>NC_054381.1:163876588-164223596 GCF_017654675.1 Xenopus laevis
ACTCATACTTACTTATACTTACTTACTCATACTTACTTATACTTACTCATACTTACTCATACTTACTTACTCATACTTACTCATACTTACTCATACTCCCACACCTGCTAACAGACCTGGAGGTGGGGTAGGTTTGCTTCTCTCTCCCCGCTCTACTTTTATAGTTCTTACACCTGTTCCTTCTCTATCATTCTCCTCATTTGAGTCTCATTAGGCTCTTTTCTCCTGTTTCACTCTGCATTGCTCTTATATATCCACCACCAGGAGCAACTGCACAATTTCTGGACAACTTTGCTGCCTGGCTTCCTTACTTTCTTTCATCTAACATCCCATCCATCATATTAGGTGACTTTAATATACCCGTTAACAACATTAACAACTCTTCTGTCTCTAAACTTCTCTCACTAACCTCCTCCCTAGGCTTATCTTTGTGCTCAGACTCCCCCTCTCACTCCAATGGTAATGCTCTGGATCTCATATTTACCAGACTCTCACCCCCTGCTATTCGCCAAACACGTACTTACCGTGACTTGCAAGCTGTAGTCTCATCTCTCTTCTTCCTTTGACTCTCTTCACTCTAATATCTCAGCCATCTCATGTCCTAATGTGGCTACTACTATAGTCCTCTCACCACTGCCCTAAGCGTCGCTGGCGCAAATCCCGCTCAGAATGAGACTTTTGGAGCTACAAATCTGCCCTGCGCTCCTTTAACACCAGCCTCTTCCAAGCCAAACAAACTTACTTTACTTCACTCATTAACTCCCTTTCTAAAAAACCAGCACAACTTTTCTCCACCTTTAACCCTCTCCTTTCCCCTTCTCCACCCCCTCCATGCACATCTGTCTCTGCTCAAGATATTGCTGAGCACTTCAAAAACAAAATTGACACTATCAGAAGGGACATTCCACTACTCAACCCCCCTAGACTTCCACCACCCTCCCTCCACACTCCCCAGTCTCTCCTGTGCTCCTTCACCCCTGTCACTGATGAGGAATCTCAAAGCTTCTGGCCTCTTCTCACCTTACCACCTGCCGCTTGATCCAATTCCCTCAAAACTTCTCCCCAATACCAATCCTTGTCTAATCAAAGCCTTAACTCACCTATTTAATCTTTCCCTCTCAACTGGACTGTTTCCTTCTCAACTAAAACATGCTCTTGTCACCCCCATTCTGAAAAAACCCCTCTCTTGATCCCTCCAATCTTGACAACCTCCGACCTATCTCTCTGCTACCTTTCATCTCTAAACTACTTGAGCGCCTAGTCTACAACCGACTAACCTCATTCCTCTCTGACAATAACCTGCTGGACCCCCTACAATCTGGTTTTACGCCACAACACTCCACGGAAACTGCCCTGACTCGACTAACTAACGACCTTTTAACCGCTAAAGCCAACAATCATTTCTCACTACTAATACTGCTTGATCTCTCAGCTGCATTTGACACTGTAGATCACCCTCTCCTCCTCCAGTCCCTCCATTCGCCTGGCCTTCATGACACAGTCCTGTCCTGGTTCTCTTCTTACATCACCAATCGTTCCTTCAGTGTCTCCTACAATGGAGTATCATCTTCTCCCCTACCTCTTTCTGTTGGGGTTCCTCAAGGCTCTGTCCTGGGACCATTACTATTCTCCCTCTATACTTCCTCCCTCAGCAAACTAATCAACTCGTATGGTTTCCACTACCATCTCTATGCTGACGATACTCAGATCTATCTCTCATCTCCTGATCTCAACCCAGAACTCCTAACTCGCGTCTCCTCCTGCCTGGCCGCTATCTCTACCTGGATGTCGCAACGCTACCTTAAATTAAACCTCTCTAAAACTGAAATGGTTCTCTTTCCTCCAACTAACACCAGTAACATCCCGGAAGTATCCATCATAGTTAACAATTCCACTATCACCCCCTCTCCCCAGGCCCGGAGCCTTGGGGTTATCCTAGTTTCTGCCCTGTCATTCACTCCTCATATCCAATCACTTATTAAATCATGTCACTCCCACCTAAGGAACATATCCAAAATACCATCATTTATCACCCAAGATGCTGCCAAAATTCTTATTCACTCTCTCATCATATCACGTCTAGACTACTGTAACTCTCTTTTAATTGGCCTTCCCCTCCAGAGACTGTCAGCTCTCCAGTCCATAATGAACACTGCTGCGAGGCTCATACACCTCAGCAACCGCTCCTCCTCTGCCTCGCCATTCTGTCAATCCCTGCACTGGCTTCCGTTACCTTTCAGAATCAAATTCAAATTAATGACACTGACTTTCAAAGCACTTCTTAACTCTGCTCCACCCTACATCTCTGAACTCATCTCTATATACTCACCCACTCGCTTACTACGCTCCTCTACTGACCTGCTCCTCAACTCTTCTCTCATTACCTCCTCACATGCTCACATTCAAGACTTTGCAAGGGCTGCACCCCTCCTCTGGAACTCTCTCCCACCGTCTGTCCCACTTTCTCCCAACCTTTCTGCTTTCAGGAAATCTCTGAAAACGCACTTCTTTCGAGAAGCCTCCCCTCACACCAGAAGCCATACAACACCACATTTCTCACCCACTTAATTTGATCTTGCCCACTCCCACACCTTGTGTATTACTCCCTTCCCTTTAGAGTGTAAGCTCTTTTGCATAGGGCCTTCCTCACCTTTTGTACCGGTATTGATTGTGATGTTTGTTACTCCATATGTTCTATGTATAGAATTCATGTGATTTACTTGTATAATCACATTTACTTTACAGTGCTACGCAATATGTTGGCGCTATATAAATACATGTTAATAATAATAATAATAATACCTGCATTATACCTTTAGTATACCTGTATTATACCTGTATACCTGGCAAAGGAACAGCAAGAACACTGGAGAGTAACAAGGGATTATTTTCCAATTTATTTTGTAAAGGCCGTTACAAGTCCCATTCAAGTCTATTCACAATCCAAAGCAACTCCGAGTAAATAATGGCTGAATAGTGAAGCAAAAGATCCGAAGTGCAGGAGACCTTTTGTCTGTCTCTGAAGACCAACTGCAAGTCTGTGATTATGGCTCTTCTTATGCCCCTATTGGCCCAGCCTCCCAGTAAATCCCTATTATTCTCATGGAGTGAGTGGAGATGTATTGGAGCCTGGGTGCCCGGATTATGTGCCACTGCTAGTGCTGCGCATTGTTCCTCCACCTATTGTCAGACACAGACTTCTGGGAGCCTTGAATATCTCCGAAATCCCTTTAGGGTTTAGAATGAAATCAAATGAACATCTCCAGTGCTTGTCACAGGTCCATCACCCCCCAATCTCTGCCTTAAAAAACACTAATGGTGTTCCCCTGACCGAGCCGAGGTAATCACACAAACACGGGTTCAATTCTATGCTGATCTGTTCCTCTAAGATACCAAAATACTGGCCAAACAGCAAAGTCACTGGCACGCTAATTAACCCTGAGCAAACGCGTTTCATCCCTGGGAAAACAGTAGCTCTGAACAAAAGGCGTCTCTTTATACACTTGACAGTAAAACATAAGAACTCAGGCCAAAGGGCAATAGCAGCTTTAGACATTGCCAAAACCGTTGCCACTGTAGAGTGGCCGGACCTCTGCAAACACTCCCCCTCTTTGGCCCTGTTTTTCAGAAGATGGTCACACTCCTGTACTTTTCCCCCAAAGCCTCACTACGGGGCAGATTTATCAAGGGTCGAATTTTGAGTTTATGGGAGTTTCTAAAAACTCCCATCAACTCCCATAAACTTAAAATTAAAAAAAAACAACGAAATTTGTTTAAAAAAATAAAAAAATTCGATTTTTTTAAAAATGGGTGAATAGGATCAAGCTGCAAATTCGAATCAAATTCAAACTGAATTTGATAAAATTCTATTCAAGGCTTCCCCCCCCCCAAAAAAAGTATTTTTTTTTTTTTTTTTCAAAAGTCCACCAAATGACTCCAAATGGATTGTAGGAGGTCCCCCATAGGCTAAAACATCAATTCGGCAGGTTCAAATTTTTTATTTTTTTTTAAGATTCAAATCGAATTTGGACTATTCCCTAGTCGAAGTACATAAAATAATTCAAATTTTTTTCAATTTGAAAATTCACCTTTGATACATCTACCCCTACGTGTCAACTCCATCCTAACCACACCATTCCCTTTAGCCAGGGAGGTACAAGGCAGGGGTGTTCCTGGTCCCCCCTCTTGTTTGCATTGGCAATTGAGCCCTTTGCCCAAGCTATATGACAGGCACAGAACATTGTGTGTTTAAACTACAGTAGTAGAAGAGAAAATCTAGTTGTAGGCAGATGGCACACGTATTTACCTGGGGAACAGGGTCCCCTCGCTTGCTCATCTCCTTTCCATAACTCAGCTCTTTCCATATATATTATTATTATTATACAGTAAATACTGAATCCAAATCACTTACATAATGGGACCTTTCCTTAGCGCCCCATGTAATAAGTTGAGTCTGTGGCATCATTCTCATGGTTCATAGTATTACTATATATTAGTTGTAGTAGATAAGCAGCACTTGAGGGAAAAGATATATATATATAGAATTAATGCTGGTATTGCTTCAGTTCAAAATAGACAGGTCACTGACAGGGGTTGGCCCACCTTTAAATTAACTTTTAGTATGTTATAGAACGGCAACTTTTCAGTTGGTCTTCATTTATTTTTTTTAGGGATGCACCAAATCCACTATTTTGGATCTGGCTGAACCCTTGAATCCTTCACTAAAGATTCGGCCGAATACCGAACCAAATCCTAATTTGCATATGCAAATTAGGGGTGGGAAGGGGAAAGTATATTTTTCTTCCTTGTTTTGTGACATAAAGTCACGCAATTTCCCCGCCTCTAATTTGTATATGCAAATTAGGATTTGGATTTGGTTCGGCCAGGCATTAGGATTCGTCTGAATCTGAATCCTGCTGAAAAAGGCTGAATGCCGAATTCTACAAGGGACCCCTTCTTATGTAAAGGACACGTACACCTTGTGAACACACTAAATACTGTCACATGAGCTGAAAATGAAATGTTATTAGTAAGTGTTGATGTGACTGGTCTCTATACATCAATCGCACACGAGCTTGGTCATTTTGTAAACTCATCAGAATATTCAGAAGTAACTTTTTATTAGATTTATTGGAGATTATTTTTTGTTTGGGGACAAGTTTTATTTACAGCTGCGGGGCACAGCCATGGGCAGTAATGTTGCCCCTACATATGCCAATTTATATATGGCACATCTTGAAGATAAATGTATTTATCAGAATTCTTTATACCAACAACATTGTCTCCTCTACTCTACCGCTATATTGTAGATCTGCTCGCTCATTTGGAATGGCACAGAGAGAATTCCACACTGTTATGAACACAATTGGTGCCAACCTGAAATGTACCTGTGAGCTCAGTACAACTAGGTTGAATTATTTGGATGTACAACTGACTAGAGAAGGTACAGGGATCAAAAGTGATATTTTCTGCAAAGTTATAGAATAGAAAGAGTCTATTACATTATAATAGTTTCCATCCAATGCCCCTGAAAAACCCTAACCACTCACACAATTTAGCAGAGTTAAGAGAATTGTCAGTGAAGGAGAAACCTGCACCATTAGGTTATCAGAAATGCTTTGAATAGAGGGAATACCCCCAAGGAAGTGGTACAATAAAACTAGACCCAAAATAGAAATGAACTACTAGTTTGGAAAAGCACGAGGAGACATAATGACAATAGATTAGTGTTTGTGAGCAAATTCACTAAGATTACAAAGTAAAAGCGGGTCCAGCAAGTTCCAATACACTACAGGAATTGGACCGGAAAATAGAGCAGCTGCAACAGGAGATTTTACAACTAAAGCTCCGCAAATTCAAGAGGGACACGCGAGACTACGAGTCCGGCGAAGTTTACACATGGAAAGAAACACGGCGCGCCTTCCGTCCATACAAACACCATCTGCCAAAGTCTTCCCAACAATCGGCTGCACAGCATTCAGAATCGGAGCTTACTTCACCCGCGTCCTCACAGAGCTCAGCAGGTTCTTTTTTAGGGGAGGGCCCCCTGCCAAAAAGAAACGCAAGACACGGAGAGGACATGGACGAAAACCACAGGCCCAAACGCCAAGTGACATGGAAGAAGCGCAGGTAACTAATGTCATTAATTTATCTGCATATACCTTAAAGACTAATGAACTTTCCGCTCTAAGTAAAGGACTAAACTTTGTTCCCACGTACACTGCGCCACCATTTTCAATGGCGATTGATCTATTTAAATTTACCAGAAGTTTAAAACTAAAAGTGTATTTTTCGGAGAAACATGTAGATCAAAAGGATAGTTTTGTAAAAACATTTAAGGCAAAATTAGGTACAAAGGGTAATTTCGTTCCTCCTGGAAGTTTTCCCACTATAGATACTTTTGAAGCGATGGTAATGGCTGACATCAACAAGTACTTAACGAAAAATATAAAAAAACATAACAAAAATCTTTCATATGCCGAGCAGGAGGCATTAAAAACGCTGCAGAGTAATACTGAAGTCATCATTACCAATGCCGATAAAGGGGGAGGAATTGTTTTACTAAATAGAATCGACTATGAGACAGAGGCTGAACGGCATTTACTTAATACTGCTCATTACAAAAAATTGAACACAGATCCTACTCTTGGATTTAAAAATGAGCTTAATATTATTTTAAATGCCGCTGTGATGGAAGGGTTATTAACTGAGGAGGTTTCCCGTTTACTGTTCACACAATATCCTAAAATACCACATGTCTATTTTTTGCCTAAAGTGCATAAAAGCCTCATTAACCCCCCAGGAAGACCAATTGTTTCTAACGTGGACGCATTATGGCAACCTCTTGCCATTTATATTGATTTGTTCCTTCAGGAGATTTTGCCATCCTTGAAACCATGCCTCACCGATACCACTGAGTTCCTGACTAGGCTCAACAAAGTCGTTAAAGATCTTTTCACTTCTATTCCCCATGCAGAGGGCATTGAATGCATACGTAGCTATCTATCTGCTTCTGATACACCGGATTTTCAAATTACATTTATTTGCCAGCTTTTGGATATGGTCCTAACCAAAAATTATTTCACATACAACGATGAGTATTTTTTACAGTTACAAGGCTGTGCCAACATGGCACCGGCATATGCCAACATCTTTATGGATAAGTTTGAAAAAACTCATATTTTTTCTGTTTCTGATTTCAATCATCTCATCTGCCAGTACATGCGGTATGTGGACGATACCTTTTTTATTTGGTTGGGATCATTTGATAAATTAAATGAATTTGTAAATCATTTAAATATTGTACATCCTACAATCAAATTTACTTTTGAGGCCAACCCTTCTACATTACACTTTCTTGACGTTAACATTCAGGTTTTGGATTCTAAGCTAGTCACTACTGTATACACCAAACCTACAGATAGAAATAATCTACTTAGGCCTACTGGCTTTCATCCCCCTGGTCTCTTCAAAGGTTTGCCAAGAAGCCAATTAATGCGGGTGAAGCGTATCGCATCCTCTCCCGAACTTTATGACAAGGAATCCAGTAATATGATACAGAGATTTTTGGATAAAGGGTATGATTCTGAGATGCTTTTGAATATAAAAAAAGAGGTAGAAGTAATCCCACGTGAGGAAGCTCTTGTACGGCAATCTAGGAATAAGTCCACCGCGCAGAGGATACCCTTTATTACCTCCTTTGATACACATTCTAAGAGGTTAAAACAGACAATCTTAAAGCATTGGCAAATTCTGTCCACTGATCATAAATTTGGACATTTGTTTGGGTTACCACCTTTGTTTTCGTTCAGAAGGTGACGTAATATAGGGGAACTTATTAAAAACAAAAAAACCAACAAAAAAAGGAGTGTTAATACCATCTCAGGCTCTCAAAAAAGTGGCACCTATCCCTGCAGGAATTGTGGTCACTGCAATGCTATTATTCCAGGGGCATACGTGACTCATCCACAACAAGGCACAAAACACGCAATAAGCGGCTTTTTCACGTGCGATACAAAAGACGTCATTTATAGCCTGAAATGCCCCTGCGGGCTATTGTATATAGGACAAACTTCCAGGGCCATAAAATTGAGGTTAAATGAACATAAGTCCATGATTCGTACATACAAGCCACTTGAGACAACTGCAAGGGTTGAGACTAAACCTGCAAAATATAAAAGTGAAACCTGGTTGGCTAAACACTTTTTTTCCAAAACCCATCAACTTTCCCAATTACGCTGGCAGATACTTGAAAAAGTTTTTCCTAAAGCAGGTATGGATAGAAAGAAACTATTACTACAGAGAGAATGTTATTGGATCTGGCGTTTACAAACTCGACACCCAAAAGGGTTGAACGAAGAATTTAACTTGAGTTGCTTTTTATAACATTATTTCTGTACTAATCAAAAAAAATTTTTTTTTCTCTACTTTTTCCTCTCTTTTAGATAATCAGTTGGCAGTCATACGCCTCAGGGAAAGATTCCATACAAAAATTCCTGCTAGCGTAAGATTCATTAAATCTAAAAATAAAAATAAAATCGAATCAATAGAAATAGATCAAATTTGAAATTTAAATTAAATTTAAGTAAATCCAAACAAATAGGTTTATCCGTTTTAGTCCTGGTTAAAAATGTTTTCTATGAGCATGTAGTTGATCTGTATCATTGAATACTTTTTTTATAACTTTTTGACAAGATTTTCGTGACATTTGTTAAACATTGTATTCTATTTGATATTGATACTTTTTGTATTGAATGATGTTATCTTTATTGCACTGGACACTTTGGTCTTGCAGAATTTGATTAAGTAATTTTTGTATATAGTTTTGTACTAATATAAATACAAGTAACGCAAGAATGGACTCAAATATAGTTTTATTCGTTTTTATTCATCTCTATTGAACGAACACCATCATTTTTTTGTCACTTTTTCATTAATTTTTTTATAAGTATTGTTTAACACAGTTTTACATCAATACAAACAAAAGTAGCGCAAGTACGGACTGAAATTTATTTTTATTCGTTTTTATATATTTTTATAAAACGAACACAGTAACATTTTGGCACTTTATTTAAAAAAAAAATTTTAAAAAAAATTTTTTCTTAAGGATTTTTTATGACTTTTTTCTGGAATTTTTGTAGTTTGGAACAATTTTTCGTTCTGGCCTATATGTATGCACTTGCACTTTTTGTCATTAATTGATTGTAACATGTTTCACTAATTAACTTA
Organism: Xenopus laevis; assembly: GCF_017654675.1. Taxonomy (NCBI): domain Eukaryota; kingdom Metazoa; phylum Chordata; class Amphibia; order Anura; family Pipidae; genus Xenopus; species Xenopus laevis. The sequence goes on from NC_054381.1 coordinate 163,885,817, forward strand.
AATGCTTTTAAATTTGTATTTGCACTAATATCCGGTATGCTTGAGAAAGGGGTCACGCCCCGAAACGTTGCATCCGCAAATAAACGAGCAAGGTTAAATCCTGCTAGAATTATCCATGTTGTGCTGGTGTGTCTTGTATCTACACTACTTTTGAGGTTGTCCAATTCCTCTAAACATCTAGCACCTGGAACTCGTGTGACTTCGGACGGCCAGGGTGTGCGAGTGTAAGTTTTTCTTTTTTGCAAATTCACTACGGCCAGTTGTATGATACGAATTGACACACTATTTTGTTGCAACGTTTTGTCGCTCTGATTTTTTCAAGAAGAATGTTAGATAAATGATAAAATTGTGGAAGGGAGTTTGGTCGGATTGGTTTTCGTTAAAAAAATGTGATTAATTCAAATTTTAGTAAATAAGCCCCTAATAGTGATGGGCGAATTTCTCCCATTTTGCTTCATTGAAAAATTAGCGAATTTCGTGCCAGGAGAATTTATTTGCCCATTACTAGTCCCTAAAAGTCTTTTTAAAAAATGTTTTTCCCAATTTACCATTTGCTCAATTTTCCCACTGTAACTAAACATACGTTTTCTAAGGAACTGGAATCAGTTTTGGTTGAATTTCTTTTGAATGAAAGGAACCAAAACCTTTCTTTAGACAAATGAAAACTACCTACAGGTAAATGCACAAATCTGAATATTGAATTGATTCTTAATAAAAGAATTGATCCACAGACCAGCAAAGGCCCAAACCAAAGAAATATAACATGGATACAGGAATGACTTGGAAACTCTCTGCTTTCGTGCCTTTATTTATTTATATTTTTATATATAAAAAAAGGGATTCCATTTGTAAAACACATTGTAGATGAAACTAAAGAATCGATTGTACTGTGGCAGTAGAACGCTCTGATAAAACTATCCCAAATACTAAGGGGCCGATTCACTAAATTCGAGTGAAGGATTCGTAGTAAAAAAACTTCGAATTTCGAAGTATTTTTTGGGCTACTTCAACCATCGAATGGGCTACTTCGACCTTCGACTACGACTTCGAATCAAAGGATTCTAACTTTTTTTGATCGAAGGATTATTCCTTCGATCGTTGGATTTAAATCCTTCGAATTGTTCGATTCGAAGGATTTAATCGTTCGATCGAAGGAATAATCCTTTGATCGTACGATCGTAGCATTTGCGCTAAATCCTTCGACTTCGATATTCGAAGTCGAAGGATTTCAATTCCTAGTCGAATATCGAGGGTTAATTAACCCTCGATATTCGACCCATAGTGAATCAGCCCCAAAATGTTTTATTTTCTGAGCAAATTCTTTCATTACCTAGGAGCACATTTACCTAGGGTCGAATATCGAGGGTTAATTAACCCTCGATATTCGACCGTCGAAGTAAAATCCTTCAACATCGAATATCGAAGTCGAAGGATTTTGCGCTATTCCTACGATCGAACGATCAAAGGAATAATCGTTCGATCGAACGATTAAATCCTTCGATTAGATCGATTCGAAGGATTTTAATCGATCGAAGGATATTCCTTCAATCAGGAAATTGTTAGGAAGCCTATGGGGACCTTCCCTATAGACTAACATTGGCCTCGGTAGGTTTTAGGTGGCGAACTAGGGGGTCGAAGAATTTTTAAAGAGACAGTACTTCGACTATCGAATGGTCGAATAGTCGAACGATTTTTAGTTCGAATCGTTCAATTTCAGGTCGAAGTAGCCCATTCAATGGTCGAAGAAGCCATATTCGACCGTTCGAAATTCAAAATTTTTTTCCTCTATTCCTTCACTCGAACCAAGTAAATGGGCCCCCTAATGTGTGTGTAAGGAAAACCCTAACTTGTTCACATAACAATTGTTTTATTGAAAACAAGTGAATCGTAGATAAGATTAGTAAAAAATAGTTGTTATCCCTATATGATATAATTCTTGATTGTAAATGTTTAAAATGCATTTAGCAGCCATCTGTTCCGGACACCCAAGACATCCAGAGTTGCCCCACCAGGCCTCTTACCCCCATCAACTCAAGCACAAGATTTATGGGAGGCAACAACAATAAAATGAAGCTAAGTACTCCTTATACAAGACAGAACCATCGTTAGCAACAAAAACCTTCCCACCCTGATGCCCCAGAACAGAGCTGAAACGTTGGATAGCCAAACATCTGATCACTCTCACCGCCTTTTTATCTGACCAGAAGCTCATACAATTCCAACAATGCAAAGAACACAAAATCCCACACACAATATTTCGATATCGTGAAATTCAAAGCCAAAACCCGGAGAAATCAATCCATTATTTTGAAACCATATGCCACAAACGCTCTTCCCCAACACATTTGAGTTCATTGTTATACTGGTGCCTCTCGTCACACAATACTGACAAACACCAGCCGAATATAACGAAATGGAAAGAGGATCTAGACAAGGGTGGCCACCTGTCCGGTTTTGACCCAGACAGCCCACTTTTCAGATTCTCCTTGACTGATGTGGTGATTGCCCAATCGCCATGTCATGTCACGTGCCCGCCTCGTACATGCCTCCTGCCTGGATGGCTAGTATGGGAAAGATGGTCGGCAACCCTCACAATCTCTGAGAAGACTTGGTCAAGCATATGGGATACTGCCAAAAAAACATCTGTGGAGTCGCTAATGAAAACTTTTCACACATATAGATTTTTTTTGGCTGTATGAAAAGTCTACAAAATCCTATTTCAATGGTATTCCACCCCTTCATGCATCAACAGGCTTAGTGGCAACCCAGACCTCTCCACCTGCTCCAGAGGGTGTCGGGAGCGAGGAACCTTCGTACATACCTGGTGGACCAGGAATTTTGGAAGATGGCAGCAACTCTGCTCTCTGAGGTTCTACGTTGCACCCTACAAGCAGCCACACACACAACTTTACTAGGCATGAAAATCAGAGCAATACATTCCAAACAATCCTGCAAACTAGCCACCCATATCCTCACAACAGCAAGAGCTTTATTGGCAGCAAACTGGAAACAACTGCCAACCCCCAGGATTGCAGACTTTGATTACAAAGGTAAATTGGATCAGAGCAATGGAATCTATCAGAGATAGAGAAGGAGAACTGGAGTGGATTCCCTGGGCCCATCACTTGGAAGGCCGGCAACATAGAGCCAACAATGAGACCTAAGGTGCTTCATAGAGAACACAACATGAACTGATCTTTTATGAATGAGGAGAACACAACCTGAACTCTTTGGGGCAAATTCACTAACATTCGTAGTTGCGCCAGTCGCAACTTCGCCGCGCTTCGCCACACTTCGCCAGGCGTAGTTTCGCCAGCGCTCCGCAAATTCACTAAAATCCGAAGTTGCGCTCAGGCGTAGCGTAAGTTTGCAAAGTTGCGCTAGCGTTGATTCGCTAAGTGAAGCGAAGTTACGCTAGTGAAGGCTAATTTGCATACGGCGCCAAATTCAAATTTCAATGGAGGAACACGTATCTGCACTACAAAAAAACTACTAGAAAACCTTCAAATCAGCAAATATAAATTGTTATTTTGCCCTACACATGTGCCCACTGTATAGTTAAGTTGCCATGAGTCAGGAAATGTAGGGGGGAAGGAGGGGGGCCCCAAAAAATTTTTCGATCTTTTTCAGCCTATCAGCCATCATGTAGAAAACAAGCAAGCGTTTTTTGGGACTTAGAAAAAATTTTGACTTTTTTTGAAACAATCCCTATCTACTCTATTGCGCTTTGCCAGGTCTGAGGTGGCGAAGGAAGTCTAGCGTAAAAGGTAGCGTTCAGTACACTGCGCAAGTTAGTGAATTTGCGTAGTTACGTCCATAGCGAAAATTCGCCTGGCGTAAGGGTGCGAAGTAACACTAGCGAATCTGCGCCAGCGTTCGGCGCTTAGTGAATTTGCCCCTTTCTCTTTACTTCCTCTTCCCTTTTCCTTTCATACCCCATTCCCCCCGCCTTCCTCTTCTCAAGCAACATGGCACCCTGATGTTACAGAGCCGCAATGCAGCTCACCCTCCATACACTATGATGCCTCTGCTGTATCTCTGTGAGAACAATTTGCTACACTTATCATTTCTGCTAAACAACTTCTTTTTATAAAAAATATAAATTACAAAAATAATAAATTTAGCACCTTTTCCCAGTAATTTGTATTGAGATATTCAATAAATAATCCAGGAACTAGAATTGTACTTACATTTATTTAACACTGGGTTTTCTTAAAGGACAAGTAACAGCAAAAACTTTCTAAAAAAATTTGCTTGTATGTTACGATAAAAAGACACCAACACATATTAAAAGTCGCTAAGTCTTTATTAAGAAATAACTTACCGAAACTCTGCTTGCGCTCCTCTTCAGAAATGGCGACAGGGCGACGATCCATCGTGCGGCACTCGATTTCTCCTCCCTGGCCGTCTCCTATAAGGAAGAAGAAGGGAGAAGAAATCGAGTTCTGCACGATGTTTCGCCGATCGCCTTTTCTGAAGAGGAGCGCAAGTGGAGTTTTGGTAAGTTATTTCTTAAAGGGATACTGTCATGGGAAAAAAAATGTTTTCAAAATGAATCAGTTAATACTGAAATCAATTTCTCAAAAGAGCAAACAGATTTTTTTATATTCAATTTTGAAATCTGACATGGGGCTAGACATTTTGTCAGTTTCCCAGCTGCCCCTGGTCATGTGACTTGTGCCTGCGCTTTAGGAGAGAAATGCTTTCTGGCAGGCTGCTGTTTTCTCTTCTCAATGTAACTGAATGTGTCTCAGTGGGACCTGGATTTTACTATTGAGTGTTGTTCTTAGATCTACCAGGCAGCTGTTATCTTGTGTTAGGGAGCTGTTATCTGGTTACCTTCCCATTGTTCTGTTGTTTGGCTGCTGGGGGTGATATCAGTCCAACTTGCAGTACAGCAGTAAAGAGTGATTGAAGTTTATCAGAGCACAAGTCACATGACATGGGGCAGCTGGGAAACTGACAATATGTCTAGCCCCATGTCAGATTTCAAAATTGAATATTAAAAAATGTGTTTGCTCTTTTGAGAAATGGATTTCAGTGCAGAATTCTGCTGGAGCAGCGCTATTAACTGATTCATTTAAAAAAAAAACATCCCATGACAGTATCTCTTTAATAAAGACTTAGTGACTTTAAAGTTTAATATGTGTTGGTTTCTTTTTTTCGTAGCGTACTAACGAATTTTTTTTAATTTTTTTTTGCTGTTACTGGATCTTTAATAGAAAGAGCAACGATCTCTGAATTCCAGATTACCTATATCTAATAGCTTCTTGGAGACATAGGGATGACATAAAAGATCCAGTTCAGTTCTATAGCTTTACAAGGTGAGGCCATTACTAGATGTAAGAAATTGACAATTCAAGCAAAGCAAAATAAGAGGGTAAATAAAAATTCAATGAGGGTTTTATTATTGGATATAATTCCAGATTCTTCCACAATGGACTAATCTTCCTGCATGACCATAAATAATGAAATGATGAATATTGTGTTTTATACATGACATAACTAAAAGGTTTGCTTATTTATTACAAAAACACAAATAATAAAAAAGTGATGGGCTAAAACCATGAAATGTATCAAAGTCATATTCTACTCATCATTTTCAATGGGATGAAAAAAATTGCTACCGTTCTGTCTAGAAAAACTCCCACTGAATTCTACGCAAGCTTTTTAGGGGCTGACGTTTTACATTTTTCAAGTTTAGTCAATGTCAAACATCTGAGTTTTTGAAGCCATAATTTGAGTTCATGAGTTTTAGAGCAAGAAATTGTATTGATAAATAAGCCCCTTACCAAGATTACCTTTATTATCTCTAGCAACGACTTTAATATTGAATTTTTCCATGTTTCTAGTTTTTTTTGTTTTATTTTTTGCTTTTCTTTTTTTCTTGTGGTTTCTTTTTTGTTTCTTTGCATTTTGTTGTACAGGTAGGGTATCTATTATCTGGAATCCCTTTATCCAGAATGCCCTGAATTACAGAAAGGCTGTCTCCCATAGACTTAATTTCATCCAAATAATCCAAATGTTTAAAACTGATTTCCTTTTTCTGTGTAATAATAAAACAATAACTTGTACTTGATCCCAACTAAGATATAATTAATCCTTATTGGAGGCAAAACCAGCCTATTGGGTTTATTTCATGTTTATATGATTTTCTAATAGACTTAAGGTATGAAATTATGGAAGGATTCATTATTCAGAAAACCCCAGGTCCCGAGCATTCTGGATAACAGGTCCCATACCTATAGGAGAAAAAACATTGAATACCTAAAATTTATAGAGTTTTAGGAGAAAAAACCTCGAACAGCTCAAATTTATAGAGTTTTAGAAGAAAAAACCTTGAATACCTCAAATGTATAGAGTTAGAGGAGAAAAAAACCTTAACTTTAGAGTTATAGGAGAAAAAACCTTGAATACCTCATATTTATAGAATTTTAGGACAAAAAACTTTGAATACCTCAAATTTATAGAGTTATAGGAGAAAAAAAACTTGATTACCTCAAATTTATAGTTATAAGAGAAAAAAAATCAAATACCTCAAATTTATAGTTATTGGAGAAAAAAACTAAAATTTATAGTTATAGGAGAAAAACCTTAAATACCTCACATTTATAGTTATAGGAGAAAAAAACTCAAATACCTCATATTTATAGTTGTAGGAGAAAAAAAACCTCAAATGTATAGGAGAAAAAACCTCGAATACCTCAAATTTATAGTTAAAGGAGAAAAAAATCTCAAATTTATAGTTCTGGAGAAAAAAACCCCTCAGATATATATTTATAGGAGAAAAAAACTTGAATACCTCAAATTTATAGTTATTGGAGAAAAAACTTCAAATTTATAGGAGAAAAACCTTAAATACCTCACATTTATAGTTATAGGAGAAAAAAAATCAAATACCTCACATTTATAGTTATAGGAGGAAAAAACTCAAATACCTCACAATTATAGTTGTAGGAGACAAAAACCCTCAAATTTATAGAAGAAAAAACCTAGAATACCTCAAATTTATAGTTATAGGAGAAAAAAATCTAAAATTTATAGTTCTGGAGAAAAAAACCCTCAGATATATAGTTATAGGAGAAAAAAACATCGAATGCCTCAAATTTATAGTTATAGGAGAAAAAACCTCAAATTTATAGGAGAACCCCCCCCCACATTTATAGTTATAGGAGAAAAAACCTTGAATACCTCAAATTTATAGTTATAAGAGAAAAACCCCTCAAACTTATAGTTATAGGAGAAAAAAAACCCTCACATTTATAGTTATAGGAGAAAAAAACCTCAAATTTATAGTTATATGAGAAAAAAACTTGAATACCTCAAATTTATAGTTATAGGAGAAAAAACCTCAAATACCTCAAATTTATAGTTATGGGAGAAAACCTTAAATACCTCAAATTTATAGTTATAGGAGAAAAACCTTAAATACCTCACATTTATAGTTGTAGGAGAAAAAAACCCTCAAATTTATAGGAGTAGGAAAAAAACCCCTCAAATTTATTGTTTTGGAGAAAAAAACTCTCAGATCTATAGTTATAGGAGAAAAAAAACTTGAATACCTCAAATGTATAGTTTTGGAGAAAAAAACCCTCACATGAGGGGGCCCATTTACTTAGTTCGAGTGAAGGAATATAATAAAAAAAACTTCGAAGTTTTTTTTGGCTACTTCGACCTTCGACTACGAATCAAACGATTCAAACTAAAAATTGTTCGAATATTCGACCATTCGATATTCGAAGTACTGTCTCTTTAAAAAAAACTTCAACCCCCTACTTCGCCACAAAAAACCTACCGAGGTGCAATGTTAGCCTAAGGCTTTGTAACAATTTGTAGGTCGAAGAAAAATCGTTCAAATGATGAATTAAAATCCTTTGAATCGAACGATTCAAAGGATTTAATCTTTCGATCAAATGATTTTTCGTTCGATCAAACTATTTGCGGTAAATCCTTCGACTTCGATATTCGAAGTCGAAGGATTTACATTTGACAGTCGAATATTGAGGGTTAATTAACCCTCGATATTCGACCCTAGGTAAATCTGCCCCTTAGTTATAGGAGAAAAAAACCCTCACATTTATAGTTATAGGAGAAAAAACCCTCAAATTTATAGTTATAGGAGAAAAAAAACCTCAAACTTATAGTTATAGGAGAAAAAACATTGAATACCTCAAATTTATAGTTATAGGAGAAAAAACCCTCAAATTTATAGTTATAGGAGAAAAAAAACTCAAATTTTTAGTTATAGGAGAAAAAACATTGAATACCTCACATTTATAGTTATAGGAGCAAAATAACTCACATTTATAGTTATAGGAGAAAAAAACTCAAATTTATAGTTATAGGAGAAAAAACCCTCAAATTTATAATTATAGGAGAAAAAACCCTCAAATTTATAGTTATAGGAGAAAAAACCCTCAAATTTATAGTTATAGGAGAAAAAACCCTCAAATTTATAGTTATAGGAGAAAAAAACCTCAAATTTATAGTTATAGGAGAAAAAACATTGAATACCTCACATATTTAGTTATAGCAGCAAAATAACTCACATTTATAGTTATAGGAGAAAAAAACTCAAATTTATAGTTATAGGAGAAAAAACCCTCAAATTTATAATTATAGGAGAAAAAACCCTCAAATTAGGAGAAAAAACCCCTCACATTTATAGTTATAGGAGAAAAAACCCTCAAATTTATAGTTATAGGAGAAAAAAACCTCAAATTTATAGTTATAGGAGAAAAAACATTGAATACCTCACATTTATAGTTATAGCAGCAAAATAACTCACATTTATAGTTATAGGAGAAAAAAACTCAAATTTATAGTTATAGGAGAAAAAACCCTCAAATTTATAATTATAGGAGAAAAAACCCTCAAATTTATAGTTATAGGAGAAAAAAAACTAAAATTTATAGTTATAGGAGAAAAAACATTGAATACCTCACATTTATAGTTATAGGAGAAAAAAACTCCTCAAATTTATAGTTGTAGGAGAAAAAACCCTCAAATTTATAGTTATAGGAGAAAAAACCCTCAAATTTATAGTTATAGGAGAAAAAAACCTCAAATTTATAGTATAGGAGAAAAAAACTCAAATTTATAGTTATAGGAGAAAAAACCCTCAAATTTATAGTATAGGAGAAAAAAACCTCAAATTTATAGTTATAGGAGAAAAAACATTGAATACCTCACATTTATAGTTATAGGAGCAAACAAACTCAAATTTATAGTTATAGGAGAAATAACCCTCAAATTTAGTTATAGGAGAAAAAAACCTCAAATTTATAGTTATAGGAGAAAAAACATTGAATACCTCAAATTCATAGTTATAGGAGAAAAAAACCTCAAATTTATAGTTATAAGAGAAAAAACCCTCAAATTTATAGTTATAGGAGAAAACCCCCTCACATTTATAGTTATAGGAGAAAAAAACTCAAATTTAAAGTTATACGAGAAAAAAACTCAAATTTATAGTTATAGGAGACAAAACCTCAAATTTATAGTTATAGGAGAAAAAAACCTCAAATTTATAGTTGTAGGAGAAAAAACATTGAATACCTCACATTTATAGTTATAGGAGCAAAAAAACTCAAATTTATAGTTATAGGAGAAATAAACTCCTCAAATTTATAATTATAGGAGAAAAAACCCTCAAATTTATAATTATAGGAGAAAAAACCCTCAAACTTATAGTTATAGGAGAAAAAACATTGAATACCTCACATTTATAGTTATAGGAGCAAAAAAACTCACATTTATAGTTATAGGAGAAAAAAACTCCTCAAATTTATAGTTATAGGAGAAAAACCCCTCAAATTTATAGTTATAGGAGAAAAAACCCTCAAATTTATAGTTATAGGAGAAAAAACCCTCAAATTTATAGTTATAGGAGAAAAAAAACCTCAAATTTATAGTTATAGGAGAAAAAACATTGAATACCTCACATTTATAGTTATAGGAGCAAAATAACTCAAATTTATAGTTATAGGAGAAAAAACCCTCAAATTTATAGTTATAGGAGAAAAAACCCTAAAATTTATAGTTATAGGAGAAAAAACCCTCAAATTTAGTTATAGGAGAAAAAAAACCTCAAATTTATAGTTATAGGAGAAAAAACATTGAATACCTCAAATTCATAGTTATAGGAGAAAAAAACCTCAAATTTATAGTTATAAGAGAAAAAACCCTCAAATTTATAGTTATAGGAGAAAACCCCCTCACATTTATAGTTATAGGAGAAAACCCCCTCACATTTATAGTTATAGGAGAAAAAACCTCAAATTTATAGTTATAGGAGAAAAAACCTCAAATTTATAGTTATAGGAGAAAAAACCTCAAATTTATAGTTATAGGAGAAAAAAAACACAAATACCTCAAATTTATAGTTATGGGAGAAAAACCCTTGAATACCTCAAATTACTAATGTTTTCAAGCACAAACCACCATAAAAAAACAAAAGGCAAAAAAACAACTTCAAATGGTTAAAGGGACCTCTGCCACTGACTTCTACATGACCTCGACAGGATTTAGTTGGATTTTTGGATTTAGGCTTTTAGCAGCTTCAGGGCATGATAAATCTAGAAAAACCCTATTTTTTTATTCTGAACAATGAGTTTTTTAAGTGAAAGTACCCTCGAAAATTTTTTGGGAAAAGACAACTGGCCCTTTAACCTTTAATAAATAACCCAGAGTGTTTTAATCCCGCAGGTAAAATGAACGTGACTGTAGTAATGAGAAGAGAATGGTCACAGAATACACCCTGATTTAAACCTAACCCTAGTTTAACCCTGACCCCTCTTCTAACCCTAATTTAAATCTAACCCATCTCCTAACCCTAGTTTAACCCTAACCCATCTCTTAACTCTAGTTTAACCCTAACCCATCTCCTAACCCTAGTTTAACCCTAACCCATCTCCTAACCCTAGTTTAACCCTAACCCATCTCCTAACCCTAGTTTAACCCTAACCCATCTCCTAACCCTAGTTTAACCCTAACCCATCTCCTAACCCTAGTTTAACCCTAACCCAGGAGAGTGACGTGAGAGTGAGTAAGAGTGACAGGAGAGTGACGCTGGAGTGACGTGGGAGTGACATGAGAGTGAGTAAGAGTGACGTGAGAGTGAGTAAGAGTGACAGGAGAGTGACAGGAGAGTGACGTGAGAGTAGGGTTGCCACCTTGCCTAGCCGGTAAAACACCTGCCAGGTCCGGTGTTACAAATTTACGGGCAATGTATCTGCAGGTAAATTTGTTATACACCTAACAAAAACCCGTGGCCTGCCCCCAAACTCATAGTTTTTGCCGGCTTCTTGTCAATCGCAGCTTGATGTCACGCTCCTCCCCAGCCAATCACATGCCGTGACTCCACCCCTTTTGATGTCACAGCCCGCCCCTTTCAAGTCGCGACCCGCCCCTTGTTTCCGCCCCCTCCACCGGCTGGTGGAACTTTTATTAACGTGGGAGTGACGTGAGAGGGACGTGGGAGTGTCGTGAGAGTGACATGGGAGTGACCTGAGAGTGACGTGGGAGTGACGTGAGATTGGGAGTGATCTGAGAGTGACGTGAGAGTGACGTGGGAGTGACGTGAGATTGGGAGTGAGAGTGACGTGAGATTGGGAGTGAGAGTGACGTGGGAGTGACGTGAGAGTGACGTGAGATTGGGAGTGACGTGAGAGTGACGTGAGATTGGGAGTGACGCGAGAGTGACGCGAGAGTGATGTGAGAGTGACGTGAGATTGGGAGCGACGTGAGAGTGACGTGGGAGCAATTTGAGAGTGACGTGGGAGTGACGTGAGATTGGGAGTGACGTGAGAGTGAAGTGGGCGTGACGTGAGATTGGGAGTGACGTGAGAGCGACTTGAGAGTGACGTGAAATTGGGAGTGACGTGAGATTGGGAGTGACGCGAGAGTGACGTGAGATTGGGAGTGACGCGAGAGTGACGTGGGAGCGACTTGAGAGTGACGTGGGAGTAACGTGAAATTGGGAGTGACGTGAGATTGGGAGTGACGCGAGAGTGACGTGAGAGTGATGTGAGATTGGGAGTGACGTGAGATTGGGAGTGACGCGAGAGTGACGAGAAATTGGGAGTGACGTGAGATTGGGAGTGACGCGAGAGTGACGTGAGAGTGATGTGAGATTAGGAGTGACGCGAGATTGGGAGTGACGCGAGAGTGATGTGAGAGTGATGTGAGATTGGGAGTGACGCGAGAGTGACGTGAGAGTGACTTGAGATTTGGAGTGACGCGAGATTGGGAGTGACGTGAGATTGGGAGTGATGTGAGATTGGGAGTGACGCGAGAGTGACGTGAGATTGGGAGTGACTTGAGATTTGGAGTGACGCGAGATTGGGAGTGACGTGAGATTGGGAGTGACGCGAGAGTGACGTGAAATTGGGAGTGACGTGAGATTGGGAGTGACGTGGGAGCGACTTGAGAGTGACGTGAAATTGGGAGTGACGCGAGATTGGGAGTGACGCGAGAGTGACGTGAGAGTGATGTGAGATTGGGAGTGACGCGAGAGTGATGTGAGAGTGACTTGAGATTTGGAGTGACGCGAGATTGGGAGTGACGTGAGATTGGGAGTGATGTGAGATTGGGAGTGACGCGAGAGTGACGTGAGATTGGGAGTGACGCGAGATTGGGAGTGACGCGAGAGTGACGTGAGATTGGGAGTGACGTGAGATTGGGAGTGACGCGAGAGTGACGTGGGAGCGACTTGAGAGTGACGTGAAATTGGGAGTGACGCGAGATTGGGAGTGACGCGAGAGTGACGTGAGAGTGATGTGAGATTGGGAGTGACGCGAGAGTGATGTGAGAGTGACTTGAGATTTGGAGTGACGCGAGATTGGGAGTGACGCGAGAGTGACGTGGGAGCGACTTGAGATTTGGAGTGACGCGAGATTGGGAGTGACGCGAGAGTGACGTGAGATTGGGAGTGACGCGAGAGTGATGTGAGAGTGACTTGAGATTTGGAGTGACGCGAGATTGGGAGTGACGCGAGAGTGACGTGAGAGTGATGTGAGATTGGGAGTGACGCGAGAGTGATGTGAGAGTGACTTGAGATTTGGAGTGACGCGAGATTGGGAGTGACGCGAGAGTGACGTGGGAGCGACTTGAGATTTGGAGTGACGTGAGATTGGGAGTGACGCGAGAGTGACGTGAGAGTGATGTGAGATTGGGAGTGACGCGAGAGTGATGTGAGAGTGACTTGAGATTTGGAGTGACGCGAGATTGGGAGTGACGCGAGAGTGACGTGGGAGCGACTTGAGATTTGGAGTGACGTGAGATTGGGAGTGACGCGAGAGTGACGTGAGAGTGATGTGAGATTGGGAGTGACGCGAGAGTGACGTGGGAGCGACTTGAGAGTGACGTGAAATTGGGAGTGACTTGAGATTGGGAGTGACGTGAGAGTGACGCGAGAGTGATGTGAGAGTGACTTGAGATTTGGAGTGACGCGAGATTGGGAGTGACGCGAGAGTGACGTGGGAGCGACTTGAGATTTGGAGTGACGCGAGATTGGGAGTGACGCGAGAGTGACGTGAGATTGGGAGTGACGCGAGAGTGATGTGAGAGTGACTTGAGATTTGGAGTGACGCGAGATTGGGAGTGACGCGAGAGTGACGTGAGAGTGATGTGAGATTGGGAGTGACGCGAGAGTGATGTGAGAGTGACTTGAGATTTGGAGTGACGCGAGATTGGGAGTGACGCGAGAGTGACGTGGGAGCGACTTGAGATTTGGAGTGACGTGAGATTGGGAGTGACGCGAGAGTGACGTGAGAGTGATGTGAGATTGGGAGTGACGCGAGAGTGATGTGAGAGTGACTTGAGATTTGGAGTGACGCGAGATTGGGAGTGACGCGAGAGTGACGTGGGAGCGACTTGAGATTTGGAGTGACGTGAGATTGGGAGTGACGCGAGAGTGACGTGAGAGTGATGTGAGATTGGGAGTGACGCGAGAGTGACGTGGGAGCGACTTGAGAGTGACGTGAAATTGGGAGTGACTTGAGATTGGGAGTGACGTGAGAGTGACGTGAGATTGGGAGTGACGCGAGAGTGACGCGAGAGTGATGTGAGAGTGACTTGAGATTGGGAGTGACGTGAGAGTGACGTGAGATTGGGAGTGACGTGAGACTGACGTGGGAGTGACGTAGGAGTGACAGGAGAGGGGGATACAGAGCAGAAATGTGGTAAATTGCAGTTTGTAGAGAAGTCGGTCCCAGTGCATGCTGGGTATTGTAGTCTTTAACACTCAATGTGCCAGTCAGTCAGTAAATGATTAAAGAAAAAACAAGATTAGCCAATAAAGTTGCTGCGAGGGAAGTGGATGAGGGGGTGTAAGTGACAGTTTGGGTGTAAGGAGATGAGGGGGAGCAGTTAGTAGATTGGGGAGGGGTATGAGTGAGGGATCGAGGGTAAAGTCAGTTTGGGTGTAACTCACAGAGCAGTAGATAAAGGAGCGAGTGGATAAAGAGAAGGATCAGGTCTCTGCCCCTCAGATCCGCAAATGACACGTTAGTTCCACAGCGGTGACTCAGCCAATCACTTTCACTTTCATTTCTCTGACTGACAAGTTCAGACCGTGGCGGGAAATGTTGGACTGCGCCACTGACACTCACAGGTAGAACTCACTACATCCCAACGCTGTGCTATTGGCGCTCTCCTCTCCGATCCCCCTCTCACCTGCTACCGATCTGCTGCGCTCACTGGTGAGTAATGGCTCCCGACTTGTCTCTTCTCCTCACGGACTCACCTTCTTACTCACCTTTTTACTCACCTTCTTACTCACACTCACCTTCTTACTGACACTCCTGTTACCCTTCCACTCACCTTCTTACTCACACTCACCTTCTTACTCGCACTCACCTTCTTACTGACACTCCTGTTACCCTTCCACTCACCTTCGCATCACAGCCTTACTCAGCTGCTCCTCACACTCACACGTGTGTCTCACACTCACTATTGTGTGACTATAAATAGCTGCAGAGAAGCAGTAATAGTGTAAGTTACTGGGCCTAGTACTGATACTGCTCTCAGTACAAGTATTGTAGTATTAATGGGCTCCTGTCTGGCACTATCTCTATCTGTAGTATCAGCAGTAATGGGCGAGGCTACAGGAATCCAGTAGTATCAGTACTGCAGTATTACTAGAGCTCTGGCACTATCACTAATCACTGTACAGTACTAATATGGGGCCCTGCAGTAACAATAACGATACTGCAGTATTAATAGAGGTCCTGCATTATCAGTACTAATACTAATAGGGGTCTGGCAGTACCAATACTGCAGTATTTCTTGAGAAGGGGCATTATCAGTAATTCCAGTAGTAACAGAGGGCCCAGCAGTACCAATGCTGCAGTATTAAGAGATGTGTGACATTACTAGTAATTCCAGTACTAACAGTACCAGTACTCAATACTAATGAGAGTCAGAAAGTCTAACAATGAATAGTGCAGTACAGGTATGGGATCCATTATCCACAAACCCATTATTCAGAAAGGTCAGAATTACAGAAAGTCCGTCTCTCATAGACTCCATTTTATTCAAATAATCCAAATGATTTCCTTTTTCTGTGTAATAATAAAACAGTAACTTGTACTTGATCCCAACTAAGATATAATTAATCCTTATTGGAAGCAAAACCAGCCTATTGGGTTTATTTTATGTTTATATGATTTTCTAGTAGACTTAAGATATGAAGATCCAAATTACAGAAAGATCCGTTATCTGGACAAGCCCAGGTCCCTAGCTTTCTGGATAACAGGTCCCATAGCTGTAGTAGTTAGACATGGAATTGAAAAGCAGTATTAGTGTAGTGGAGTTTGGTAGTGGCCTGGCAGTATCACTATATATATATATTTTCTACTAATATTACAATACAGTCAAACCTCACGTTTACATTTTTTTGTGGTTTGACCAATTGATAGTGTTACGGCTGTTTTTCCCTGACGTTACATAAAGTCGTGTCCTGATGTTTCCAAAAACCGTTATTTGTCCTGAGTGAATGTTCTTATTGGTGGAATGAGGGGGATTAAAGACTGGCTGGATATAGTCTGTATATAGTCACATGAATGCCTCCCATAGTGTAACATCACTACTGCAATGGAACTATTGTACACGTACGGGACCTCTTATACACAATGCTCGGGACCTGCCATTTTATGCATAACAGATCTTTCTGTAATTTGGATCTCCAGGTCTACTAGAAAATCATATAAACATGAAATAAAGCCAATAGGCTGGTTTTGCCTCCAATAAGGATTAATTATATCTTAGTTGGGATCAAGTACAAGCGACTGTTTTATTATTACACAGAAAAAGGAAATCTGATTTAAAAATTTGGTTTATTTCATTTGAATGGAGAAAACCTTTCTGGAATTCAGAGCTTTTTGGATAACGGGTTTCCTGATAAATGGTCCTATACCTGTTTTATAAAGGAAAACTTACTCCTCTGTTTCAGTACTTAAAGAATATGTTTTTTTTTTAATCACATTTCCGTGATTTGACATTTGTTTTTTTTCTGCTTCCCTGAAATATATAATATGGGGGTTGTGCTGTATCAATAGATAACTGGCCGGGCAGTAGTTCTGATACTGAAAACAAATGGGGCGGTATGAATAATAATACTCCA
Organism: Xenopus laevis; assembly: GCF_017654675.1. Classification (NCBI taxonomy): domain Eukaryota; kingdom Metazoa; phylum Chordata; class Amphibia; order Anura; family Pipidae; genus Xenopus; species Xenopus laevis. The sequence goes on from NC_054381.1 coordinate 163,902,441, forward strand.
CTGGTAATGAATGTAGGTGGGGGTGCTATCAGTACTAACACCATGAATACTGCAGTACTTACGACTAGTCATTCTTCCTGTACAGTGAGTTTCCTATAGACACTTCATTACTCACAGTATCAATCGTACCCCCCTCTCCCAAGCTGTGACTGCGCTACTGTTGCTGTGCTCTCCTTTCTATCCTTTTACTCCGGACATTATTTAAAGTATAGGGGGTTCTGAGCATTGTACATTCCCTGCCCCCGGGGGTCTACTCTACAAAAAAAAACTGAATGTGCTAATATTTGGGGCACAACTTGGCCCTTTGTTTCCCTGACGCAGACTGCGCCACTGGCTACTTACCTCCCAGGCACTTCATTTTGTACTGTCACTGTTATTTAACTCTTGTTTTGCACCCTTTAATTATCTGCCCATGACTGTACCCTTGGAACTATAGCAGGGGGGCACCCCAATGTTTCTATATATCTGTAACCTTGTTATGAGCTAAGGGGCCCAGTCTGAAGGCCAGTTAGGGGCAGATTTGGGGTGAGTGCTTATTTGTGCCCTGGGTACCCCTGGAACTATAGCAGGGTGACACCCCAATGTTTCTATATATCTGTAACCTTGTTATGAGCTAAGGGGGCCCAGTCTGAAGGTCAGTTAGGGGGAGATTTGGGGTGAGTGCTTATTTGTACCCTGGGTACCCCTGGAACTATAGCAGGGTGACTGTTACCCCAATGTTTCTATATATCTGTAACCTTGTTATGAGCTAAGGGGGCCCAGTCTGAAGGTCAGTTAGGGGGAGATTTGGGGTGAGTGCTTATTTGTACCCTGGGTACCCCTGGAACTATAGCAGGGTGACACCCCAATGTTTCTATATATCTGTAACCTTGTTATGAGCTAAGGGGCCCCAGTCTGAAGGCCAGTTAGGGGGAGATTTGGGGTGAGTGCTTATTTGTACCCTGGGTACCCCTGGAACTATAGCAGGATGACTGTTACCCCAATGTTTCTATATATCTGTAACCTTGTTATGAGCTAAGGGGGCCCAGCCTAAAGGCCAGTTAGGGGGAGATTTGGGGTGATACTTATTTGTGCCCCTTGTACCCCTGGAACCATAGCAGGGTGACACCCCAATGTTTCTATATATCTGTAACCTTGTTATGAGCTAAGGGGGCCCAGTCTGGAGGTCAGTTAGGGGGAGATTTGGGGTGAGTGCTTATTTGTACCCTGGGTACCCCTGGAACTATAGCAGGGTGACACCCCAATGTTTCTATATATCTGTAACCTTGTTATGAGCTAAGGGGGCCAGTCTGAAGGTCAGTTAGGGGGAGATTTGGGGTGAGTGCTTATTTGTACCCTGGGTACCCCTGGAACTATAGCAGGATGACTGTTACCCCAATGTTTCTATATATCTGTAACCTTGTTATGAGCTAAGGGGGCCCAGTCTGAAGGTCAGTTAGGGGAGATTTGGGGTGAGTGCTTATTTGTACCCTGGGTACCCCTGGAACTATAGCAGGGTGACACCCCAATGTTTCTATATATCTGTAACCTTGTTATGAGCTAAGGGGGCCCAGTCTGAAGGCCAGTTAGGGGGAGATTTGGGGTGAGTGCGTATTTGTGCCCTGGGTACCCCTGGAACTATAGCAGGATGACTGTTACCCCAATGTTTCTATATATCTGTAACCTTGTTATGAGCTAAGGGGGCCCAGTCTGAAGGTCAGTTAGGGGGAGATTTGGGGTGAGTGTTTATTTGTACCCTGGGTACCCCTGGAACTATAGCAGGGTGACACCCCAATGTTTCTATATATCTGTAACCTTGTTATGAGCTAAGGGGCCCCAGTCTGAAGGCCAGTTAGGGGGAGATTTGGGGTGAGTGCTTATTTGTACCCTGGGTACCCCTGGAACTATAACAAAATGACTGTTACCCCAATGTTTCTATATATCTGTAACCTTGTTATGAGCTAAGGGGGCCCAGCCTAAAGGCCAGTTAGGGGGAGATTTGGGGTGATGCTTATTTGTGCCCCTTGTACCCCTGGAACCATAGCAGGGTGACACCCCAATGTTTCTATATATCTGTAACCTTGTTATGAGCTAAGGGGGCCCAGTCTGGAGGTCAGTTAGGGGGAGATTTGGGGTGAGTGCTTATTTGTACCCTGGGTACCCCTGGAACTATAGCAGGGTGACACCCCAATGTTTCTATATATCTGTAACCTTGTTATGAGCTAAGGGGGCCCAGTCTGAAGGTCAGTTAGGGGGAGATTTGGGGTGAGTGCTTATTTGTACCCTGGGTACCCCTGGAACTATAGCAGGATGACTGTTACCCCAATGTTTCTATATATCTGTAACCTTGTTATGAGCTAAGGGGGCCCAGTCTGAAGGTCAGTTAGGGGGAGATTTGGGGTGAGTGTTTATTTGTACCCTGGGTACCCCTGGAACTATAGCAGGATGACACCCTAATGGTTCTATATATCTGTAACCTTGTTATGAGCTAAGGGGGCCCAGTCTGAAGGCCAGTTAGGGGGAGATTTGGGGTGAGTGTTTATTTGTACCCTGGGTACCCCTGGAGCTATAGCAGGGTGACACCCCAATGTTTCTATATATCTGTAACCTTGTTATGAGCTAAGGGGGCCCAGTCTGAAGGCCAGTTAGGGGGAGATTTGGGGTGAGTGCTTATTTGTACCCTGGGTACCCCTGGAACTATATATAATTGTGAGCTAAGGAGTTCCAGACAGTTTATCACTAATTTAGGCAGCAATATCACCTGCAGCGGTTTCCTAATAGGTTTGTAATGAGCCTTTAGCGCTCCAGCACCTGCACCACTAACATTGCTGAACTGGAAAACAGCACATGACTAGTAGTCTGATATAGGTCACAGTATTGTCGTTCATCTGTCACATGTGCAGTGTGTAATTATTGTATCAGGCTGCAAGAAAACCATGTTCTGTACACTCAGCACCTTAATATTAGTTTAGTTTTGTAAATGATCTGATCTCTGAGTAAATTTGCCTCTCTTCCTGCAGGTGATACCTATGTCCGAGCAAACGATGCACAATGTCTATAGGGCTCCTGGCTTCCATCTGCGCAGGATTGGGCGCCGGGGGTCACAGCCTGATGCTTTAAATTATATACAGTAAGTTCAGCTTATTTTGTTATCTCCCTGTACAGGCCATGCAATGTAGGGGCTACGTGTTTCACACTTCTTCCTATGGTGGGAATGTTACACATTTCTGCATGGGGGATTTCTCTGTCTCTCTGGGGACAGTAAACAGGGGATAAGTGACATTTTGCCTCTTTGAAGCAGGGTGCATTGGTTCAACAACAACAACTACACATAACTAAAAGGGCAGGCATATTTATCAATGTTGAGCCACAGCTAAGATGTATAAAAAACCCACAAAAAGATTTCTGCATCACCCCACATCTTAACATCTCAATCCTTGACTTGTAGCTTTTTGAAGCCAGTTACCCTGATTGGGAGGAACAGAAACGTAGTGGATCATTTTGCCACAGCACAGGACTCTTATGGAAGACGTTATATTTCGAGGGTTCATGCCCGTGTCATCTGTACATCAATCCCCATGAGCTTCAAGCTGCTGGATTCCAGCCTCACTGGGGTGTATGTGAATGATGTGCGCATTGAAGGTAGGTGTGCATGGGGGCAACAGAAGGGCCGGTGATGTCCAGCTGTGATTATGAATAAAGTGTAATAGAAGGGTCCAGTGATGTCTGCCTGTGAGTAGGAATAAAGTGTAATAAAAGGGTCCAGTGATGTCCGGATGTGAGTAGGAATAAAGTGTAACAGAAGGGCCCTGTGATGTCCGGATGTGAGTAGGAATAAAGTGTAATAGAAGGGTCCAGTGATGTCTGGATGTGAATCAGAATAAAGTGTAATAGAAGGGCCCTGTTATGTCCACATGTGAGTAGGAATAAAGTGTAATAGAAGGGTCCAGTGATGTCCGGATGTGAGTCAGAATAAAGTGTAATAGAAGGGCCCTGTTATGTCCACATGTGAGTAGGAATAAAGTGTAACAGAAGGGCCCAGTGATGTCCGGCTGTGAGTAGGAATAAAGTGTAACAGAAGGGCCCTGTGATGTCCACATGTGAGTAGGAATAAAGTGTAACAGAAGGGCCCAGTGATGTCCGGCTGTGATTATGAATAAAGTGTAATAGAAGGGACCAGTGATGTCTGCCTGTGAGTAGGAATAAAGTGTAATAAAAGGGTCCAGTGATGTCCGGATGTGAGTAGGAATAAAGTGTAATAGAAGGGTCCAGTGATGTCCGGATGTGAGTAGGAATAAAGTGTAACAGAAGGGCCCAGTGATGTCCGGCTGTGATTATGAATAAAGTGTAATAGAAGGGCCCAGTGATGTCCGGCTGTGATTATGAATAAAGTGTAATAGAAGGGACCAGTGATGTCCGGCTGTGAGTAGGAATAAAGTGTAATAAAAGGGTCCAGTGATGTCCGGATGTGAGTAGGAATAAAGTGTAACAGAAGGGCCCAGTGATGTCCGGATGTGAGTAGGAATAAAGTGTAACAGAAGGGCCCAGTGATGTCCGGCTGTGATTATGAATAAAGTGTAATAGAAGGGACCAGTGATGTCCGGCTGTGAGTAGGAATAAAGTGTAATAAAAGGGTCCAGTGATGTCCGGATGTGAGTAGGAATAAAGTGTAACAGAAGGGCCCTGTGATGTCTGCCTGTGAGTAGGAATAAAGTGTAACAGAAGGGCCCTGTGATGTCTGCCTGTGAGTAGGAATAAAGTGTAACAGAAGGGCCCAGTGATGTCCGGCTGTGAGTAGGAATAAGATACATCAATGATTACAAACTGCCTTTTGCCATTACAGCTGAGCACTTTCTACATGAAGGAGACACAGTCACATTTGGACACCCAGAAGGTGCCAATATCTGCCCTGGCACCAGAGCACGTCAGCCTAACTCAGAACTCTACTTTCTGGTAGGTTAATTGGTTAACTTCCTGTTGTTGGTTATATTGTGTGAATGTGGCTCTGAATATTCATAATGTCATGTAAAACACATGCTCCTGTCTGTGTGAAATACATTTCAGTGCTTGAAACTAAATAGACTGGGCTCAAATCTCTGCTGTTATATTACATTGCTCTTTATATTAGTTTTGTATGAAACTAGAAGGGTCATTATGAAAACATCCATAAGCACAGACATAGATGGCAACACCCTGGCTTCCTGGATTATTAGTCACACTTCCTTACACAGCTACCAACAAACTATCTGGGATTTGGGCCTGATTGTTCTAGAATGGCTTCTGTGCCCAAGATAACAACCATATGAGTGTCTAGCTACAAGGTCGGGAAAGGCCACAAACCTGCGCACGTTTCTCAGCCAGGCTACAGATGGAGCATTGCAAGTGTGGCAGCAGCACAGACACATATACATAAATGGAGCCAGTGTATGGCAATCACAGTGCTGGGAAATTTTATGGAAATTCTCCTTTCCACATCTATCATCCCTTTGATAGATATGGAGGGTGAGAAGCAACTAATAGAATCCAAAGATCATATTTGTGACTTGAACCCCACATCTAGATGCCCTGTGTGACAAGGGAGAATATATATCAAGTAGAATGGTCTACACTGGCACTGAATTGTTAGTTTTTTTGGTTTTATTGTAAGCATTTTGCTATATTGAGCTTCTCTCTTTGTGGCACTGTTATTATTACTGGTATTTCTACGGTAACTTACTCTTTAATCTGCATAGTTAGAACCCACATCCTAAGACTTTGAACCGTTAATATATCACTATAGAATTAATCAACACATTTGCCATCATTAGGTAGGGAGGGAGGTAGTGCAGGGAGTGGGTGCGGCTGAGTAGTAAAGTAACTTGTCTTTGCTCTTCTGCTTTACAGTTTGAACATTGCCACTGCACAATGGAACAGTTGTCTTCCGATGGCTCTCCTGAGGTATTCACAGTTCAGCCTCAACTCTTCATGGATTTGGCTTTCTTTATGCGAGTGATTTTGCATATGGGTTATAGCTTGCATCAAGTCTTTTATGTTTAGGGCTTCAATAATATGGGAATATCCCCGTTTTGGATTCAGTTTGGGCTAAAAAGATTGTCATGCTGATATAAAAAATGTTTAGCAGATTCGGGGAGATTTATTCGCCTCGCGACTAATCGCCTCTTCTGCGGGGCGACAATCTCCACGAGGGAACTTCGGGCGACTTCAGAAATCGAAGCGTCGCGAGTGCATTGGCGCTGGTGTTTTGTCATTATAGCAGGGGGAAGGCAGTTCGGGGAAGAGGTGATTAGTCGCCAGGCGACTAAATCTCTCCGAGTCTGCCCGTGTGCTTGAACCCTTACCCAGGGTATAACATGAACACAAAGTAGACTTTCACAGAATGCAGGGTACTGGCTGTGTCTCTATTGGCCCTCCTGTCAGTGCAGACGTTAGGGTTTTGTCTTCATTCACCTCTGGAAGCAGGTCAGAAAACGAATTACTCCTGGTCCCTCCCTCTGGTTATAACAGCTGGCTCCACCTTATTCCCTTCTGCCTCAGAGGTATGAAGGACAGATACCAAATCTTTTATTTTATTTTTCTTTTATTATTCCTCAGACTCTTCAATCACAGGATTACAAACGGCACAAAAGGGACACGCAGAGCTGTCCTTAGGTGCAAATTTACCACAAGGTTATCCTTGGATACACTCTCTTGACAGAGATACTCAACTGTACCTCACATTACCCAGTTACACGCAGAGCTGTTGCTTTAGGGCTGGATTTTAGTGGGCTCTTAAAGGGAAACGCAGAGCTGTTCACGGCTGAAAGACCCTTCTAAGTGAGCATGGAGCACACAGAGCTGCTTCACACTTAGCCAGCCACAGTCTCCTATAACAACTCAGACAGCCATTCTGCTTTCTAGCACAGAAATCACAGTTTGGAATAATTACTGACTGTAGCCATGGTAAGCGGTAACCATCAGGTGCAACTATTGCTTACAGGAACACACTTCCACTTGGGAGCGTAAGAACTGGCAGGTTGCTAGGCAACGGTTTCCGCCATTCCTTCACGCCTATTCCTATCTACAAGGCGCGTCAGTGTCATCAGCGGTTGCCTCCACAGTTAGTTTGCAAGCTCACGATGTGGTAACTGCGCACTTGCCAGAGCTTCACACATCTCCCAAGCACGGGGCACCTACTCAGACCAGTGTATAGCTGACTTATTACGATCCGTAAGTGTGTTCTGATGAGGGGGGCAAACCCACATTGAACGCATTGACAACAGGACGCTCCTTAGGCGATCCTATTTACATAGTACATCACATTAATGGTATGCCTATGTTTCACTAGGTTTTACTGAACCTAACCTCACCATGGAGGAAACTGATTCCCTTAAGTATCTCAGAGACGAAATACAATCAACTAAAAAGAAAAGACCTGAAAAGCTACCCAAATGTAAAAAATGCAAACATTCATTAAAACAGAGAGAAACTATTGCTCAGACTGCAAACCTCCCACAAACATTGAGGACAGGCTGGAAACACCTGTACTCTCACCACAACCTGCCCAGCCTTAGACATCAGAGGGACCAGGTTCAATACCCACTATACAAGAGCCACCTCACATACCCATTCTACATCACATACCCCTCCACAGGGCATAGTAGATAATTCCATTCCTTTACCTTGGGGTCAAGATTCAGCGCTACATTCAGGATCAGCACAAGTCCCTAATCAAGTGGGGGAATTTTTGCAATGGATTATGAACACGGTTCAACCAAAACAAACACACACATTACGGGATAACAAAAAGTGAAAAACACCAATTCCACAACTTCCTTCCTCTAAGTCAGAAGAAGGGTTAGCCTCAGACCTTGAAGAGGAGGACATACCCGTATTACATTCTGACCAATCCGAACAGGCACTCTCATTGTCGGATACTGATTCAGAGAACTACATCACTCTCTCAGCAAACCCTGAGATAACCAAAAAATTACTCATAGAAATGTTACAAACTCTAGAGATAAGAGATGAAACAATAGCTCTATCACAAGCAGATAGGCTGTTAGGGGTGCAAAAGAAATCAAAACAAACATTTCCAATTTTCAATTCTATTACCCAAGCAATTGAAACTGAATGGTCTCAGCCTGACAGGTGTATTGCCCTCACTCAGAGGTTTTTCAAGATCTACCCGGTGCCAGAGGACCATCAAAAGAAATGGGATAAAGCACCTAGGGTAGACACCGCAGTTGCCCTGTTATCCAGACAGACAGCATTGCCCACAGAGGAAGCGGCATTCAAAGACCCATTAGACCGGCGCATAGAGTAAAATTTTAAGAGATCTTATATTCAAGCAGCAGCAATACTACACCCAGTAGCAGCGTCCGCAGGCTTAGCCCGTACTGCAAAACACTGGGCACAAGAGCTTGCATGCCAACCACCATCATCTCGACAACATCTCAGTACAGAAGTACAAAGCCTAACCACTACATTAGCCTTCTTAGCTGATGTAGCCATGGAAGTAGTCAAACTAGCAGCTAAAACCTACACCGTGGTAGCAAGACGTGCTCTCTGGCTCTGACATTGGTCAAAGCCTCAAAATTAAGACGATCACTGAAGTTTAAAGGAGATTCTTTATTCGGCCAGACCTAAAGCAAATCATTGCAGAGGTCACAGGGGGCAAGAGCACCTTTTTACCCACTGGAAAGAGGCAAAGATTGGACACGCCTAACAGATTCTCAAATACGCAAAACTGGAATTTACAAAGCAGACCATATGCTCCTTTCGCTCTGCGTTCCAGTCAAACTAAACAGACCAAAGCAACAAACGCACCAGGCCGACCTGGCACCAACAGGCCCGAAAAAACAAAAAGACAAACACTAATAAACACAGCTATGCCTGACATGGCAGAGATGAACAGATCGCAACTAGTGGGGGGTCAGACTTCAGCACTACCTAGGAGAATGGCAAACACACGTAACAGATACCTGGGTTCTGTCAATAATTCAACACAGGTACAGGATACCCTCTTACCCTCACCTACCACCAAGGAGGTTCTTTCCCTCCGCTACCGCCCTACACAGAGAACATCTTTTGCAACAAACAGTCAATACCCTCCTACATACCGGAGTCATAGAAAAAGTCCCAGACAACTAAATATTCAGGGGCTTTTGCTCAAACCTTTTCCTCGTGCTGAAAAAAGAGGGAAAATTCAGGCCAGTCCTCAATCTGAAACCACTCAATCCCTTGGTCACCAACCAAAAATTCAAAATGGAATCAATCCGGACAGTAATTGCAGCCATGGAATCGAACATTCAGTATACTTACAGGACACGTACATACACATGCCCATTTACCCCGAATCCCGGAAGTTTCTACGATTTGCCATCAAAGATTGTCATTTTCAATTTACAGCATTGCCCTTTGGGCTTTGCACTGCTCCACATGTATTCACCAAAATCCTGAACCGAATAGTAGCGTATCTAAGGTCCCTGGGGTTACACGTTATTCCGTACTTAGACAATCTCTTGATAAAAGCATCTACAATGACAAGCAACAAAAGACACCCAGACCTACATACAAGTACTAACTCAACACGGCTGGCTAATCAACCATCGCAAAAGCTCACTCATCCCCAGTCAAATCTGTTTCTAGGACTCCAGTTAGACTCACTGAAGCAGAAAGTGTTCTTACCACCAGACAAAGGTCTCAGGATAGTGACTACAACCCAAGCATTCTTAGTTGCAGCGACAGTCTCATCAGAAGACTGTCTAAGCCTTCTGGCATTCATGGTCTCCGCCTTGGAGGCCATCCCGTTTGCCAGATTTCAAATCAGGCCCCTATAACACAACTTTTTAAACCAATGGAACAAGGATCAGAAAGATCTCCAACAACTGATAACCATACACCAGAGAAAGTCTGGCTTGTTGGACAATACCAAACAACCTGGCCCAGGGTCGCAGCTGGGCCCAGTCCCCTGGGAGATTCTCACCACATACGCAAGCCTCAGAGGCAGTGGTGTGGTATACCACAATCACACACTGCAGGGACTGTGGTCTCCAGCAGAGAACATATTTCCCATCAGTATCTTAGAACTAAGGGCGATTGCCCTGGCACTGGAGGGATGGTCTACACTGCTGAGAAACCATCCAGTCAGAGTGCATTGGACAATACCACAGCAGTGGCATATATCCACAAGCAGGGAGGGACACGCAGCAGATTGGCCATGAACGAAGTGTCTCGAATTCTCAAATGGGAAGAGCAGTCCGTACCAACGATATTCATTGCGGGAGTACAGAACTGTGAAGCGGACTACTTGAGCAGAACAACAATCGACAATCGGAGAGTGGTCCTTAAACAACTAGGTGTTCCTACAAATAACACACAAGTGGGGGATGCCGGAGGTGGACATGCTAGCGTCCAAACACAATTACAAGGTCCCATGCTATTGCGCAAAAACGAAGGACGCACAAGCAGCTTTCATAGACGCACGCCTCATCACGCCTTGGAACTTCCGGATGGTATATGCATTTCCGCCACTCCCCATACTACCCAGAATAATCAAAAAGATCAAATTCAGCAACACAACTACAATTATTATAATAGTACCAGACGGGCCCAACAGAGTGTGGTACACACACCTCATTCAATTGTCAGTTTCAAAACCCTAGCGACTACCTCAGAGACTCGACCTCACTCAAGGTCCTCTCAAGCATCCAAATATAGCCATGCTCCGTTTGACGGCCTGGCTCTTGAGGCCAGCTGGTGGACCCAACACGGGTTTTCACAGAGTGCAATAGAAATCTTACTTGAGGCAAGTAAATCATCCATAAAACATACCACAGGGTATGGCGTACTTTTCTCACCTGGTGTGACCTATACAACATCAATTGGCAGACTGCATCAAACCGTTCGATAATCAATTTTTTGACTGAAGGTTTTTAAAAAGTTCTTAGCCTATGCACACTAAAGACCACTCTCGACATGCAACCTAAAATGGCTATCTCTCCAATTTACCTTCCTCATAGCTATAACGTCTGCCAGACGAGTGTCAGAAATTGCTGCCCTCTACTGCAAGGAACCATGGCTCACTATCCACCAGAATAAGGCTGTACTCTGAACAATTCCAGGGTTTCTCCCTAAAGTGCTGTCAGAACTGAAAATGAACCAAGACATTATTTTGCCATAATTTTGTCCAACACCTACAAACGCAAAAGAGAATCTACTATACAGATTGGATGTAGTTAGAGCACTCAGACTATACCTAAAGCGATCAGTGGCCTACCTTCAATCTGACAATTTTCTGGTTTCCTTTGCCCGTACACACAAGGGTAGAGCAGTTTCTAAGAGAACCATTGCACGTTGGCTGGTAGAGACCATTCATACAGCTTATGACCATAAAGGTCCAGACAATTCGCAGTTAAGGCTTATTCCAGCTGTTATAACCAGGGGGAGGGACCAGGAGTATCAGTTTTCTGTCTTACCTCCAGAGGTGAATGAAGACAAAACCCTGACGTCGGCACTGACAGTTCGGGCCTACGAGAAAAGGATTTTCCGGTGAGTACAAAATCTCCTTTTTTTAAGACGAGGAGAAAAAAAGGCCTAGACCCTACATAATATTAACACTGAGTAGACATACAGAATTCAACTGTATAACAGTAACACAGACTAGACTTACACAACCCAGGAGTGTCAGGGAGGAGAAGCATTGTATAATAAATAATGTAAAATAGAAATATTTAAAGTGTCAGAAACCCCATGTTCAGGAATCAATGTGTAGACATTTACAATGATTATTCCTTCTATTTAGGGGGTCTATGATTCACAATTTGTCTTATTTTTTATTTATAGATGCAGGAATTTGCAGTATCTCCATCTCTGAATCTAACAGAAGCTAATATGCATGCCCAAGTGGACAATGGAATGACTACTGAAAGCAATATCTCTCGATCTCCAACCTGCACCTCACATCCCAGAAATGTTTTTGAAGAGCAAAAAGAGGAAGCTGAGCCATCTATAAGCATGGGTGCTCCTAATTATCATTCAAGCCCTCCTGAATATACCAGCATAGAGTCCATCATGGACAGGAGCATGATTGAACCAAGTTCCAAGGAGACTTCTAATATATCCTTGCATTCCAGCAAGTCATGGGATTCAGATGAAGAAGGCTCTTACCAGTCAGAAGAAGGAAACACTTTGAAAAGAAAATGCTCTGCACAAGTTCCAGAGTTCTCTGTCACTGATCCTTACTGTGAGATTGGTGCCAATGATTCATCCTGTGATGGTATAGAGTCTGAATATGGAGATGTAACATCACCTTGCCATTTATTACAACACAGAGAGGATGAGTTTTGTGAGAAACAAGACGATGAGAGAATTGAAAACCAAAGTGTTGTTAAATGTGATGCTTCTCCAAGGGTCTGGCCAGAGAGTGATAAATCTTTGTCAGTGTATGCCACCAGTGAACACACTGCTGATACTAGTGATAGCCCAGTGGCTCACATGTTGCTCCAATTGGACACAAACAAAGAAAACCAGGCAACAGGGTGTATCTCTGCTTCTGTATGTTTGGTATCCAGTGAAAAACCCCTCCAAGCTCAGGTCATATCGTTTGAAAAAAGCAAAGAATCTTGCTGCACAGAAAAATCTCTTCATAAATATAAAGACAGCCCTCCACTGCCTACATGTAACTTATCATCAATGATTAAAGAAGATGTTGAGTTAAATAAAAGACACAAAAATGCAGAAATAGCTAATTCTGGATCTGTAAGCCCAGCGGTTATTCCTTTAAGGACAGTGATGTCCAGTGAGCCCTGCACTGTAGTAAAGGAGCCTCAGGACAAAACCACAGGGGAACACATTGAATTTGTGTCAATTGATGATTCTGTATCTAGAGAAGCTGAAGACTTGAATCTCTGTAGTGCTGTTGGAAAATCCATAGATAAAAAACAAATGCAGATGGATCCGTGTGAACAGGCAGTAATGCATATGGAAAGTAATGGATCTGAAAATAAGCTGTCAATAGGTCAGGCCGAATGCGGAGAGAATAGAGTTCCTAATGAATCACTAGGTGTCTGTCATTCCCGCAATGTCAAGGAAGCAGTCCCACCAAGGGAGAACGACTCAGCTATGGTTATGAGAGAGACACGTTGTGGGTCTGGCAGTCCTCCTTCATTACAATTAGTTCAATGTAGGGAAGAGGGGCCTTTACAGGCTACTGCCAATGTTCTACTGCAGAAAGATACAAATGAAAAAGCAGAAAGAGATGTAAAGGTGGAACAAATTAACCTTAATGGTGTATACAACTCGGCGACTAACAATAATGATGAGCTTTACACACTTAACGATCCTCAGACAGGTATTCTGCTTTCAGAGCAAAAACAACAACATAAGAAGCCGTCTGACGGACACACTGAGGAACATTCATTTGATTTCCAGATTGTGAATGTTTGTAGTTTGTCTCCTTCCATTAAATTACAGACCCTGGACCAGAACAACGGCTCGACCAAATCTATCGGCAGTGAGAATGTTTGTGTGGGTTCCACTGAGGATAAGTTCATAGGAGGCCAAGATTTGGTTGAGGCAAGAAATTGTGGAAAGATGGTGGACACAGATAAACAAGTGTGTGTTTTATCCCAAGACTCTAATACAATGCGTGTTCAGAATAGTGAGACGGTGACTTGTCCACATGATATTGCTGCCGATCCATTACACACAATTGGCAGCGGAGGATATAACTTGGTACCAGCATCTGTGCAAGATTCTTCTTTTCCTGAGCCCATTGCCTCTTCAGATTTACATAATGACATGGAAGGAGACAATAGGAATTCACTTGGGCTGAAGCGATGTTTCCATGACACAGGAAGCAGATTATCTTCCGAGAAGGAAGTACCCCCAAAAAAGTGTCGAACGTGGCATGAGGAGTCACATGAGACATCTGCCATTGGTGCTCATGGAGCAAATATTGGGAACATTCTCCAGCAATTTATTACAGCCCACCAGACAGTGAGACAGGCAGATAGCAGGGAAGTAACTGCTTGTGCACAGAATCAACACTTGATTGCCCAAATCACTTGTAACTTTTTTAAAAGTCTGGAAACAGTGTGTTTGTCACAAGCACAACCTTTTAGTTTAACACACACTGAGATTCCAGTGGAAGCACAATCAGTCAGTGAAACACTCATGTCTCATTACATTGCAGATGCAACACAATCTGCTCCTTATATTACTGAACAAACACAATCTGTCTTTGTTGCACACTCGGCTTCTCATATTACAGAGGAAACACAGTCAATCAGTTTAACACATACTGCTTCTGACATACTAAAGCAAACACAATTTGTCCGTGTTGCACACACAGTTCCTCATATTACGGATGAAACACAATCTGTCAGTGTTGCACACACAGTTCCTTATATTACAGAAGAAGCACAGTGTGTCAGTGTAGCACACTCAGATAATTTTATTATTGAGGAAAAACAATCTGTCACTGTTGCACACACAGTTTCTCATATTACAGAAGAAGCACAGTGTGTCAGTGTAGCACACATGACTTCTGATACAGATGAAGCACAATCCGTCAGTATGGTACACTTGACTCCTGACATACCAGAGGAAACACAATATATTGCAGATGAAGCACAATCTATCAGTGTAACACATGTGGCTGCTAACACAGATGAAACACTTTCTGTCAGTGTAACAGATATAGCTCACCACATTGCAGAGGAAATCAGTGTCAGTGTTGCACACTTGGATCCTTTAATTACAGATGAAATACAGTCTGTCAGTGTAACACACATGGCTCCTGACACAGATGAAATACAATCTGTCAGTGTAACAGATATAACTCCCGACATTGCAGAGGAAATAAATCCTTTTATTACAGGTGAAACACAATCTGTCTGTGTGGCACACTCAATTCCTAATATTACAGAAAAAGCACAATCTGCCCATGTAGCACACTTGGCTTCTGAAATTCCAGAGGAAATACAACCAGTATCAGATCCTTTTATTGCAGATGAAGCACAATCTATCAGTGTAACAGATCTAGCTCCCGATATTGCAGAGGAAGAAAAATTTGTCAGTGTTGCACATTCAGATCTTTTTATTACAGAGGAAACACAATCTGTCAGTGCTGCACACTTGGATCCTTTAATTACAGATGCAACACAATCTTTCAGTGTAACACCCATTGTTCCAAATGCAGAAGAAGTAGAATCTGTCAGTGTAACAGATATAGCTCCTGACATTGCAGAGGAAATAAATCCTTTTATTACAGATGGAACACAATCTGTCTGTGTGGCACACTCAATTCCTAATATTACAAAAGAAGCACAATCTGTCCGTGTAGCACACTTGGATCCTTTAATTACAGAAGAAGCACAATCTGTCTGTGTAGCACACTTGGATCCTTTAATTACAGAAGAAGCACAATCTGTCTGTGTAGCACACTTGGCTTCTGACATTCCAGAGGAAACACAAGGTGTCAGTGTTGCACACTCAGATGCTTTTATTACAGATGAAAGACAGTCTGTCAGTGTAACACACATAGCTCCTGACACAGATAAAACACAATCTGTCTGTGTAACAGATATAACTCCCGACATTGCAGAGGAAATAAATCCTTTTATTACAGATGAAACACAATCTGTCCATGTAGCACACTCGGTTCATCATATTGCAGAAGAAGCACAATCTGTCCGTGTAGCACACTTGGATCATTTAATTACAGATGAAGCACAATATGCCAGTGTAGAACACTTGGTTTCTGAAATTCCAAAGGAAACACAATCTGACAGTGTTGCACACTCAGATCCCTTTATTGCAGATGAAGCACAATTTATCAGTGTAACACACGTGGCTCCTAACCGAGAGGAAACACAATCCGTCAGTGTAACAGGTATAGCTCCTAATATTGCAGAGGAAGTAAAATCTGTCAGTGTTGCAAACTTGGATCCTTTAATTACAGAAGAAACACAATCTGTCAGTGTAACAGATATGGCTCCTGATATACAGACTGTCAATGTTGCACACTCAGATGTTCCACACTCACATCCTTATATTACAGAGGAAACACAATCTGTCAGTGTTGCACATGTGGATCCTTTAATTAAAAATGGAATACAATCCGTCAGTGTAACACCCATTGATCTGAACACAGAGAAAGCACAAGATCTAGCTCCCGACATTGCAGAGGAAATAAATCCTTTTATTACAGATGGAACACAATCTGTCTGTGTGGCACACTCAATTCCTTATATTACAGAAGAAGCACAATCTGCCCTTGTAGCAGACTTGGATCCTTTAATTACAGATGCAACACAATCTATCAGTGTAGCACACTTGGCTTCTGACATTCCAGAGGAAACACAACATGTCAGTGTTGCACACTCAGATGCTTTTATTACAGATGAAAGACAGTCTGTCAGTGTAACACACATGGCTCCTAACACAGATACAACACAATCTGTCAGTGTAACAGATATAACTCCCGACATTGCAGAGGAAATAAATCCTTTTATTAAAGATGAAACACAATCTGTCCGTGTAACACACTCGGTTCCTCGTATTACAGAAGAAGCACACTCTGTCCTTGTAGCACACTTGGATCCTTTAATTACAGATGAAGCACAATATGCCAGTGTATCACTCTTGGATCCTTTAATTACAGATGAAGCACAATATGACAGTGTAGCACTCTTGGATCCTTTAATTACAGATGAAGCACAATATGCCAGTGTAGCACACTTGGCTTCTGAAATTCCAGAGGAAACACAATCTGTCAGTGTTGCACACTCAGATCCTTTTATTGCAGATGAAGCACAATCTATCAGTGTAACACATATGGCTCCTAACCGAGATGAAACACAATCCGTCAGTGTAACAGGTATAGCTCCCAATATTGCAGAGGAAGTAAAATCTGTCAGTGTTGCACACTTGGATCCTTTAATTACAGATGAAATACAATCTGTAACACCCATGGCCCTGAACTCAGAAGAAGCACAATCTGTCAGTCTAACAGAAATGGTTCCTGATATTACAGAGGAGATACAGACTGTCAATGTTGCACACTCAGATCCTTATATTACAGAGCAAACACAATCTGTCAGTGTAACACATACAATTGTTGAATCAATGAAACATGTCCGTGTAATACACACAGCTCCTAATATTGAAGAGGAAAAATCATCTGCCGGTGTTGCACACAGTTCATATGACAGTTCAGAGGATACACAGTCTTTCAGTGTAACAGATACTGACCCTAACATATCTGGTACTGTAATATACACTGCTCCCGACACTACAGAACAAGCACAATCTGTCAGTTTAACACACTTTGCTCCTGACATTGCAGAGAACACACAATCTGTCAGTGTAAAACACATGGCTCCTGACATTGCAAAGAACACACAATCTGTCAGTGTAACACACTCAGCTCCTGACATATCAGAGAACACACAATCTGTCAGTGTAACACACTCAGCTCCTGACATATCAGAGAACACACAATCTGACAGTGTAACACATACAACTGCTGACAATGGGAATACAGTTAGGGCTTGGTACTCCCATATCCGTGAAGAGCACAAGCAGAAGATCTCCTATAACTTGCAACTGTCATCAGGAAACTGTGCCAGTGTGCACCTATCTCCAGATATAACTCGGACCATGGAAAGTGGTGCAAATACAAACCATACAGCTGAGCTCGGTATCCAAGGTATAAATGCCTCAAATTCTTCAACATGTACACTAGGAGTAGCGTCTGAGGTGCCCAGTGTCAGCCATGCAAGCAATAGTGATCAGCCAACGCTGGTCATTGTAGCTGAGACTGATGCTAGTGCTACTGGTTCCTTGGGCTCAAAGAAACAGTCATTTTCAGATTGTGATAATACATTTTCCAGTAAAGGGACAGGGCCCAGGAGCAGTAGCCCAGAAAATATTAACACTAGTGAATGGAGGTGTGTGTCTCCAGACTATAGTCCGCAGGGACACGGCCGCACTGCTCATTCACATCAAGAAGCCTTCAGTAAGGAACTCGGCTTATTGTTGCCGGCAGTGAAGGCGTCTACGGAACCAGTACCCCGGATGATGGCTATCAAGAGCAAGACCACCCATAACTCTCAATGTATTTCTGAATGTAGGCCATGTAATGTTACACCCACAGGAAACAATGTAATGATGGGTGACCTCTCCTCGCCTAGTACCTTTGCCTACCATACTTCTCAAACCCAACCAGTCATTAAAGAAGAAGGTGATGAGTATAACGTAGCCAGTTCTGCAAAAGTCTCCTCTCCAACAGATCAGAGATTCCTTGGCCAAGTTCAGGGTAAGATTTACAAACCTCATGCAGACATTTTAGTGCTTGGTATCTAGTAGCTATATAGCTGTGGATAATGGGTTGGAGGGAAGCAATTTTTGTTATTTATAAAAAGAAAGTGGTGTCAGCCTGGAAACTACAGACCTCAGAGTTTAGTATGTCATAGAATGACCATCTTTCCCCAGCTACAGGATTTTAGATAAAGAATAGCTCATTATGTAGGGCTTCTCTGACAACTGCTAATTTTGGTTATGCTAGTTTGGGTCTAAGGTAAGGCTATATATGGGAAGTGTTGTGCAGATGAAAGCAGTGGCCTGTGTGTTTGACTGAATGGTGGTGAGGTTGATGGTGAGTTAAACCTGAGACACAAAGGAAGAAGATGGTAGAAATATAATACATTCAAATATAGAGAGGTTCTGTTTTAGGTGGCGCTGAAACATCGAGGAGGAGATAACAGAAAGGCAGTCTGTAACTTGGGAAAGGACAGGAGAGAGATCAAGAGTAGACAGGTAGATTTGGGTAATCTGCAATATGGCTCAGAGCACGTAAAAGCTCCCTTCAGTCAGACACTCAAGATGCTAGTGATGATCACACACTAGACAAATGGATTCCTTCTGCCTGAATACTTCATACTAATATACATTGTAATGCTGAGCTGAGGGGACCATGTAAGTTGGGACTTTGCCTGTTTTCTATGGACACTTGAAAGTTCAAAGTTTTTAGCTGGTTTCCAAGTGAAGTTTATTTGGTCATAGCACCTTATGTGACAGTCGGCAAAAAAGAGAATCGCTGCCATTTTGGTCACCCATGCACCATGCCAAATTGGCATGATATGATTTGATCCAAGAACCGTGCAGACCTATAGGACAAGACTGTTGAATATTTATAATTCACAGATATTGGTTGGAGAGCCCTCCTTAGGTTCCCATACTCATTTGATAACTAGGAATAGCAAATAAACAAGGGCCGATCAAGACTTGAAGTCTTGAACATTACATAGAGGTATAAGCATGTTCGTGTCTGCATATTAAGCATGACAGTTCCATCTGATAGATATTAGGATATAGGCTACTACTGGCTCAGTCCATTGACCCAGCCATTCTAAGTCAGACTAGCCCTATGCCATTTTCTCCGAGTTGTTGTGTTGGGCTTACCATGGCTAAGCAATTTCATCAAGCATTCCTACTGAATTTTGCCATTAAAGAATAAGTAAAGATTTGTTTTATTTCTCAAAAAACAGGGGGGAGGGGCAACTGCATATGCTTGATGACTATAATTCAAGAGAATGTTTTGATCGCCATTATTTTTGGTTTACAGGTGCAATGTATATAGCGTCGTCTTCTGAGAGTTTGCAAACCATATCACCATGCAGGACACAGCACACTGATACCGAAGTCATTGTCATTTCCGATTCTGATGAAGAAAAACCATTTGTGAATTCAGAGCTAAGGGCAATGTTTGAAAAAGACTTGCCTAAAATGTCTTTAAAGAGAAAAAGAAAAACCCAGAGGCCTGACATTAGTGAATATGATAGGACTGAGATGGTCTGTGGGAAATCAGAAAACCTAGCTCCTTATTTTGACAGCAGAGCAATCATTGTTATTGATAGTGACGACAACAATGAAGTTGATGTGAAGGAAGAAGAAGATGTGGACACAGATTATGGTGTTCAAGTCTCCAGTGAACAGTACAGACTGAAAGAAAGCAAAGAACACAGTTGGCCACAGCCAGATTCATGGGAATCTCCTAATGTCTCAGCAGAATCAGGTGTTGCCATTTCACCATTTTCAGGAGCCCATTCTCCAGTGTTTCCATCCCTGTATAATGCTCAACCTGCAAGTTCATCTTTTGTTAATATGACCCCCCCTGTACCGCCAAAAAGCATTTCCAACATCTCCCTGGAGGAAAACCTACCCCTGCCATCTCCTTTCTCTGATGACTTTGATATTCTCCCATCAGATTCTGACTTAGAAAAAATATATTCAGATGAGGAGAATGCATCAAAGGATTCTGGCCTCAGTCAGGTCATGGCACCCCCTTTACAGTTTCTGAAATACCCTGAAACCCAGAAAAAAACAATCACTTCTAGCTCTGGTGAGTCCAGCTCAGAAACACTTAATGTCAACTTTAAAAGGAGTGAGGAGCAGCAGTGTGCCTGGGCCCGATCAGAGCATGATGTTAGGTTCCAGCTGTCGGAATGTCAGTCTGTATTGAGAGAAGTCTCCCAGGTCCTCAGTGACATCCAGGGGATTGATGAACATACCATGGAACAGTGGAGGTAAGCTTGCACTAATATTTGGAGCAAGGGCTTAAAATGGTGTACCTCTACAGGACATAACACTTGTGTGACGTTTACTCCTCTTATGAAATGTTGATTTTGATTTAGGAAAGGGATCTTGGACCTGCAGAAGGAGAGCCCTCTTCCTCAGACACACATTGCTGTCGTTGGAGACACTGGAGCTGGGAAGAGTAGCCTGCTGAATGCCTTGCTAGAGCAGGAGGACGTTCTTCCCACCTCGGCTATGAGAGCCTGTACTGCGGTGGTAGTAGAAATTGAGAAAAGTTCTGTTATTGGATACAAGGCAGATGTGGAGTTCTTCTCCAAAGAGGTAATCGGGCATCAGCTGCACTGGGGTTTACTATATATGGACTGCAGGCTTCTTTCTATGAGACTTCAAAATGTTTCAGCATTAACCTGGGGATGCAAACCCTGGTGGGGTAAAGTCTCCTTACTAGGAGGACAAAATCAAAAGGTTCCAGCCCTGAGCTGGGACAGAGCTTTGTCCTCATTGTTAACCAGCAGATCTTGCTCAGTAAACCAGTCTTTTTTTTATTTAGGAAAGTTTTAAAGATTTAACTTTGCTTTGACTGAATGCCAAGACTGAACCCTGGTTCTGATGCATCATTATTGTCTGTATTTAAGTTGTTTTAATATTGGGTCTAATATTCATACTCTTTCTCACTCAGGAATGGGAACGGGAGCTTAAAGCCCTAATCACAGACATGAAGGATAAGTCAGGGCACTTTAAAAGACGGCCAGATAATAAGCCAGAGACTCGAGTGGCACACAGCCGAGTCATGGCCGTGTATGGTAAAATAGCAGAGTTGCATGAGCTTAAAAATGATACCACTGTAACCAAGTACCTGGGGGAGAAGAAGCAAATATCCGAGAATACGGTGAGCCCCATCATTTACTTTAGCTGTAAGATTCTCCTTGGGTTCTTTTAAGGCTTTGAAGCAGCGCTAATCCTAGTCTTAATGGGATGTTTATCGCCATGTTGTGCAAGGAGCCCCAAAGTGTATTCACCTTCTAGATCCATTCGATTGTTATTATATTAGGGTCTCCTGTGTCCTACAGAGAAGATCCTCTGACAATCCCAGTCATATCCAATATCCAAGACACATTTAGCTTGTATATTCCACTGTGTCCTGTTGAAAAGATGGTAGAAAATGAGGTAGAACCAATTGAAGCTTCTCCTGTCACCCATGGAAAGGCTCAAATATCAGGGGAAAGGTGTTCCCTTAGAATAGGCATAAAAAATGCAACAGCTGTTTCTTGCCATAGGAAACTATCTCAAGTAAATTTTTATTGGTGTATACTACTTGTTCAATGTTCTTGGTACAGAATATGTTGTTTCCAGTGTTCCTAGAAGTAAAAGGTTTGGGGCCCAAAGTCACTGTTGGCCATTGTTGGCTACTGATAGTTCTCTTCAGCCTGGTGATTTGCCTGCCTCTTGAAGCCAGTGGAAAGGCTTGTGTAGTTATTGCATCTTCATGTGCAAATGGATTGGGTAATGGGCATAACATGAACACACTCAGTATGGTACATGCTCTGCTTCTGTTCCTCAAGGCATCCGCTTTCCGCTCAGCCATTGAAAAGTACATTGACACAAACTCGGAACAACCCAGGCAAAAAAAGGGAGGGCAGTTCTGGCCTATTGTCAAATGTGTTCGGATCTTTGTCCCAGAGGCAGAAGTTTTAAGGACAGGAGCGGTCTTGGTAGATCTTCCAGGAACACGAGACTCTAATGCAGCCAGAGATAGAATTGCCAAGGAGGTAAGTTTGCTTTTCCTCAATTCACACTTGATCATTGTTGTATCGACATTTTATATTTCACTTTGTCATATCTTGGTCCGGTATTTCATCTTGGTCTTTTTTGTGTTAGTCCCACCCCCATTTACATTGGAAATAAAGTCGTAGTCACTTGTGG
The DNA here is from genome assembly GCF_017654675.1 of Xenopus laevis. NCBI lineage: Eukaryota > Metazoa > Chordata > Amphibia > Anura > Pipidae > Xenopus > Xenopus laevis. Next base: position 163,924,923 of record NC_054381.1, read on the forward strand.
CCATTGATGCACACTGAGAAGGGGACCTTGGTATTACAGCCAGACCAACGGTGCATTAACACTCACTGCACATTGAAAAGCAGCTGATAGAGACAATACTCTACACCTTTCTATATTGTGTATGAGCAGGGCTGGATTTCCCCTGAGGGCACCCGGAGGCCCCGCCCTCCTATAGGATCGAGCGCATTTGCATCCTTTCCCTACCGGAGCGTTAAGCACCGAGCACTCCAGAATCAGGCAAACTACTTGTGTTGCTGGCCAACATGCTGCCCCTTAATTTGACACCCTAGGCCTGGGCCTTTGTGGCCTTACCACAAATCAGGGCCTGAGTATTTGGCTCGATTGTCAGGCACTGCACTTCTCAAATCTAACCATGATTTTTCTCTTACCTATATTGGGGGACACAGGCACGAAGATCCTGCAGCCAGAGAACGGACACTAAGATGTTAAAATAGACTCTATCTGCGCCTTATCAGCGCGGCACTACGCACTCCTTCTCTTCGGGCCTTCCAGGTTTGGACGGGACTCTCCTCCCCCCTTTCCTGCCCCTCAGAACTAAGCGCACCATCTTCCTCATGTCGGCACTGGAAGCCTTATGCGCACTTTTCTCTTCCCTCACCTTGTGGCAGGACTTCTGGGTCTGGGCGGATCCCTTACTCTGCACTGCGAGCGCGTCAAACTCATATATATATATATCTATATATATATATATCTATATAGATATATATATCTCCCTCTCATGTTCCTACGGCACATATGCTCACAGGGGGTTTTCCTATTCTGTCTATTTTTCAGACACACTCACAGCACACTGTGTATCCTGTCTGCTTATCCCCTGCTCCACAAAATAAAGGCACACCTCACGACTAGTGATGGGCGAATTTCTCCCACTTCTCTTTGCCGCAGAATTTGCGAATTTCCTGAAAAATTCACAAAAAATCGTGAAATCAGAAAGTTCACGAAATAAAATCGAGCAATTCGAACGTTTTCACGAAAAAAATGAGCAATTCGAATGTTTTCATGGAAAAAACGAGAAAAACGGAAATTGACGTTGGCGAATTTTCACCACCGAATCTGCGCAGGAGATTTGCGAATTTATTCACCGATGGGAAATGCGGAAATTCGCCGCAAATTCGTGCCAGGCGAATTTATTCACCCATCACTACTCACGAGGTATTACTGAAGGGACACTTGTCAGAGGTATAACAAATATGACAGATAGAATAGAGGAGGCAGGCGCCTCAAAACCCACAGCAACTGCACACAATACACCTTTGATGGCATACTTTGACTGTTCTGTGTGTAAAGCCAAATTTCAAGGTTCTTCGGCTGAGCCAGTATGGGCAGCATGTAGGAATGCTACCACAGATCACACACCTTCTCCCAACACTACAGACTCTGAGCTAGTACGGGCACTCTCCCTTTCACTGTCTGGTTTACAGAACCTGGCACGTATTCCAGAAACACGTAAAGAGTCCTAGAACGTCTATCTACCCCTGCTAAAGCACAAGACAACCCTGTGTCCAAGCGCCCTACTAATTCACCTACGGAAGACCAATTTACTCCCTCAGATGAGGAGGGACAGGTTTTATCAGATGATTCTGATCAGCAGCAGGATCCAGATCCGGAAACTCCTAGAACACAAAAGGAGGTAGAGGGCCTCATTCAGGCTGTTCTTAAAACACTAAATTTAGAAGACACAGCTACCGTAATTGAACCAGGAAAGAATATCTTTAAGAGACAAAAGAAGTGCTCCTGTATTTTTCCAGCCTATGAGCAGTTGGAGGAGATCATCAAGTCCCAGTGGAAAACCCCTGACAATAGGGTCCAAGTGTTTCTCCCAAGCTTATCCCTTTCCACAGGAATGTATAGACTTGTGGTCTTCACCACCTGCGGTGGACCCACCAGTTTCCAGGCTATCCAGGACTACCACTATCCTGGTAGCAGATGCAGCAGCATTTAAAGACCCTATAGATAAAAGAATAGAGGGGTTTTGCAAGGTAACCTTCACGGCTTCAGGCACAGCCTTTAGACAGATTTATGCCATAGCCTGGGTGGCAAAAGCTATGGAAGTTTGGGTGGAACAGGTTGCACAGCTCCTTGGGTCGGATGACCCATCTACGGACTTATTACTTTCTCAGATAGTAGATTCTACAGCCTACATCTGCGATGCTGCACTGGACGCAGCAAATTTGGTCACCAAAGCCTCATCCCAATCCATAGCAGCTCGTAGATTCCTATGGCTCAAGACATCGTCAGCGGACCTGACATCAAAGAGATCCCTAGTCAGCCTACCATTTCAGGGAAAGCATTTAGGGCTGAACTGGATAAGATAATATCTCAGGCTACAGGTGGCAAAAGTACTCTACTACCTCACACCAAGACCAAGAGACCTCAATTCAAACGAAGGCCATTTTTTGTCCCTTTCGACAACGACGAAATCACAAACGAAAAAGCCTAACTTAGACGCCCATTCCAGATATCAAAACAAATGGGGAACAAATTGGTCCTCCTCCAAGGGATATACCAAACCCTCCCAGGACAAGTCCACTTCCGCATGAGGATGTGCCCACCCTCGAAGGGCTCTAACTAGGGGGCCGCCTCAGATCCTTTCGGGAGGTGTGGAACGGTCAGGTAAAGGACAAATGGGTTCTATGAGTGGTATCACACAGATTTTTGATATACTTGGCACCACATCCTCCTCACAGATTTTTGGTTTCCTGGATCCCCAAACACAATCCCCAAAGGGAAGCATTTCTAAAGTCGTCCAAGAGCTAGAGTCCTCAGGGGTAATCCAATCAGTTTCCAGTACACAAAAAGGGAAAGGAAACTATTCAAACCTGTTCATGGACCCCAAAAAGGACGGCTCCTACCGACCAGTCCTCGACTTAAAGACTATAAACTGCTTTGTAAAGCGATGCCACTTCAAGATGGAGTCAAAACAATCAGTCTTAGGATCCATGGAAAAGGACGAGTTCATTAATGTGATAAAAATAAAGGACGCATACCTGCATATACCTATACACCCGAATCACCACAGATTTCTGTGCACTGGCAATTCGTAGCTTTCATCTGCACCACACACATTTACCAAGGTAATGGCAGCAGCACTAGCAGAACTCAGACCGAAGGGCATAACAGTCATTCCCTGTTTAGACGACCTACTCAGTGGACATTACCAACGATCACACTTCACTAGTGCTTCAGACCTTACATCATTTGGGATGGCTGATCAACCACAAAAAGTCCAACCTCAGCCCGACACGGACAATAGAATACCTGGATCTGACTCTGAATTCAGTGTGAGAAAGGACATTTCTCCCACAATAAAAAATCAATACACTGGTCACTCGTAGGAGACAACACAGTTCCGCCTCGAACAGCCATGCAGGCCCTGGGGACAATGGTGGCCTCATTCCCAGCAATCCCCTATGCCTAGCTACATACCAGACCCCTACAACATCTGATACTGCGACATCAGAAGAGGGATCGAAAAGACTTGGATCGGCAGATAGTAATACCGGAACCGGTAAAACTCTCCCTCCACTGGTGGCTCCATCCACAACGGATGAAGTCGGGAAGACCGTTCCCCAATCACCAATGGATGGTGATTACGACAGACGCCAGTCTAAAGGGATGGGGCTGTGTCCTGGGACAGAAAACAGTCCAGGGATGCTGGAACCAAGACAAGAAACAACTCCCAATCAACCTCTTGGAACTAAGAGCGATCCTGTACTCACTACAGCACTGGACACCACTCCTTCAAGGGAGTGCAGTGTGAATACAGTCAGACAACGTGAGGCCAGTAGCCTATGTAAACCACCAAGGAGGCATACTCAGCCAGCAGCACTAAGAGAAGCAAATGTGAGGGCAGTAGCCTTTGTAAACCACTAAGTAGGGGGAACACAGCCTAGCGGCGCTAAGAGAAGCAAGCGTGAGGGCAGTAGCCATGTAAACCACCAAGGAGGCACACACAGCCTAGTGGCGCTAAGAGAAGCAAACAATATCTTGACATAGGCGCAAAAAAATGTGCCAGCAATATCCGCAGTATACAAACAGGGGTAGGCAACTGGATGGCATACTACCTAAGCAGAGAAACTCTGGATCAGGGCGAATGGAGCCTACACCAGGAGGTGTTTAAACAAATAGTAGCAAGGTGGGGACTCCCAGAGGTGGATCTGATGGGTTCACGATACAACCACAAGGTCCCGAGATCCGTGGCAAGAAGTCTCTGCACGCAGGCACAAGCAGTAGACACGTTCGTGCTTCCATGAGAGTTCAACCTAGTCTGCTACCAAGAGTCATCAAGAAAATAAAGAGGGAGGGAACGCAGACACCGCAGTGACACCCTACTGGCCAAGACAGTCATGGTTTGCAGCGATTGCAGACATGGTGGTAGACACACCGCTCCACCTCCCTCAGAGAGAGGACTTTCTAACTCAAGGACTGATTGCCAACCCAAATTCACAATAGTGGGCTTTAACGGTGTGACCCTTGAAGCCTTAGTACTGAGAAGGACAGGAGCCCCATCAGATGCCATTCCAATGGTACGCGAAGAAAACCGGTATCTGCCAAGATCTACCATAGAGTTTGGAAGACGTTTATAGGATAGTGTGAGGCAAGAGAGAGACATATTATCCTTTCTCCAGGAGGGGCTGGCCAAGCATTTGGTCCTAAGTTCACTGAAAGTTCATGTGTCCGCTTCCAAGACAACAATTGCAAAGTGGATTCGCTCCACTATCACCAGAGCCTATGCAGTGAAGGGTAGACCTCCTCTATTCAAAATCTGAGCTCATTTTATATGCTCTCTCGTTACTTCCTGGGCAGTTAGGCATCAGGCCTCGGCCGAATAGGTCTGCAAAGCAGCTACCTGGTCCTCCATGCACACCTTCACACAATTGTACAGGCTGCATGTGCAGGCATCAGCCGAAGCCAGCTTCAGGAGTAAGGTGTTACAGACAGTGGTTATCTAAGCACCTCAAGGGTGTTTTTGTCCCGCCCTCAGGTTGGTTTGGGACATCCCCATGGTGCCTGTGTCCCCCAATATAGGCAAGAGAGAGAGATTTTTGTACTTACTGTTAAATCTTTTTCTTTTGTCCTACATTAGGGGGCACAGGCCTTCCCTCCCCATTTTGAAATGTGTAAATATTATTTAGGTACTGAAACAAACTTCAGTTGACAAAGTTCAAGTTACTCCATGTTAGGAGTTGATGTTACAGCAGTCCTAAAGGGGTTGAGGGCCTCTTTCTCTGTTTTGGGCTGTCATATTCCTTCTTCATTGGAATTGAACCAGATAGGAGGAGAGCAGGGCATGAAGCCCACAGCAGGAGAAGGAGTCAACTTTAACATCTTAGTGTCCGTTCTCCGGCTGCAGGATCTTCCTCCCTATGTTGCCTGTGTCCCCCAATGTAGGACAAGAGAAAAAGATTTAAAGGCAAGTACAAAAATCTCTTTTTCCCCATATTCTGCCAGCTCATTCTGGCCTGAGCAATTTCTTGGTGGAACCGTAACCAAAGGCCAGCCATGAATGAGTTACATTTGAGTCTTTCCTGATCCCAGAGTTTTGTTCTGGATTATCTAGAGACCAGATCTCGAGTCACCTGGAGCTCACACTGGATATTTATCCTGAAGTAAACCAGATATTTAACTACAGTATATAAGCTGCTCTTCCTCTTAGGTGTTCATGGTCATTTGCTAGCATTGCACAGAAGAGTGAGTACCCTGTAGTGATGTTGACATCTGGCTGAGAATAGAGTAGTATCCAATAACTGAAGAGATAATGATATCACATGGTATTATAATCTGCCTACAAAAGTAATGTATTCCTTTTGTGTACCTGGCTAGCTTTCCAGGATTTGATTCACTGCTTCGTAATTGAAATCAACATAGTAACATTGTAAGTCAGGTTGAAAAAAGACATGCATCCATCAAGTTCAACCTGTTAAGTCTATATATAACCTGCCTAACTACTAGTTTATCCAGAGGCAAAAAACCCCAATTTGAAATGGAAAGTTACATCTGCCATAAACTTCTGTAGATTTATCATACTATGTTATGACATTCTAATAAACTGGAAGAAGGCAGCATAGGAAGAAGGCAGCATAGGAAGGCAAATATAAAAATAAAGACCAACTGAAGATTTAGGATAACCTAATCTGTAACAAAATAAAAGTTCAGGTAATTATCCTCTTTAAGTTAGCATAAAGTAGTCAGGGCTTCTATTTACCTTCCATCTTCATTGGCCAGCTTGGTGACAAAGCTGAGGAACGTGGGGGAAACATGCCCAAGAGTTGGAGAGAGAAGGAAACTGTCATGTCTCATGTCATCTTTCCTGCATTCAGTGAGGAGCAACTTAAAGGGCACCTATTGGGTAAAAATGGTATCCCCAACCAAAGGGGTGGGCTTATAGAGCCTGCATTCCAGTTGGGGATAAAAAAATGTCACCCGCCAGCGCTAGGCTACCTGCACTGGGAGGGAGTGCATAAGGCGCATGTGACGTCACACGCATGTGCATAATGAGCAATTTGGGGCAGCTTTTTATTATGCTGGACATGGCTGTTTGCACCATGAGCTCCCTCTCGGTGCAGGTAGCCTAGCGCTAGCGGGGGGGGGGATTTTTTTTTTTTAAATGTTTTTATTTATGAGACTTTTCATACAAATAAACAGTTGTAAAGTACAAACATGTATGGAGACTTATTGGATTGTGTACTACAGAAGAGATACAGTACAACTTTGAGATCCTTATAACCAACATTGGCAGCAAAACAAATGTAGCTGGGAATTTACCCAGTGTTACAAATAGCAGTTCCATACATAGAAATCGCCTTAAATTCAGTATTGCTACCACAAAATACCTGAGTTAACCCCTAGTCATTCATGTTAAGTACTATTTCTCACAAGGAGGAAGTGGGGACAACATCTTGTTACCTATGTGAGAAGATTATGAGTGTGAGGCTCGCTTAGCCTTATGTGAGTAGTCTCAGAAAAGGAATTGCAACTAAACAAATCAGCTTAATCGATATAAACAGAAGTGCAGTAAAACACAAAATAAAAACTAAAAGTAAACAGGGGGACAAGATAAGGACAAACAGATGTGGAGTTCTGATAGTGGACATTGTATCTGGTTTAGAGGGAGGACTCAACATGGTGAGCGAAAAGGGGGACCAGAGATATTATGCTATCATAAGGTTAGAAGGGAGGGCTCCATTAAATCTGTATAGCAGCCAAGGTTACCAAATTTTTAACACCCTTTGGGTGTTCTCGGTGGCTAGCCCAGTTAGCCTTTCATTTATAAAGATCCAATCTATTTTGTTTTTAAACTGGGAAAAGTTGATGGTGGGAGATTTCCAAGCTTTGGGAATCGATTGCCTGGCAGCTAAAAGCATGTGATTTACCAGTTTTAACTTACACTTCGGGGTCCCCTTAGGAGGCACCCCTAATAAGGCTTCTTGAGGGGCCTTAGTTAGATTCAGGTGTAGGACCAAGAATATAATATTATAGACCCGTACCCATAACAGGGCAACTCTTGGGCATGTCCACCAAATGTGAGCCATTGTCCCTGGGGATGAGCAGCCTCGAAAGCATTGGTCGTTAGAGCTATGATGGATCTTAGGTAGTCTAACAGGAGTCAAATACCACCTGAATAGTACTTTATATCCAGCTTCCTTAGTAATTGTGTTGAGAGAGCAATGACTCAAGTTATCCCAGGCTTTCAACCAATCATCCTATGACAAGGTGATTCCCAACTCCTTGTGCCATGCTTTAATGTATGTTAGGTCTAGTAAATTAGTTGGGGATACCATGTTTCGGTAGAGAAGCGAAATGGCTCTTGGGGTTATTGTATAGTTAGTACACCAGCGTTCAAAATAAGTTTGATTAGCTGCATCAGGGATTCTCAGGTTACAAGAGTTCTTTGCCCAGTGTAATAGCTGGGTTGCTCTAAAGAATTCAGGGAGGCTATAATTTTCTTTCAAATAGGAGAGCGTTAGAGGGCCCCTAATTGTAAGCAGATCCCCTAATCTGGACAGTTTGTTAGAAATCCACCAGGCAAAGGAGTGGGCTTGGATTCCTGGGGGGAATGATGGATTACCTGTAATAGGAGCAGCTGGATAATGTGGTGAAGTAAATTTATACAGTTTGGCATTCTGGTCCCATAGAGAGAGTGTGAATCCTAAGCTTGGGCTGAGGGTCCGAGGGTGGACAGCTGGGACTGATCACAGTAGACCTTCAGCAGAATATGGCTCTGAGAGTATATTCTTGAGTTCAACCCATAGTGGGGGAGATCTGTGGAGGTGGAGTAAAGGTATTTGAGCTAACTGGGCAGCTATGAAATACTCAAGTTTGGGAGACCTAGACCTCCTTCTTGAGGCCTGCTTTCTAAAGTTGCTCTATTGACCCTCGGCGGTTTAGTCTGCCAGATAAAGCATAGAACAGGTTTATCAAATACTTCAAGGAATGATATCGACTGGAAGGACCCTGAACAAATATAATAATTTCGTAAGGAGCGTAATTTTTACCGCCATTATACAGACTATCCATGAGATGTGGTATTTACCCCAATCCTCTAGCATCTTCTGAAGTTTCTTAAACATGTAGGGGTAGTTTGTTTTGTATAGGTGGTGATATGAGATGGTGAATCGTATTCCCAAAATAGTTATTTGAGATTTACACCACTGTATTTCAAAGTTTATCGTCCGTAATTTAAGCATCTCAGGGGGTAATTTGATGTTTAGTGCCTCAGCTTTAGCTGAGTTGATAACCAGTCCCGAAATATTCCCAAAGTCCACAATTTAATTGTGTAGCCAGGGCATGGGGATGGACATTGGCTCCCCCATTCTGGTGCACAAACAAGATTCTGAGATGATACAAGGCTTGTCTTAATAACAATGTCCACAATATGGCGCCTGCCTTCTTGTTATAATTATGAATTCCCAGACTGAAGGAAACAAGATTCAAATAATTTATATCGTGTAAATAAAGTTGATTTTGCTTGACTAATGTGATAAAATAGGATTTTGAAAAATTTTTCGGGTGACGGATCACCTTTAACCTCATTCCAGGTGCAGTGACAGTATCATTGTGATACTCCACCTCCTTCTGTGCTTGTTATAGTTCTAGTTCTACACTGCTGATGTCACTAATTTGGTGCATTTTGCTTTAAGCCTTCCTGTTGGGCAGTTGCACATGGGGCATTTCTCACTCAGTGTGCTGTTGCCCATAATTCCTTTGCCTTGGTTTCAGTTTCATTAGTGTTTTGCAGTTTTAGCCAGAGATGCACACCTTCTGTGTTTAAAAGGTGGGGAATCCCTTGTTCAGTAATGAATAATTACTAATGACATGTATTTATAAAGCACCAGGTTATTCTGCAGCGCTGCAGTAATGCCTATTGCTCAAATCACTTCACATTGTTGACTTCTCTCTCCCTGACAGTATCTACAGAAATGTGATGTTGTTTGGGTAGTTACCAACATCACTCGGGCGGTGGATGATAAGACAGCCAAAGAGATACTGACTTCAAATATGAGGCGCCAGCTCTTTATGGATGGTCACTATGAGAGTATGGCCGTCATCTGCACAAAGACTGACCTGTACAACACCCAGGAGATCAAGAGGTGACTTTATCTGATTTACTCTGTTTCATAGATCCACTTATTCTGTGATGTGTTATCTCCAGAGATACCTATTTTCCCACTAATAAGAGACAAATCTTAAATCTGTCTACAGCAGTTGTTGTGGGTCTTCCCACCCTTTACTATGATATGTGGGAATTAAGAATTACAGGCAACCTGCAGTTCTATTGGACTATGCCAGGCTTACTCTGTAGCCAAGTGTTGAGCTATACTTGCTAGCACTACTTCTCATTGTATTTACCCTTTATTTGGTACAAAATCTGAATAGGCATGGCACTGGGTATCAGATCAAAGCATGGCACTGGGTATCAGATCAAAGCATGGCACTGGGTATCCGATCAAAGCATGGCACTGTGTATCAGATCAAAGCATGGCACTGGGTATCAGATCAAAGCATGGCACTGGGTACCAGATCAAAGCATGGCACTGGGTATCCGATCAAAGCATGGCACTGGGTATCGGATAAAAGCATGGCACTGGGTATCCGATCAAAGCGTGGCACTGGGTATCAGATCAAAGCGTGGCACTGGGTATCAGATCAAAGCGTGGCACTGGGTATCAGATCAAAGCATGGCACTGGGTATTGGATCAAGGCATGGCACTGGGTATCAGATGAAAGCATGGCACTGGGTTTCGTATCAAAGCATGGTACTGGGTATCGTATCAAAGCATGGCACTGGGTATCGGATCAAAGCATGGCACTGGGTATCGGATCAAAGCATGGCACTGGGTATCGGATCAAAGCATGGCACTGGGTTTCGTATCAAAGCATGGTACTGGGTATCGTATCAAAGCATGGCACTGGGTATCGTATCAAAGCATGGCACTGGGTATTGATCAAAGCATGGCACTGGGTATTGATCAAAGCATGGCACTGGGTATCGATCAAAACATGGCGCTGGGTATCAGGTCAAAGCATGGCACTGGGTATCAGATCAAAGCATGGCACTGGGTATCGGATCAAAGCATGGCACTGGGTATCAGATCAAAGCATGGCTCTGGGTATCAGATCAAAGCATGGCACTGGGTGTCAGGTCAAAGCATGGCACTGGGTATCAGATCAAAGCATGGCACTGGGTATCAGGTCAAAGCATGGCACTGGGTATACGATAAAAAAAGCATGGCACTGGGTATCAGATGTGTATATGTTATTAGACAGTGTGATTTGTTTTCATGCTAGTGGCGCTGAGCAATAAAATACTTTTTGCACAAAAACAAAACATGTAATACATTAGAAAATGTGTTTTGTATGTTTGGATACAACTGCTGAAAATATATGAGCTGTGACAGCCAATCATCATAAATTTCTCTAGAACGGCCCTGTCACCTCCGGACAGGCCTGGACTGGCAATCTGTGGGTTCTGGCAAATGCCAGAGGGGCTGCTATAAGGTTCCATAGAAAGTCGGTATTTAGCAGGCTGGTGGGGCTGTTCCGGCCTCTATGTGGGCTGATTGGGCCTTTGTGTACCTGAAATGCCAGGGCCAATATTGACTCAGTCTGGACCTGCCTCTGGAGGCAGGACAGAAGAAGAAAAGATTCTCGGCTCCACCCTCTTCATATAAGCCTTTGCTCCTACTGTCTCTGTCCTGCTTGGAGGTTAGGACAGTCTTTTTATTTAAATGTATTTTTTCCAACAAGTTCTTATTTTATTAATCATTGTATGTGTGACCTATGATTAAGGGATTTACTCCCGAAACGCGTAAGGTTCTACAGCAGTAACCCCAATAAAACCCTTTCCAGAAGTGCCGTCTGCCTGTTTCGAGTTCATTTGATGTTCGCATTGGGGACACTGCTCGACAGAGCACCTGGTCAGGAATAGCGGTGAGCAGTAGCGGTCCGTTTTCTTTGTTCTCTATCCACCCTCTTCATATAAGCCTTTGCTCCTACTGTCTCTGTCCTGCTTGGAGGTTAGGACAGTCTTTTATTTAAATGTTCTTATTTTATTAATCATTGTATGTGAGAACAAGGACTGCGTGTGAGCAGGATACATTCCAGCTCAGAATCAAATAGGGATCCCACCAGCCCATACACCACTCCTCAGGACTGGTGGGCTAGAAAAGGGATTGTACCTTTATAAAGCAGTAACCATCTCGCAGAGATCAGCACTGCTATTACCACCGGACTGCAAGTATTGGTCTTTCCCCCTGCGAGACATATCGAAGTGGAGGACCACACTTCCGGGTACGGGGAGATTGGTGCCAAAGCCGCGTAATGCATATGCGCCCTGCAGAGTGTGCGAGTACGCGTCCACCATTTTGGCTCCTCACTGCATGGTGATTATCAAGTCGGAGCAGGGTATTGGACAACCCAAGTATTGAATCTAACCAAGGTAGCTATGGATAATCCTCCGTTTATGTGGAGTGATAGCAAACTGACAAATAGCGGCTGAGGGTGCAGTAATCAGCCTGTAGGCTGAGACATACTGCACTTAAAACATTTCACTAGGGAAGATTTATATTACACTAAATGCCTTCAGGGCAAGAATGGGCAGATTGCATAGATCACCATGCACTATTTTTTAAAGGGACAGCGTGTATAAATCATTGAGCACTACTTTCTGCCATACAGTCACTGGTTGCCATGTTTTAAAGGGGCAGCTTGCTAGATCGTTAAGTGCTACTTTTCTGCCCACACAGATACCATAGCATGGAAACAGACATGGGTCTAGAGGATCTCATCATTGGCTCGACTATCCAAAAACACTACACTACCAACAGAGGGGGCAGCCTTCAAAGAACAAAAACATGGAAGTCTCCCTCAGAAGGGGGTACACACATGCCACAGCAACCCTGAGACCAGCTGTGGCATCTGCAGGTCTAGCACGTACAACTAGATTTTAGTGCCAGGAGTTACTCAAAAACCCTACATCACCAAAGGAGTTACAGGAGGAGCTGCAATGTATAAGCTTTTTTGTCGGATGCGAACATGGACACGGTAAGGCTGGCAGCCAAGACCAGCATTGACACAATAGTAGCCAGAGGGGCTCTATGGCTACGTCATTGGTCGGGAGACACAGCATCCAGACCAGATTACACAATCTAAAGCAGGTTTTAACAGAGGTTATGCGAGGCAAGAGCACCTTCTTACCATCAGGCAAGAAACCCAGGTCAGAACTCTCAAATAGACCATACAATAGACAATGGAGCTCCCAGGGACGCCCCTTTCGTCCTTACCAAAACTCCCCCTTTTGTTCTTCACAGTCAAGTGTAGACTCTAAGAAGGGCAAACCATCCTGGTCCAATAAATCTAGACAAATCAGAAAGCCGGCCCCTCAAAGACCACTTCGGCCTGACTCTCTCAGACCACATTCAAGAGGGGTAGGCGGTTGTCTTCAAGAGTTCTTTCCAATTTGGCAGACCTACATACAAGACAATTGGGTAATCTCCATCAGCGAAGGGTACAGAATTGCATTCGACAGACTACCCCCTCGCACATTCAGACGCGGCCTCCTAGCCATTGTCAACAACTTGCACAACAACAACGTCATCACACCAGTTTCCTTTCCGGAACACTATAAGGGATTCTACTCAAACCTTTTCCTGGTATCAACGAAGGAAGGCACCTTCAGACCAGTGCTAATTTTGAAGCATGTAAACCCATTTGTGTCCAAACAAATCAATTCAATCAGTGTTAATGTCCGTGACAAACCAATGTTACATGACAAAAGTGGACCTTCAGGATGCTCACTTGCATGTGCCCATCAGGAGATAATCCCAACAGTACTTACGGTTCACGGTCTTCATCAAACATTATCAATTTACAAAGATGCTCAGCCCTTTCATTTCACATCTCAGGCATATAGGGATTGCAGTCACTCCATATCTAGACAACCTGCTAATTAGATCTTCGTCATATGAGCAGAGAGATACCCAGATCTGTGTCACAACACTCTAGGGATGCACCGAATCCAGGATTCGGTTCGTTTTTCGGCCTTATTCAGCAGGATTCGGCCGAATCCTTCTGCCAGGCCGAACCGAATCCTGATTTGCATATGCAAATTAGAGCGGGGAGGGAAATCTCGTGACTTTTTGTGACAAAATAAGGAAGTAAAAAATATTTTTCCCTTCCCACTCCTAATTTACATATGCAAATTAGGGTTCGGTTCGGTATTCGGCCGAATCTTTAGAGAAGGATTCTGGGGTTTGGCCGAATCCAAAATAGTGGATTTGGTGCATTCCTACAACACTCAAACAACATGGGTGGATCGTAAACCACAGGAAAAGCAAGCTCACCAACACAGTGCATCCAATTCTTGGGAATGTGTTTTGACTCCTGCCTCCATAAAATATATATTATAACTGTGAAGATTCAGAGAATTACACACACAGCACAGCAAGTCTGCATCCAGAACGCAATATCATCAGAGCTGTACCTTCAACTGGTGGGCTACATGGTAGCAGCATTAGAGGCCCTGCCATTTGGCAGGTTCCACATGAGAGGTTTCCAGAACCACTTCCTCAGCCATAGGAACAAGAACCACTCCAACCTGACCCAATAAATTCCGATCATCATACAGGTCAGGAGGTCACTGCGATGGTGGACCCTTACCCCAGTGGGCAGTAGTTACCACAGACGCCAGCCTGACAGGATGGGGGGCAACATCGCCACCCTGTACGTGCTAAGGGACCTGGTCACTGGAAGAGTCTTGTCTCCCCATAAATGTACTAGAGATCAGGGCAATACAAAATACCATACTACATTGGTCACAGGAATTGACAAATCAACCCCTCAGAATCAGTCTGGCAACACCACATCGGTGGCCTATCTAAACAAACAAGGTGGTACATGCAGCAACCGGGCAATGCGGGAGGTAGCTAAGATACTCAGCTGGGCAGTCACATGTCCCAGCCATCTCTGCAGTCTACATCCCAGGACTGCTAAACTGGGAAGTGGATTACCTAAACCGGCAGCAGATAGACCAGGGAGAGTGGGCACTTCACAAGATTCAAGAAGGGACAATAACCATTCTTATTGCCTCGGATTAGCCTAATATAGCTTGGTACTCGGAACTTGTCACTATGTTGGCAGCTCCACCATGGCGACTACCCCTCCGACCAGACTTGCTAACACAGGGACCAATTAGCCACGATGACTTGGCACGTCTACATTTGACCGGCTGGCTATTGTATCTGAACTGTGGCGCTCTAAAAGGTTCTCCAAAACGGCCATTGCCATTTTGATGAAGGCAAGAAAACCATCAAAAATAAGATATTAATAGAGACATTAATAGAGTGGTGCGATTCCACAAATGTACCCTGGCGGCAGGTGCCAATACAAATGGTTGTTGAATTCCTCACGCAAGGGTTCCACTTGGGACTATCCTACTCCAACATCAGTGGACGACAGAACCAGATCTGATACAATTCTTGCAGGGAGTAGCAAAGGTCAGACCACCATATAGGGATCCAACACCCCCCTGAGACCTTACTACAGTATTGACTGCCTTACAAGGGCCCCTTTGAGCCCTTAGCATCCTTTGCACTTAAGTTCCTTACTTGGAATATGACTTTCCTCTTAGCGATTACATAGGCAAAACATGTCTCCAACATGGCAGCTTTATCCCACAAAGAGCCCTGGCTTATACTGCACCAGGATTGGGGTGATTTTCAGAACAATACCATCATTCACACCCAGCTGCATTCCACATAAAATATAGATTAATCTACCTTCCCCGTGTCCATGACCATCTAATGACAAAGAGAAGGCCCTCCACAAACTGGACATTGTCACGGCAATCAGATACGACCTAGACAGATCCAAGACTTCTAGGAAGGCAGATGCCTTTTTAGTCAGTTATGGCATTAATAAAGGGTCACCTGCATCCAAACATACAATAACCAGATGGCTTGTAGAAAAGATAAATTGTGCATATGACCTTGGTAAGAAACCCAGACCATTCAAGGTCAGAGCACTAGGTACCTCTTGGGCTTTGCATAACTGAGCTACCCCAGAACAAATCTGTAAAGTGGCTAGGGATGCACCGAATCCACTATTTTGGGTTCGGCCGAACCCACAAATCCTTTGTGAAAGATTCGGCCAAATACCGAACCGAATACTAATTTGCATATGCAAATTAGGGGTGGGAAGGGGAAAAAATTTGACTTCCTTATTTTGTGACAAAAAGTCATGCGTTTTCCCTCCCTGCCCCTAATTTGCATATGCAAATTTGGATTTGGTTTGGCCAGGCAGAAGGACTCGGCCAAATCCGAATCATGCTCAAAAAGGCAGAATCCTGGCCGAATCCCGAACTGAAAGCTGGATTCGGTGCATCCCTAAAAGTGGCCACTTGGGCCTCACTATCTACCTTTACAAAGGTTTACAGACTACATGTTTTCCATTCGGCCACTGCAGCATTTGGTAGAAAGGTGCTCCAATCTGCAGTGAGGCGTAAATATATTCTGGCACCCTTCCCTAAAAGTGGGTGTTATATTTTGGGTAACCGAGGATGAGGAGAGTATAACAGTGCTTTATTAGCAGGCATTATACAACAGTAACTTTCACTTTTAAGCTGTCAGGAAGTATGCACAGTATAAGTCTGAGCACAGTGACATCTACAGGCCTTTTTTATAAACACCACAGTGGGACAGCTTTAGGACATCCCCATAGTGGTCTGCACTGACAGACAGGGCCATTCAAGAAAGGAGGATTTTTAATTTACCAGAAAATCCTTTTCTAGTAACCCCGAACTGTCAATGCAGTTAATCCCACCCATTATAGTTCAGTTAAAAGTTGAATATAGTCTATATGTTAGAAATTGTTCTCAATATCTTGTAGCTCCTTGTATACTCTCCTTCTCTATCTCCTCCTAACCAAGCTGATAATCACAAACTGAGGGGGACAGGAGGAGCAAGGGCTTATATGAAGAGGGTGGAGCTGAGAATCTTTTCTTCTTCTGTCCTGCTTCCCGAGGTGGATACTTAGTGGTCTGCACTGACAGTTCGAGCCGTCTAGAAAAGGATTTTCCGGTAAGTTAAAAATCCTCCTTTTAGGACAAGTATAGATCAAGTTTTCCTTTGATCTATAGCAGCCAATCAGCAGGCAGCATTTACTTGTCACCTATTCAAAGCATCCATCTTATTGATTTAATTTTAATTTAATATGAGGGTGTGTCTTTTAATCATCAACTCTGAAAGCATCAGAGTGGTTATGTTGCTGTATCCGTCCCCCAGGGCTTTGAATTTACATGATGAGACCAGTAATCTGGAGGACACCGTGGTACGACTGGGCCATCGCCTCAACACTCTGGAAGCTGAGAAGAAGACTTTGTATGAGCAGTGGGATAAGGTGATTTCTGTTGTTCTAATCACTATAGTTGTTTCTGAGGCATCTCTCTGCACAATAGTCTAGGGGGCACAGTGTAGGGTCCAAACAGGACATCAAAGGACTTTGCTTGTCACAGGGTTTAGTTGAGAGAAGGCAAACACATGGACTTGTATCAAGCACTCTGGGTTTCTACTCCTTCATAAGGGTGAGTGGTGGATGGGGTGATATAGCAGGGAAGTGGGGGGTTGTACTGGAAGGCATAAAGCTGTTCGGGGATGGGCTCCTCTGAAGAGGTAAGAAGAGAAAAAGCCGCATCGGGCGTCCCCACCGTGGGTTTGACAGGCACCCCCGCTAGACCACCAGGGTGAGTTCTCACACATGGCTAAAGTGCAGTGTTGAAGGGGGCGCTAGGACCCAAGGTTTATGCCCGTTCTGCCTCAAATACCAGCCCTGCTCTTAGTAGCTGATTGGGAAGAACTAGGTACAGTGTTGGTGGAAGAGAGAAGCAGAAGAGATGCAGGGCTTTGAGGGTGCGAGGGAAGCTGGGGGCTTGCTTTGGGCACCCTTATGCTCAGGTTAACATTGGTTTCTACTTAGTTATACAGACTGCATGTTTTCTCATTCTGCAGGGTGAAACGTTTGCTGCAGAAAATGATCCAAGGAATGAGATTCTGGCAAAGGAGAAGGAGGTGAGTGGGCAGAGAGGGTGGCAAATAATGAAGGCTTTGTTGTCCAAAGCTCCCGTTAATGTAGCCCATTTAAAAGAAGGTGGGACTAATGATTACATATTATATAATGTAATAAATGACAACAAAGCTATGTCCAGTTTCTTTACCTTTTCAGCAAGACCTGTCCTTTTCCTATCCTAATCCTATTCAAGTTTTTGGTTCACTACTTGTAGAAAGTACAAGAATAGTAAAGAGTAGAAGTTTATTAAATCCTTTCAGTGTTTTTATTGTATTCTGTTCTATATACATCCGGATTCTTCCTGCTCCCCTGCAGATTAGCTTCTTAAAGCAGCAGAAGGAGGAGAGCCTGAGGAACATCAATCTGATCTGTGTCAGGGCCAGGAATAACTACTCCAAGCAGCGCATCTGCCACGACTTCTATCAGAGCCGCCAGGTGAGGGAGCTCAGGGGAGGCGGGAGCAGGCAGTTAGAAGAGTGACATGTGGGGCAGTTAGGCTGTGACAGTATAAATGATGTAGAATTGCATGCTGGGTATCGAATGCAGGAGGATGCATTTGTGACAAGCAGGTTGAGGGATTTTGTGTTTTTAAGTCGATCAGCATAAAGCTCATGTTTTTGGAACCGGCCCCTAGGAGACCGTTTGTGAGGACCCATTTGTATGGATTGCAAGGTATCACTTGGGGTGTTCACTATTTTATGTAACTGTGGGAAGATGTTCTCTTTCTGCAAGAAGAATGTGCACTTCTGGGAATTTAGATCATCTGCCAGTTCAAAATATGTTCCCAATGTGCATGAATTCCCTTTAATTTCAGGTAAGTCCCATAAGGGTCCGCGTGTGTGTCAGGCAGAAATGGTGGTCATTAGTTTGTAGGCAAGAATCATTAACTGTAGGTTGCAACCTGTGGGGACGGATGACAAGGATGGAAGGAGGAGCCTGGGGTTGGTGAGGGTAAGTGGTAGCATGGAGGAGCCCGGGCAGGTTGAGACATGTAGTTCAATGTGTTATCAGGAATTGATAAAAGGAGAGGATGAAGCAGATGGAGAAGTGGAAGATGAAGAGGAGAGTGATGCAGAGAGCAACATGGATGAAGAGCTATCTGAGGACCATAGACTGAGAGTCTTCACTGTCAGTTCCAAGGAATACCTGGACCTACGTAGAAGAAGTGTACTGGAAGGGAGCGCACGATTGTTCAATTCAGAGAGGGACACAGGTGGGTGGAAAGCACATTTCTTCTCACATTCTTCCTCTTTATATTCATCTGGGTTCCTACTCACTCTTTTCCCATGCTTTACTCTTTCTCGACACTATAGCATTTACACACACACGCTCTCTCTACTCCGGGCTCCATACTAATTAGGGTTCTTTGTCCTCTCCCCGACTGGGCTTCTTGGGTTGTGGGTCCTGCCAACACAATGGAATGGGGACAAAAAACAGCTCATCTGAGTAATTTACATATGACCAAGTCCTGATGCACCCACACTATTCTCACTTAAGCCTCCGCCCTTTTATTGCATGCAGTGTGGGACCGTTGGATCTTTCCATCCCCCCATTGTGACGGGGGCCCTGACTCTTACCTGTTGCTGCCAATGGCTGCTCAGTATATGTAAATGTTCCTGCTCACTATATCACCTATCTATAAAAGCTCAGTGCATGTACACCTTCTGCTCACTATAGTGTATTCCCATAGCTCACTGTCTCACCGCACTGTATGTAAGCTTATTGTATGCACACTCATTACTGCAGAGCAAACATACACATTGTACTGCTGGCTGCAGTGTTCCGTGTTCATATCACTGGTTGTTGTATGCGCATACATTAGTACTCGGTTACTGGGCCCTTAACTGCTCGCTGTAGCATATAAATACCCACAACTGCTTACTTTATGCTCAACTTTTCTACTACAGTGTGATGCCAATCACTGCTCACTTCAGTGTAAACACGCCCATGAGTTCTCAGTGTATGAGTGTACACACATGCTTTCTTTGCTGTATATCTGCATGCTGTTACCTACACATTACTGCTCCCACAATATGGCCTACCATTTCTACTCTATATTTATACGACACCTGTTGATTATGTACCGTATGCTTTCTGCTGCACATTCATGCCACTTACTATACAGTGTATATCCTCAGTACATGCAATACACACCAATTTCCAATTATGATTATAACTAATTGTACATTTGCTGCTCATTCAAGTCTATGCATGCTCATTAACGATAAGTTCGAGCTGTTCGTGTATGCCCATTACACTGCTCATCAGTGTACACTCATTGCTTGTGGTGTCCGTGCCCATTACTGCTTTAGGTAAGCATGCTATCAAAGCACCCAGACATAAAAAGCTGTATAATAAAAGTATTTTTCACATTAAACATGAAACCAAAAATTCTTCTTTTTCTCTAAACCGGCCCTTCCTGTCAGTGCAGACACTATGGGGTTAAGTATCCACCTCCGGAGGCAGGACAGAAGAAGAAGAACTTTCAGCTCCACCCTCCTCATATAAGTTCATGCTTCTCCTGTTCCCCTCAGTTGTTTCTTCTGTCCTGCTGGAGGTTCGGACAGACTTTTTTTTCTTCTTCTTCTTTTCTTATATTTCTTTCTTATTATTGCTAATGCTTATACTTTTGGAAAGGGCACATTATGCATGAAGATCTCCTGCAGTGCATGACATTGATAGTTACATAGTTAAATTGGGTTGAAAAAAGACAAAGTCCATCAAATTCAACCCCTCCAAATGAAAACCCAGCCCCATACACACACCCCTCCCTACTTTTAAGAAAGAGGGCACTTTCAGAGGGCAGGTTCCACATGAGAGCTTTTGCAATCCATTGGACAGCCATTGGAACAAGAACCACTCCAATCTCACACAACAGATTCCCGTGACAAGGCCAGTCAAACAATCCCTGAGCTGGTGGACAATAGCTCACAATCTGGCCCTAGGCATGACATGGGTCCTACACCAATGGACAGTAGTAACCACAGAAGCTAGTATAACAGGCTGGGGGCGACATTTCCACCCCGCATGTGTCAGGGGACTTGGGCGCCAGACAAAGCAAAAATGCCCATCAACGTCCTAGAGATCAGGGCAATAAGAAACGCCATTCTACATTGGTCACAGGCATGTCAACCTCTCAGAATTCAGTCAGGCAATGCCACAGCAGTGGCCTACCTAAACAAGCAGGGAGGTACACACAGCAACAGAGCAATGATAGAGGTGACTCAGAAACTAGATTGGGCAGAGACCAATGTGCCAACTATTCGGCAGTATTCACACCAGGA
The DNA here is from genome assembly GCF_017654675.1 of Xenopus laevis. NCBI lineage: Eukaryota > Metazoa > Chordata > Amphibia > Anura > Pipidae > Xenopus > Xenopus laevis. The sequence continues at coordinate 163,945,787 of NC_054381.1, forward strand.
GTCCTGAACTGGGAGGCTGACTACCTAAGCGGGCAGCAGATAGATCAAGGAGAATGGGCGCTCAAACAGATTGTATCCGGATGGGGAATGCCGGACATAGACATATTGGCGTTTAGACACAACTGCAAAGTACCTATATACTGCGGCAGGTCTCAGGACCTGGGGGCAGCTTATGTAGACACCTTAGTCATTCCTTGGAAATTCAACAGAGTCTATGCCTTTTCCCCACTTGCTTTCTTGCCAAGGATTATCCGCAAGATCAGATAGGAAAGGACATTAACTATTCTCAATTCCCCAGACTGGCCCAGGAAGGCACAGTACTCCGAACTGGTCAATAGGTCTAGCTCCTCCGTGGAGATTACCCCTCCGGTCAGACTTGCTAACACAGGGACCATTCAACCACAACAAAATATCAATCCTGAAATTGACGGCTTGATTATTGAAGCTGAGCTATGGCTCTCTAAGGATTTCTCCAAACAGGCCACTGACATTCTGATGAAAGCCAGAAAACTAACCACAAAGAAAGTCTACCGTAGGACATGGAAGACATTCATAGACTGGTGCGATTCCAAGGGAATACAATGGCAGCACGCCTCCATACAAACTGTAGTTGAGTTTCTCACAAATGGATTTCATTTGGGCTTATCACTAGCCACTCTAAAAGGACATATTTCAGCTCTCTCCCTTCTCCTTCAACACCAATGGGCTATGGAAACAGATCTAATGCAGTTCTTACAGGGAGTGGAGTCAGACCACCATATAGGGACCCCAAACCCCCTTTGGGACCTTACGATGGTACTTACTGCACAACAGGGACCACCGTTTGAACCCCTAGGGTCTTGTCCACTCAAGTTCCTTACTTGGAAGATGACCTTCCTCTTAGCAATTACATCTGCAAAGCAGGTGTCAGACATAGCCGCCTTATCATATAAGGAGCCCTGCCTCATTCTACACCAGGATAGGACTGTATTCAGAACAATTCCATCATTTACACAAAAAGTGGTCTCCTCCATTTCACATAAATGAGGAGATTAACCAACCATTCCCTGTGTCCGAAACCTTCTAATGACCAAGGAGAAGGCCCTACACAAACTGGATGTTGTCAGGGCTATTAGATATTATCTAGACAGATCCAAATCTTATAGGAAAGCTGATGCCTTTTTAATCACCCACGGCATAATTAAGGGGTCACCTGCATCAAAACTAACAATAGCCAGGTGGCGTGTGGAGACAATAAATTATGCGTATGACCTTGGCAGGAAACCCAGACCATTCCAGGTCAGGGCACACTCTACCAGAGCACCGAGTACATCCCGGGCTCTACATAATTCAGCTACCCCTGAACCAGTATGTAATATCACTATCCACTTACAGACTACATATCTTTCATTCTGCCCCTGCAGCATTTGGTAGGAAGGTTCAGGTACAGGCTGCAGTAGGGCAACAGTAACTGATTATATACCCACCCAAGTAAGGGCCAGCTTTAAGTAGTCCCCATAGCGTCTGCACTGACAGGAAGGGCCGGTCTAGAGAAATGAGGATTTTTTACTTACCATAAAAAGCCTTTTCTAGACAGCCCGAACTGTTAGCGCAATAAGCCCCACCCTTCTAAGTTTAAATTGACAAGTTCAGTTATAGTTATGTATGATAGACAATATGAAATATTGTAGGTGTATGTATCTTCTCATTCTCCTCTAAACTGAGCTGATAGACACAACTGAGGGGAACAGGAGGAGCATGTACTTCTATGAGGAGGGTGGAGCCAAAACTTCTTCTGTCCTGCCTCCAGAGGTGGATACCTAACCCCATAGCGTCTGCACTGGCAGTTTGGGCCGTCTAGAAAAGGATTTTCCCATAAGTAAAAAATCCTCATCCATAAATGTTATAAATTCTTTATATGTCATATATTACCTGCCCCTCCTCTGTGCCTTAGGCATGTCACTCCCCACATTCAACCTCCCTTCACTCCATTCTAATTGTTTAGCCACAACATGGACTGGGGTATCAGCCCCCCAATTGTGGCACATAAGATTTTAACATTAATAATGGCTGCTGCCTGCTTGCTGTGATTAGCAATTCCAAGACTAATGTTAATAATTTTACAGTGTAAGTGAAGTTTATTTTGCTTGACCAACAACATAGAATAGGATTTGAAATTATTTCTTAAAGTGACAGATTCCCTTTAATGCTCACTACAATGCATGCACAACCTGTATTGCTTACTCCCTGTTTTGTGCCTAATGTAAGCACTCACATTAGCACTGCCACTAATACCTAGTGTACTTGTGCAGGCCCAGACCTGAAATGTGTGGGTTCAGGCAGAGGGGCTGCTGTACGATGACATAGACACTCACTATTTATTGGGGGGATGTAAGATGATATAGACAGTCACGATTTATTGGAGGGATGTAAGATGATATAGACAGTCACTATTTATTGGGGGATGTAAGATGATATAGACAGTCACTATTTATTGGGGGGATGTAAGATGATATAGACAGTCACTATTTATTGGGGGGATGTAAGATGATATAGACAGTCACTATTTATTGGGGGGATGTAAGATGATATAGACACTCACTATTTATTGGGGGGATGTAAGATGATATAGACACTCACTATTTATTGGGGGGATGTAAGATGATATAGACAGTCACTATTTATTGGGGGGATGTAAGATGAAATAGACACTCACTATTTATTGGGGGGGATGTAAGATGATATAGACAGTCACTATTTATTGGTGGATGTAAGATGATATAGATAGTCACTATTTATTGGGGGGGATGTAAGATGATATAGACAGTCACTATTTATTGGGGGGGATGTAAGATGATATAGACAGTCACTATTTATTGGGGGATGTAAGATGATATAGACAGTCACTATTTATTGGGGGGATGTAAGATGACACAGACACTCACTATTTATTGGGGGGATGTAAGATGATATAGACACTCACTATTTATTGGGGGGGTGTAAGATGACATAGACAATCACTATTTATTGGGGGGGTGTAAGATGATATAGACACTATTTATTGGGGGGATGTAAGATGATATAGACACTCACTATTTATTGGGGGGATGTAAGATGATATAGACACTCACTATTTATTGGGGGGGTGTAAGATGACAGACAATCACTATTTATTGGGGGGGGTGTAAGATGATATAGACACTATTTATTGGGGGGATGTAAGATGATATAGACAGTCACTATTGGGGGATGTAAGACGATATAGACAGTTACTATTTATTGGGGGGATGTAAGATGATATAGACAGTCACTATTTATTGGAGGGATGTAAGATGATATAGACAGTCACTATTTATTGGGGGGATGTAAGATGATATAGACACTCACTATTTATTGGAGGGATGTAAGATGATATAGACAGTCACTATTTATTGGGGGGATGTAAGATGATATAGACAGTCACTATTTATTGGGGGATGTAAGATGATATAGACAGTCACTATTTATTGGGGGGATGTAAGATGATATAGACAGTCACTATTTATTGGAGGGATGTAAGATAATATAGACAGTCACTATTTATTGGGGGGATGTAAGATGATATAGACAGTCACTATTGGGGGGATGTAAGATGATATAGACAGTCACTATTTATTGGAGGGATGTAAGATGATATAGACAGTCACTATTTATTGGGGGGATGTAAGATGATATAGACAGTCACTATTTATTGGGGGGATGTAAGATGATATAGACAGTCACTATTTATTGGGGGGATGTAAGATGATATAGACAGTCACTATTTATTGGGGGGATGTAAGATGATATAGACAGTCACTATTTATTGGGGGATGTAAGATGATATAGACACTCACTATTTATTGGGGGGATGTAAGATGATATAGACAGTCACTATTTATTGGGGGGATGTAAGATGACATAGACACTCACTATTTATAGGGCCTCTATGTACTGGGAATGTCAAGGACTATTTTGGATCCCAGTCTAGAGCTGGCTCATACTGCTCATTGTGTGAGGATTAATTGTATAAATGAATTTTGTTCTCCTGTCATTAGAAATCCCAGATCTCAGGGACTACGCCATTGAGACTGCACTTAGATGTTCCATGTTGGCTGCCGAGAGGGTTATCCGGAATACAGCGTGCATTATCAGCCAGGTTATTACCTACCTGCTGAATCGCAAGGCCCAGGTAATGCTGCTGCTTTGTCTGTGCCCCAGAGATACCCCAGTTCTATGCAGACTTCCTGCACTTCCTTCTTATGGAGCCGAGGCTTTGTGCATTGTATAAAGGAGTGCTGCTGTGGGTGCAGCTCCTCTTGCACGAGGATTCAGTTATCATGGGGTGCCGTCCCATCTCATTCACTGTTTTGTTTGTGCCACAGGATGAGAGTGACCAAGAGAAGATCAAGCTCGTTGTGGAGAAGTGTCTGGATGATCTCCAGGGGCAGCTCAGGGAAGCAGTGTCTGTATGTAACAGGCAGATGACTTTCTTTATTCAGGAGAAGATTAGGCAAAGTCTAGCCGTGGGTGTGAGTTGTGCAGAGAAATCCTGTGAGAACATTGTTAAGAGATGGGGTTTCCGGGTAAGTTCTGTGTGCCTTCTCTTTCTTCATATGCTGTGCCCTGTACCGTGGCCCAAAAACATTCTTTTTCATTGCCCATTCTGTTTGCTCAGTTGTCTCAGTTTAGACCATCATCTTGCACCTGGGAATGTCTGTTCCATATTCCCAGGAAAGCTGCCTGTATATTTCTACCTACATTGCTTGCTGACTGTGTCTGTTTAGCTCACACTCTCTTCCCAATGATTCCTATCCTGCTCAGATCTCTTCAACTTGTCACCAATATCATTTATTCCTATAACATGAATTGAACAACAGTCTCTTTCCTGGACTGACGTTTGTGAACTTTTATTGCATTTACCTTGCTGATTTCAAGAGCATGAGCTGTTCCAATATGAATGTGGAGCAGAGTTTTCTCAGCCGTGATGCTTTGCTGTTTGTTCCCTGCAGCAATCCGGAGGGTATACCTACCCAACATACAAAGCTACCTGTGTACGGCAAGGCTTCTATAGCTCACCAGCATGCGGAGTCATTGACTTTAATGAGCAGTTGTCACAACCAATAACCAGTGCAATCACCAAATCTTGGTCTGAAGTTTTCAGGTAAAATGTCTGTCACAGCTCAGGACTGTGTAAATGTAGCTCTGACTCCTAATATAGGTCTCTAAGCTTCTATAAATCTCTGTTTAACTACTTCTGCTGGCCTCTCTCCATTGGTTACAACCCTGGGCACCTGAGTGAGTGAGTGAGTGAGTGAGCTGAACAAGCCGAGCAAGACCAGGAACACCAACAAACATCCCTAAACTTACTCTGTTTCTTTCAGCATTGTTTCTATAAAGCACTTATACTTGAAAATACCTGTAATATTTCTGCTAGCAATATTAATGCAGTTCATGAATTTGAATAACCTAACATGTCACTGAATACAACAGACCGGCTAGGGCTTTGTTTAGGCAAGCGTTAGATGACTGAATTGATGTGAGAGTACACGGTGTGAAGCCTCTGCTTGAAAGAAAGATTTAAGTACTGGTATATCAATGACAATAAATAGTTATACATTTATATAGTTCCATATCCTGACATGTAGGACATTTAGGAGTGTGCAGACGGATCTGTTCCCAACTTTCCATTGATAATGGCCCTAACCCTAATGACGTTGTTGTACGTGCCTCCTATAGCAGGAAGGGCTCACCCTGGGTTTTTGGATGTAATTGACGAGTCTCTTGCCCCACAGGAATGTAACATGCCAGCCACATATAGTAGATTAGCGTTAGCCTGTACTTTATGTATGTATGCTGTATGTACTTTGTACTAGATCTTTTCTCATTGCACTCGCATATTCTAATACTCACTCCAAAATATTTTTGTTTGACAGTGGGGAGCTTGTCGAGAGCTTAAGTCAATTTAACCAATCCGTCCCCAAGCTGCTTGTAAGATTTTTCAAGAATATGAGATCTGAGCTATTCAGCCTTGGAACAAGTTATGAAATGATTGCCTTCATTGAGAAACAGCAGTTGAAATCCACCCAGGCAGAGGTATCGGGATCTCTCGTTGGAACAAAATGTCATCCTCATCCTAGTTTATATATTCTCCATCATTCCACATCCTTCTCCTTGTACTCATCTTCCTATTTCCTCTCCTGATGTAGGCTTTGCTTTTTCCAAATTGTCTTCCTTATAAATAAATATATATTTCTCTAGACCGGCCCTTCCTGTCAGTGCAGACACTGTGGGGTTAAGTATCCACTTCCAGAAGCTGGACAGAAGAAAAAACAGAATCTCGACTCCACCCTCTTCATATAAGCTCTTGCTCCTCCTGATTCCCCCTCAGTTTTTTTCTTCTGTCCTGCTTGGAGGTTAGGACAGTAATATTTTTTTTTTCCTTTTCTTTCAGGATTTATTATTTTATGTTACTGAGGAAAGAAGCTAACCGAGAGCAGGAGGCATCCTAGCTCAAGTTACACAGCTCTTCTGTGCACAGTCCCCCAGCATTATACCACTCCACAGTTCTGGTGGGGCTGCATAGGGGAATTTGTTACCTATTGGCACAGCCAGTCTCTCTCAGAGATGAGTGCTGCTGTTGCGCCTGATCAAAAGGACTAAATTTATCACAAGCGCGATTTCCGAATGTGCAGTGTCCTGAGCACACTTCCGGGTTTCAGAAGACAAATGTGGCGTACACGCCTTACAAGTGATGCTCATACAGGCGCTATCTTGATTTCAGTACTGGTCACTAAGGCAAATAATTCTAATTTCAGATATTACACCATGGATACAGACATTGGTCTGGAGGAGCTTAGGAGGAATATGACCAACACAGCTACACCCAAGACAAGAAAGGCAGATAAAAAATCCCACAAGTAACTTTCGAAATGCAGGATTTGCAAACATACATTGTGCAAAGGGGAACAAGGAGTATGGCTAGATTGTGCAGAACCAACTGATTCAGCACCAACATTATCACCACATCCAATCCCATTGCAACAAGCAGAGGGCAGCCCCTCACACATCGATACTCAGGACCCTTCCACGTCTGCTAAACCTCCTCAATTTTTCGACTGGATCAAGTCTACCATTCAGTCTTCCATCAATTAACCTCCTGCTCATAATAAGCGGAAGGCACAAACAGTTTTAGATACAAATTCCTATGATTCAGTCGAGGCGAGTGATCAGGATAGTGATATAGAACCAGGAGAAATCTCTGCCAGTGAGAGCTCCTCTAATGACTCGGACACAGAACAATACCGCTCAATTACGGGGCCAGAGACGGCCAAACGATAACTTTGTGAAATTCTAGCTACAATAGAAATCACGTCAAACCACGTCAAAGGCTGATAGGGTGTTGGGAGTGCAACCCAGAAAATCAATAGCTTTCCCTATATTTAAATCAGTATCTCAGCTAATCGAGAACGAATGGTCAAAACCAGATCACCTGCTGCCCCAAAGTCAACATTTCCTTAGCACTTGCCCGTTCCAGAGGAACAATAAAAAATGTGGTACAAGGCCCCTAAAGTAGTCTCAGTGGTAGCTTGGCTGTCCAAAAACACAACACTACCAACAGAGAAGGCAGCTTTCAGAGAGCTGATGTACAAAAAGATGGAAGTTTCTCTGAGAAGGGGGTACACACATGCCACATCAGTTCTGAGACCGGCAGTGGCATCTGCAGGTTTAGCACGCATGGCTAGATTCTGGTGCCTGGAGTTACTAAAAAAACCCACTTCACCAGAGGAATTACAGGAGGAACTACAGCGTCTCAGCATTAGCTTTTTTGTCAGATACAGCCATGGACACAGTAAGGTTAGCAGCCAAAACCAGTGTTCACACTATTGTGGCAAGAACAGCACTATGGCTACGTCATTGGTCGAGAGACACAGCAGCACAGACCAAGTTAATTTATCTCAGATTTACAGTAGACACTCGTTTCAGACCTGACTTGAATCAGATTATCACGGAATTTACAGGGGTTAAGAGCACATTTTTACCATCGGGCATAAAACCCAGATCAGAGCAATCCAATAGAACATACAATAGACCTTGGAATTCCTAGTGACGCTCATTTCGTTCCTTTCGAAATACCACATTTCATCCTTCACAATCAAGTGGAGAGACCAAAAAGGGCAGACCAACCTGGTTCAATCAACAAAGAAAAACAGGAAGCCAGGCCGCCGAAACCCAACTCAGCCTGACTTAAGGCTAAGCGAAGGGAGAGTAGGAGGTTGTCTTCAACAGTTTTTTCCAGTGTGACAAAACCACATACAAGACAATTGGGTACTATCGATCATAACAAAAGGATACAGAATTCCTTTGGACAGCCTACCCCCCTCGCACCTTCAAACGCTCAACCACATAAAAAAACCTGACCAAAAGACAAGCTCTATTAACGATTGTCAACAGTACCACACAAAGAAGGCTACAAAGGTTTTTACTCAAATCTTTTTTTATTAAAGAATGAAGGCACTTTTAGACTAGTGCTAAACTTAAAATCCCAGAACACATTGGTGTCCAAACAGAAGTTCCGCATGGAAGCAATTCGATCAGTGGTGATGTCAATGACACACCAATGCTATATGACGAGTGGACCTTCAAGAGGCATACTTGTACAAACCCATCAGGAAGGAATCCCAGCAGTTTCTAAGGTTCACGTTCTAGAGGAACATTATCAATTCAGGGCACTTCCATTCGACCTTTCCACAGCGCCCAGAGTTTTCACAAACATATTCAGCCCCCTCATTGCACATCTCAGGCGTCTAGAGATCCCAATCACTCCATATCTAGACGACCTGCTCATCAGATAACCGTCATATGACCGAAATCACAAGGACCCCCAAACTTTTGTCATGACACTCAAATAATTCGGGTGGATTGTGAACTACAGGAAGAGTCAACTCATACCCACACAGCGAATTCAATTCTTGGGAATGTTGTTTGACTCATCCGTTCAGACCATCTCACTACCGTCAGAAAAATTCAGACTCACGCAGTTCAGCAAGTCTGTCTTCAGACCAAAATCTCAGTGGAGCAGAGTCTACAATTGTTGGGTTACATGGTAGCAGCACTAGAGGCACTACCATTCAGCAGATTTCACATTAGAGAATTCCAAAAGCACTTTCTAAGCCATTGGAACAAGAACCACTCTAACTTGACACAGAAAATTCCAGTGAACATGCAGGTCAAAGTTCACTGAGTTGGTGGACATTACCTCACACCCTAACCCAGGGCAAGACACGGGCCTTACCCCAGTGGACAGTAGTTAGTACAGACGCCTTGCTAACTCAAGGACCAATCAAGCACGACAACTTGCCAAGGTTGAATTTGACGGCCTGGCTATTGAAGCTGAACTGTGGTGCTCCAAAGGGTTCTCAAAAGAAGCCACCAACATATTATGGAAGGCCAGAAAGCAGTCCACAACAAAAGTCTACCTGAGAACATGGAGGGCATTCATAGATTGGTGCGAGTCCACGCATGTTCCGTGGCAGCAAGTGACAGTTCAAGCGATTGTTGAATTCCTCACACAAGGTTTCCATTTAGGTCTTTCCCTAGCCACCCTGAAAGGACAAATTTCAGCCTTTTCCTTACTACTACAACAACAGTGGGCAAGAGAACCAGATCTCATACAATTAATGCGGGGAGTGGGCAAGGTCAGGCCACTGTACAGGGATCCAACACCTCCCTGGGATCTTACCATGGTCCTGAATGTTCTACAAGGACCCCCCTTTGAGCCTTTAGCCTCCTGTGCTCTAAAGTTCTTTACCTGGAAGACGACTTTTTTGCCATTACATCAGCAAAAAGAGTATGGGACATGGCAGCTTTATCACACAAAGAACCATGGCTTATACTGCACCAACATAGGGCAGTTTTCACAACTATACCATCATTCAAACCCCAAGCGGTATCAGTATTCCACATAAATGAGGAAATAAACCTTTCTTCCTTATGTCCTAAGTCATCTAATGCCAAAGAGAAGGCACTACACAAGCTGGATGTAATCAGAGCAATACGTTACTATCTAGACAGATCCAAAACTTATAGGAAGACAGATGCATTTTTAGTAACTTATGGCATCCAAAAAAGTGGTCACCTGCTTCAAAACTTACAATAGCCAGATGGCTAGTAGAGACAATAAACTGTGCATATGACCTTAGTTAAAAAACTAGACCAATCAAGGTCTGAGCACATTCCACCAGAGCACAAAGTACATTCTGGGAGTTAGATAATTTAGCCACTCCAGAACAGATCTGTAAGGCAGCCACTTGGGCATCATTATCTACATTTGCAATGTTTTATAGACTACATGTGTTTAATTCAGCCCCTGCAGCATTTGGTAGGAAAGGACTTCAGGCTGCAGTGAGGCAACAGTAATAATTGCAACCCAACCCTAGCAATGTATGTAGCCCTGCATTACATTTAGTCCTGTGTATGTACTCTTCGTTCCAACAAACACTCGTTCATTCTACTACTCATACAGGTGTCTTATCCTACGTATACATATATTCAAGCTCCTTCCAGTATACTTTATACTCCTCCAATCCACAATTCTCTAATAGCAGCCCTCCTATCAGTGCAGACGTTATGGGTTTTTGTCCTTCACCTCTGGAGGCAGGACAGAATAAAGCTGTTGACTCCTGGCCCCTCCTCGTGTATGTATGGGCTGGCTCCACCTTCTCCACTCAGTTTTTTGTCCTGCCTCGGAGGTAAAGGACAGCACATCAATATCTCAATCATTTTTTTTTCTCTTCTACTTTTTGGATCACCTAAATTCACTAACACCTTTAGGACATGCAGAGCAGCTGTTCATTAGGTGCAACTACAGCAGACAGGGCCATAGGTTGACATGCAGAGCTGCCATAGGCCACAAGCCTCTGGCTACTGGGACTGATGGTATCGGCTCTAAAAGTGATACCATTCTCCAGATTTAACAATCGGACCACTCCAGAACAATTTTCTCAGCCAGTGGAACAAGGACTTACAACAACTCATTAACATATCACATGCAACAGACAAAGCCTAGTCTGGTGGATGGTTCCAGAAAACCTCAACAAGGGCAGCAGCTGGGCCTCCACCCACTGGGAGGTGGTAACCACAGATGCCAGTCTCAGAGGCTGGGGAGCAGTCTATTGCAATCACACGTTACAGGGCAGATGGGCACCAGGAGAGGAAAAATTACCTATCGTCCTAGAACTGAGCAGTTGCCCTGGCACTGGAAGGTTGGTCGACAATCCTACAATCTCAATCTGTCAGGGTACATTGACAACGCCACAGCAGTGGCATATGTTAACAAGCAGGGAGGCACACACAGCAAACTAGTCATGCCACTCCTCCGTTTGACAGCGTGGCTTCCATCGGGTGGTGGACTCGCGGCATGCCATAGACATTCTGTTACAAGCACGCAAAATCCACATCGAATCCACATCGAAAGTGTATCATAAAGTATGGAGAAGGTTCCTAACATGGTGCCAGCAACAGGGTCTCTCCTGGGAGGATAATTCCCCATATACATAAATTCCTTGCAGAAGGATACCGTAAAGGCTTAGCCCTCCATACACTCAAGACACCGGTGTCAGCTCTGACTGCTGTAACCCATACTCGTTGGGCAGACAAAATGGAAATACAACAATTTTTTAAGGGCGTAGCTAGGACACGCCCACCACTTAAACAGCCTCTACAAACCTGGGAACTGCCAGTAGTTCTAGACGCTCTACAGAAATCCCCATTTGAGCCCCTGGGATTAAGTGATGTTAAATGGCTGTCACTTAAATTTACCTTCTTGGTAGCCATCACATCCGCTAAGAGAGTGTCGGAGCTTGCTGCACTTTCCTGCAAAGAACCATGGACCTCACTTCATTCGCACAACGTGGTACTTAGGACTACTAGGCTTCTTGCCCAAAGTAGTTCTCCGAATTTTGCATTAAACAGGCCATTATACTACCATCCTTTTGTCTGCAACCGACACATGAACGAGAGAAACTACTATACACATTAGACGTGGTGAGAGCCCTGAGAATCTATTTAAAAAGATCCTTGTTGTACCGACGGTCCGACAGCTTATTTGTTTCTTATGCTGTTACACACAAAGGGCTAGCTGTATCAAAAAGAACAATTGCCTGCTGGTTAGTTGAAACAATCAACATAGCCCATAACCATCAACAAACGGCCCACTCTACGAGAGCATAGAGCACATCATGAGCACTTCAGAATATGTGTCAGACTTACCGAACCTGGAGTGACCACGGATGTTGAGGAAGACAACCCCTACAGCTCCCCCACCAGTGCACCCTCGACTGGATACAAAGGGAGACTAGTCAAGGCGTAGTATGGGAGCCTGTGATTCCTAGCAGGATGCGCCGACCAGTGGAGTAGCGGGTCTTGAGGCTGTAAATACAGGAAGATGTAGCGTTAGCTGTGGAAGTAGTTGAGGGCAAGGAGGACGTCGCAGGATACTGGCACAGCAGTCACCTTAGAGTCAGCTGCAGGAAGATGTTAAAGAATAATCAGCAGATATGACGGTTAGCGCAGGGGACGCAATTAGCTGCTTCACTCCGTAACACTAGTGGATCAGGTGGCGTTTAGTTGGAAGTAGTTGTTCTTAGGATGAAGGTTCCCAAAGAAGTAGCTGAGGCGCAGTCGGGTGAGGCAAACTGGTCGGCAGCGGTAATCAAAGAGATCAAACAAGTAACAGTGGTCAAGGCAGGGAAGCGTAAACGAAAACAAGCAAAGTTCGGCAACAGGTAGTCAAATCTAAGCAGGGTTCCAAAGGTTAAACACAGAAGCATAGTCAAATAGGCAAGCAGAGTTTGGCAACAGGAGATCAATATCAAGCGGAGTTCCAAAGGGTTAAACAGGAGCGTAGTCAAGTAATCAGTAGCAGGGTCAAAAACCAAAGTTCAGATATAAACAGAGAATCACTTACTCAGTATAGCTAGGAAAATGATGTCTGAGCACTGGAGTCACCTCTGTGCTGAAAGAAATAAAGTCGCCTGCGCCCATATGCTGCGCCCATCGAATCCCCTGCGCCACAACGTGTGCGTCGTGACATCGCTGGAACGCATCGCGCTGCCTGAAGATCGGTGAGTACCTGACAATATGGCAACAGCCGAGCAAATCTGTAAAGCAGCCACTTGGGCTTTACCAAACCCAGGTTTTTGTTTTTGCCTCACAACCAGGCGCGTTTGGTCTAAAAAATTTTACAGGCTGCAGTAGCACAGTGAGCAAGTGCATTACGTATCCTAGGGTCATACACACTGTGATAGAGGGACAGCTTTTAGATGTCCTCTAATGTCTGCACTGACAGGAGGGCCACTAGAGAAAAGGACATTTTGTACTCATCGGAAAGGCCCGAACTGTCAGTGCAGTAAGTCCCACCCAGGCTGATTGTAGTATGGGCACAGGGACCTCTTTCTCGCTATCACTCTACCTGTTGTCTCTTGGTCTTATTTCTGTTTATACTGTCTCCACCGACTGAGTTTTCCAAAAGATCTGAGGGGAGAAGGTGGAGCCAGCCCATATATACATGAGAACGGGCCAGGAGTCAACAGCTTTATTCTGACCTGCCTCCAGAGGTGAAGAATGACAAAACCCCTAATGTTTGCACTGACAGTTCAGGCCTACGAGAAAAGTTTTCCACTGAGTACAAAATCTTCTTCCCATGTATATTTATATTCATCCTTCTTCAGTTTATACTTCTTTATTCCACATACATAAATTATCTTCCTCCTTTTTCTGTATACCCTTACATTCTACTTCATTCTAATGATACATATATAGGCCTCTGCCTCCTTGTACTGTTTATACATCTCTGTTCCACTTCATCCTACTTTTAGATAATTATATTCCTCCATTTCCTAGTGTATAGCATTCCATTACTCCTGCTTATATATTCATAGTAACAGTTAGGTTGGGTTGAAAAAAGTCCATCAAGTTCGACCCCTCCAAATGAAACCCAGGTGCACATATATACAAATACAAACCGACTTTATCTATACACTGAATCTATAACCCTGAAATGTTCTCCTCCTGTGAGTAAACTTACTGATGGCTCTTTATTTCCCCTTCCAGCTCCTGAATTTCTTTGTGGATCAGAAGGAATACATAAGTCGGAGACAGCGCCACATCTCACGCTTACTGACCCCTGAGGTCCAGAAAAGGATGATTGAAGTGTATAATGGTAACCATACTTTCCTTACCCGCATCACATTGGTTCTGATTCCCCATAACTTCATCCCCTTGTCCCAGATAATCATCTGTGCCTCTCTGTACCTGAATCAGCTTGTATTTATAATGAAGGGGCCATGTGTATGGCTGTATCAAACAGACTAATAGTGACAGATACAGGAGCTACAGAGGACCCTGCTCATTGGAGCTGATAAAGCAGAAGCTTCCTGCAGGTGGTGGAGACTCATTAAAGGAACTCAGACTTGTGTGGCAATTTATATAATACACAAGAACCTTATATATTCTTGTAAAATATATCCTTATCAACTGTTATGTCGTTGTGTCACATGACTTCCTAAAACTTGTGCCTTGGTGAGTTCTAATATCTTTATATTTTACTACTATTCCCTATAAAGCACTTTTCTCTAGTCGGCCCTCCTGTCAGTGCAGACGTATGGGTTATGTCCAGGTTCACCTCTGGAGGCAGGGCAGAAGAATTGCTCTCTTGGCCTCTCCCTAAGGATATATAGGCTCCACCTCTGTTTCCCAGTTCTTCTGTCCTGCCTTCGAGGTGTAGGACAGAAACTTCTCTTCTGTTTTTATTCCTTATATTTTTTAGATTCATCAATAACTGGATGACACCGATGGAGGCGTGCAGTGCTGTTTCCTAACATTATTTTCCACTCCCTCCTTGCTGGCAGATTGCAGTGGAGTGGCAGACATTAACCATGTCCATCTGACAGACTGACAGCTATTCTAAAAAAGGGTTACGGAGTTGGGCCAGGTATGCAAAGCTACCTACAGTCCAACAGTTGTATGACACGCAGTCTCAAAGGGAAGAGGAATGCGGTACTACCTATACTCCCAGAATGGACACTATACCACGGCAGGCATGCTGTGCTGCCATAAGATAGAGTAACCTGAGGGCATAGGAGGCAGTATAAACACTATTCAGCTTATTACCTGCTAAGGTATAGCAAACCGGCACAACACTGCAGGCTTAGTGCGGAGACACGGGACAGTGAGGAACTCCTATTCCAAGCAACCAATAGCACTCCCACACAAGGTAATGCTAGAGAAACAGGGTCCACACCACAACTATCACCAGCTTGCGAATTTCTTAGAGTGGATAAAAACCACTTTCCAACCTTCCAATCCTCAGCCTCAAACTCAAAAGTGCAAAGCAAAGTCTCTGCCTGATTTTTCTGACGCTGAGGAAGGACCATCATTTAAAAGGGGTACTGTCATGGGAAAAAAACTTTTTTTTTAAATGGATCAGTTAATACTGCTGCTCCAGCAGAATTCTGCACTGAAATCCATTTCTCAAAAGAGCAAACAGATTTATTTATATTCAATTTTGAAATCTGACATGGGGCTAGACATATTGTCAGTTTCCCAGCTGCCCCCAGTCATGTGACTTGTGCCTGCACTTTAGGAGAGAAATGCTTTCTGGCAGGCTGCTGTTTTTCCTTCTCAATGTAACTGAATGTGTCTCAGTGGGACATGGGTTTTACTATTGAGTGTTGTTCTTAGATCTACCAGGCAGCTGTTATCTTGTGTTAGGGAGCTGCTATCTGGTTACCTTCCCATTGTTCTTTTGTTTGGCTGCTGGGGAGGAAAAGGGGGGGGGGGTGATATCAAGTCACAATATTAACTGATTCATTTCCCATGGCAGTATCCCTTTAATAACAAGATTAATTCAGTCAATGATTCAAAACTTCCAAGTTTCAGGTGAAAGTGACTCAGAAGCTCATAGCAATTCAGATAATGAACAATTTGCAAAACCAGACATCTCTAGGAAACTCCTCAAGGAGATGATGAAGACTCGAGAGCTAAAGGATGAGACCGTTACGGTCTCTAAAGTAGACAAAGTATTAGGTGTGAATCAAAGGAAGGCCCGGTCATTTCCAATGTTTAACTCAGTCACTAAGACTATTGACACAGAATTGTTACAACTGGATCACAGGTGTATACTAACCAAACAATTTTATGATACTTATCCAGTGCCGGAGGAACAGGATAGTATGGGATAAGCCACCAAGGGTGGACTCTGCTATTACTAGACTTTCCAAACTACACTGCCAACAGAAGAAGCAGCTTTCAGGGACCCTATGGATAAGAAGTTAGTTATCGCTGAAAAGAATATAGACATAATCAGCGGCAATTCTACATCCAGTGGATGCAGCAGCAAGCTTCGCCCGCACAGCAAAACACTGGGCACAGGAAATAGGTCAAAACACACCCTCTTCAGCACAAAAACTGGTGGGAGATATTAACAGATTTATACACTGCTTTCACCTTCCTAGTAGTCTCAGCGTTAGAGAGAGTTTGACTAGCAGCAAAGTCTACAGCCAATTCAGTGGTAGCCAGATGAGCACTCTAGCTACACCACTGGTCAGGTGATAAAGCATCAAAGAAAAGGTTATTGGGACTATGACTATGAAGATTTTCATTCATCCAGGTCATGGTATAGGTAAATCTAAAAACAACTGGACTTGCTGTGTAATCAATGAAGACGTTTCACTACTCATCCGAGCAGCTTCTTCAGTACAACTGACTGGTGTGGGAAGTTCTCGGCATATAAACTCTTCCACTAATCCACGAGGACAAACTTGCCTTTTCTGGACTGTTTGATATGCATCCAAGAGAGGGGTAACTTGAAGACAGAAGTATACAGGAAACCCACTAATACGGATCAATATCTGTTGTTTGATTCCCACCATCCGCTGGAACACAAACTGGGTGTCATTAGAACTCTGCACCACAGGGTGGAATGTGTGGCAACTGATACAGAGTCCAAAGACAAAGCGCAAAAACATCTTAGAGGAGCTTTGAAAGCGTGTGGCTCCCCAGACTGGGCCTTTGTCAAAACAGCAGCAACCAAGCCCAACAGGAACACCAATAAAAATAATCGCCCGGAGACACATAGTAGGTGAAACTTAGTCCTCCCGTATGTAGCTGGAGTGTCAGAGAAACTCAGGAGGATGGGCTATTCCATATGCCAGGTTTCATTTGCAACCACTACAACTGAGCTTCCTTCAGTGCTGGAACAAAGATCATTACGATCTACTACAAGTTATCCCACTATTTCCTCAGACCAGGAGCAGCCTCTCCTGGTGGATAACCTAAACTCACCTAACATCTGCAGAAGTTGGTCACCACCAACCTGGGAAGTAGTGACGACCAACGACAAAAGTCTTGTTTGCCAACCAATGTGCTAGAACTGCAGGCTATAGGACTTGCTCTTTGAGGCTGGTCAAATCTCCTGCAGACCAAACCAGTCAGGATTCAATCAGACAACACCATGGCTGTGGTCTATGTGAAAAAGCAGGGAGGAACACACTGCAGGATTGCCATGCAAGAAGTGACAAAGATCCTGATGTGGGCCGAACACTACTTACCAGAGATCCAGGAGTGGCATTCATAGATGACTTGGTAATCCCCTGGAACTTTCAGCAGATTTATGCATTCCCTCCACTGGCGATATTGCCAACAGGAAGGGGTAACGACAATACTCATAGCCCCAGACTGGCCTAACAGACTTGGTAAGCATGTCCATTTCCAGACCATGGAGACTTCCATTACAACCAAATCTTCTTCATTAGGGCCCAGCCCGCCACCCTTTCTTAACCATGCTACGTTTAATGGCCTGCCATTTGCGACCAACTTGTGGACCAAGAGAGGATTTGCACCACCAGTCATAGATATCCTTCTACAGACAAGAAAGGCGTCTACGGCCAAAGCCTACCACAAGGTCTGGCGCACTTTTCTGTTATGGTGCGCCTCTAAACACAGTACACCACAAGTGCTGACTGAATTTCTAACTAAAGGGTTTGAGTTTTAAGTACCTAGTACCCTCAAATCCCATATCTCAACCCTCTCAATACTGTTCCAATTCAGATGGGCTGAACGTCCGGGTATCCAACAGTATTTAAAGGGGGCTATGAATCAGACCTCCCTTTCGGGACCCTACACCTCATGGGACCTCTCTCTAGTACTGTCAGTCAAACAGAAGGCACCTTTCCATTCCTGTGGTTTAAAGTGTCTTACTTTCAAAGTCACCTTCCTGATGGCCATCACTTCCTCTAAAAGAGTATCAGAGATGGCAGCACTGTCACATAAGGAACCGTGGCTTATTATCCACAAACACAGTCCTTCGGACAGTTCCTGGTTTTCTACCAAAAGTAGTGTCTGGGTTCCATATTAACCAGAAAATTGTTCTTTCTTCATTTTGCCCTAACCCTTTGAATGACAAAGAAAGACAGTTACATAAACTCTATGTGGTACGGGCAATCAATATTTACAAGAAAAGGACAGCTACCTTTAGACCCTAAGACTCTCTACTGATCTCCTACTCTCCAGCACACACGGGCTTAGCTGTATCAAAAACAGACCATTGCAAGGTGGTTGGTAGAGACAATCAATCATGCCTATACTCGGCAAGAAACGGCAACCTTTCCAGGTGACTGCTCATTCCACAAGGGCACAGAGTACCTCCTGGGCCCTTTACAATTTGACTACACCTGAGTAGATCTGCAGAGCAGCCACATGGGTTTCATCCAACACTTTTCTCAAATTTTACCAGTTACATGTTTTTGCTTCTACACCAGCCGTATTTTGCCGCAAAGTTTAACAAGTTGCAGCTGCATAAGTTGTGTAAGAGATAATACTATAGTTCAGCAAACCCACCCTGTTTTTTCTGGGACTGCCTTTGAATACCCCCATATGTCTGTACTGACAGGAGGGCCGACTAGAGATAAAGGGATTTTATATTTACTGGAAAATGCTTTTCTAGTAGGCACAAACTGTCAGTGCAGTAAGTCCCACCCAGGCTGATTTTAGTATGGATGAGAAGACTCTCTATTTCTCTATATATGTTATCTTCCATACTGTTGTCTCTTGACCTTCCTTTCTACTTGCTGTCTCCTAAACACCTCACCGAGCTTTGCAACAGAACTGGGAAACAGAGGTGGAGCCTATATATCCAGGGGGAGGGGCCAAGAGACCAATTCTTCTGCCCTGCCTCCAGAGGTGAACCTACACATACAGGTCGAGGTGGGACCAGTACTATAATTTTTTTATATACTGCAATCACTATAATCTTGACACCACATCGTGATTCAACAAATTCAACATTCACCAAATTTTTTAAGTGTTTTTAAATGTATCAATTCCCTTTTGTTTTTAAATAAGTAGTTAAATGTTATGTTTTAATGGGTAATTTATTTTGACATACTAGTGGAATGTGAACTGCTTCATGTACAATTAGCACTTTATGCACCCTTGCACTTTAATAACTTATATTTATCAATTGACTCCCATGGGACACAATTATGACACTGAGTTTTGGTTTTCACACAATGAATTTATTTACAGATTGAAGTGATCGTGTATTAATCACATTTAAATAAGTCATGAATTTTCTCTTTCTTCACCATTTTCCAACCATATGTACAATCTATTTCACAATCATTATAATATAGACTGTGCAACCTTGTTAACTCTTCTTGGCAGTTCCTTTCTTTTTGGTACAAACCAATTGAACCTACACATAACCCATACATTTGCACTTACAGTTCGGGCGTATTAGAATAGGATCATGTAATAGGAAATCTGTGTTTGATTTCTCCTGGTCTATTTCTAGTCCGGTATCCCTATTGCATGGTGCTTCACCTTCAGAGCAAGAATGAAACCGTGATATGTCTAACATAGAGATAACTGTATCACATTGCAACAAAGACCCCACTGTGTGAAATACAGTCTTTGACAACATCACCCCATACTCTATTATAATAAATGTGAACATGCGATATGTTTAATATGTAATATTCCTCCCCCACCCCTCAGATTCGAAGGTTACATATTCATGGTTTCAGAGCTGTAGGTTCACATTTATAATAATTTTGGAGTCGTAGAACAAAAATTCTACCCATGGGAATGCTCTGGGTTTGTGAGCTGTTCCTTTAGTTATTTTTCAGTTTGTCAGTCTGAGTGTGGTCTGAGTGTTGTGTTTGACGGGGAACCATACTTGTGTTTGCTATAGAGCAATATGTACACCAGAGACATTGGACTCAAATAACGCTCCTGAAATCTGATGAGTTTAACTGTACTCAAACTTAAGGTTTGATTCATTAAAAATTAGATATGTATGTATTTTAAATGCTTAATTATTTACTGCACTCAAACTTATGGTTTGGTTTCTCTATATAATGTAAATGAATCTAAAATCCATTATAGAAACCCCTTATACTACATGAGGCATTTGCTCTAGGCCCACCATTAGCATTTTCAGCTGCAATTACTGGATTATAAAATATAAAGGCCCGGCTGTCTCCCAACATACAGGACTTGAAGGCCAGGTACACTTAAAGTCCTGATATATGCCCAGATTGTTTTTTAGTTTTGGTCCAGTCTGTCCAAACAGAAAACTTGCCGATGCCCCTTAAACGAAATATAAAGAATAAAGTAATGCAACCACTGCTGATTCTGATGAGAACTTTACTTAACAACATAAAAAATATATCAAGACTTGTCATCCATTAGTTGAAAAGATACTCCAGGCCCTTCATTTCTTCACTTCAGTCAATTGTACTTCAAATATATTTATTGTTCCAATTCAGGGATACTGGGTTCAGTAATGGGCAGTGACTAAACTGCCCTGCCATATACTTGCACTGCTCTATACTTACGCTACTCTTTACTTGCCCTGCTCTATACTTGCCCTGCTCTATACTTACGCTTCTCTTTACTTGCCCTGCTCTATACTTGCCCTGCTCTATACTTGCCCTGCTCTATACTTGCCCTGCTCTATACTTGCCCTGCTCTATACTTGCCCTGCTCTATACTTGCCCTGCTCTATACTTGCCCGGCTCTATACTTGCCCGGCTCTATACTTGCCCGGCTCTATACTTGCCCGGCTCTATACTTGCCCGGCTCTATACTTGCCCGGCTCTATACTTGCCCGGCTCTATACTTGCCCGGCTCTATACTTGCCCTGCTCTATACTTGCCCTGCTATAAATTCAACTGCTTTATCTCCCCTAATACCGTATTTATTTTTTGTTTTATCTGTTTAATTTCCTGCTCCATGGAAAGTGTCTGTCTCTCCTCTTTCTTGCAGAATGTCAGTCTGTCAGGGGTGAGGGAAGTTTTGAGAAAATGAAACACTTGATGTTTTCCCATGTCAAGGAGAAAAAGCACCAAATCTTCAGAGAAGCTGCAGACAGCCTAATGGAGCAGCTGAACTTTCTACAGGTACTGAGAGGGGTTACACTTCTTGGGATTTGTTCTTATCTGTTACTTTGCAAGACGGGGCAGGCGTATCGTTTCTATGGTGTAAGACGGGGCAGGCGTATCGTTTCTATGGTGTAAGACGGGGCAGTTACACAAACTAGATGTTGTAAGATCAATTCTTATCTATTCAAAACAGACCGCAGTCCTAAGGAAATCAGACTCTCTGTTGATTTCATACTCCTCAACTAACAGAGGTCAAGGAGTTTCCAGAAGAACCATTGCTAGATGTTAGTACAGACAGTCAATTTTGCTTATGAAATTAACAAAAAAACGAAACCATTCCAAGTCCAGGCTCACTCTACTAGAGCACAGAGTACTTCATGGGCTTTACAGAACTTGGTTACACCTGAACAAATATGCAAGGCAGCCACTTGGGTTTCTCCCAACACTTTTATAAAGTTTTATAAACTACATGTTTCTTGCTTCAACTTTGGCCATGTTTGACCAAAAGGTTTTACAGCCTCCACTGTTTAAAGACTACACAGTAACAGTATTCCTTCAATTTTACAGTAAAACAAGTTTCTCTTTATTAACTGCCCTAAATTACGGGACAGCTTCTGGACGTCCCCATACGTTTGCACTGATAGATAGAGAAAAGGGGATTTTATACTTACTGGAAAATGCTTTTCTAGTAGGCCCAAACTGTCAATGCAATAAGTCCCACCCAGGCTGGTTTTAGTGTGGGTCTGTGGACACTAGGTTCTCTCTATGTACTAACTTGTCTCTAGACCTCTTTTCACTGAGATACTCCACCTTATTAAGCTTTACAAATGAAATGGCAAGGGGAGGTGCAGCCAGGCCTTATGTACTAGGGGAGGGGGACTTACAGTCATATGAAAAAGTTTGGGAACCCCTTTCAGCCTGCATAATAATTTACTCCACTTTCAACAAAAAAGATAACAGTGGTGTGTCTTTCATTTTCCAGGAACATCTGTGTACTCTGGTGTTCTAAAGATTTTTAGTGAAGCAGTATTCCGTTATTAAATCAAATGAGAAAAATTTGGGTACCCTTGTAATTTTGCTAACTGGAATGCATGTAATTGCTCAATACTGATTAATGGCAACACCAAATTGGTTAGATTAGCTCGTTAAGCTTTGAACTTCATTGGCAGGTGTGTCCAATCATGAGAAAAGGTATTTAGGGTGACCAATTGCAAGTTGTGTTTCTGTTTGACTCTCCTCTGAAGAGTGACAGCATGGGATCCTCAAAGCAACTCTCAAAAGATCTGAAAATAAACATTGTTCAGTATCATGGTTTAGGGGAAGGCTACAAAAAGCATCTCAGAGGTTTATTAAACTGTCAGTTCCAACTGTAAGGAATGTAATGAGGAAATGGAAGGCCACAGGCACAGTTGCTGTAAAACCCAGGTCTGACAGGTCAAGAAAAATACAGGAGCGACATATGCGGAGGATTGTGAGAATGTTACAGACAAGCCAAAGATCATCTCCAAAGACCTGCAAGAAGATCTTGCTGCAGATGCAGGTGTATCTGTACATCGTTCTACAATTCAGCACAATTTGCACAAAGAACATGTGTATGGCAGGGGGATGAGAAGCCCTTTCTGCACTCACACAAACACACTCGCTTGTTGTATGGAAGAGCTCATTTACACAAGACACAGGCATTTGGGAACAAAGTGCTTTGGACTGATGAGACAAAAATTGAGTTGAGTTCTTTGCATGGCGGAAGAAGAACACGGCATTCCAAGAAAAACACCTGCTACTTACTGTTGGAGGTCCCATCATGCTCTGGGGCTGTGTGGCTAGTTCAGGGGCTGTGGGGCTAGTTCAGGTACTACTCGGGCCCTTGTTAAAGTCGAGGGTCGGATGAATTCAACCCAATATGAACAAATTCTCCAGGATAATGTTCAAGCATCAGTCACAAAGTTGAAGTTCCGCTGCAGGGGTCGGATATTCCAACAAGACAATGACCCTAAACTCACTTGGAAATCTACAAAGACATTTATGCAGAGGGACAAGTACAATATTCTGGAGTCCCCCCACTTGAATATCATGGAAAATCTATGGGATGATTTGAAGCAGACTGTCCATGCTCGGCAGCCATCACATTTAACTGAACTGGAGAGATTTTGTATGGACCAATGGTCACAAATAGCCACATCCACAATCCAGACACTCATCAAAGTCTATAGGAGGCGTCTAGAGACTGTTACATTTGTAACTAAGTATTGATGGAATATCTCTGTTGGGGTGCCCACATTTATGCACCTGTCTCATTTTGTTATGATGCATATTTACTGTTTATCCAATAAACTTTATGTCGCTGCTGAAATACTACTGTTTCCATAAGTCATGTTATATATTAAAATGAAGTTGCTGCTTTGAAAGCTCAGCCAATGATAAACACAACTCCAAAGAATTAAGAGGGGTTCCCAAACTTTTTCATATGACTGAATTCTTCTGTCCTGCCTCCAGAGATGAGATGACATTAACCCACACGTTGACAGGAGGGCCGACTAGAAAAGGATTTTCTAGTAAGTATAAAATCTCTTTATCCCCCCAGTTCATTGAAGCTGTTTCCCCCTCTTTCCCTACAGACTTACATTCGGGACAGTCTGAACAACTTTGTGAAAGAGCGACTTCACTCCCTCAGGCAACAGTGTGAGCCGCTTCTACAGCCAATGAAGAAAGAGGAGGGAATACTGCCAGGTATGCCAACTCCCAGTTGGAAGGCCACTTAAAGGGAAACTTTTCCATATAATTGTAGGTGTATACAGATATGTAGTGACATCATGGCCAGAATTGTAGGTGTATACAGATATGTAGTGACATCATGGCCAGGATTGTAGGTGTATACAGATATGTAGTGACATCATGGCCAGAATTGTAGGTGTATACAGATATGTAGTGACATCATGGCCAGGATTGTAGGTGTATACAGATATGTAGTGACATCATGGCCAGGATTGTAGGTGTATACAGATATGTAGTGACATCATGGCCAGAATTGTAGGTGTATACAGATATGTAGTGACATCATGGCCAGAATTGTAGGTGTATACAGATATGTAGTGACATCATGGCCAGGATTGTAGCTATATACAGATATGTAGTGACATCATGGCCAGGATTGTAAGTGTATACAGATATGTAGTGACATCATGGCCAGGATTGTAAGTGTATACAGATATGTAGTGACATCATGGCCAGGATTGTAGGTGTATACAGATATGTAGTGACATCATGGCCAGGATTGTAAGTGTATACAGATATGTAGTGACATCATGGCCAGGATTGTAGCTATATACAGATATGTAGTGACATCATGGCCAGGATTGTAGGTGTATACAGATATGTAGTGACATCAGGGCCAGGATTGTAGGTGTATACAGATATGTAGTGACATCATGGCCAGGATTGTAGGTGTATACAGATATGTAGTGACATCAGGGCCAGGATTGTAGGTGTATACAGATATGTAGTGACATCATGGCCAGGATTGTAGGTGTATACAGATATGTAGTGACATCATGGCCAGGATTGTAGGTGTATACAGATATGTAGTGACATCATGGCCAGGATTGTAGCTATATATACAGATATGTAGTGACATCAGAGCACAGACAACATGGAGCATGTGATAGAGTAGATTTACTGTAAGTCTCTCTGTTGGCTGAACTGCGGCAGTTGAGTGTCCGGCTGTTTAGAGGCACATCCCTTAAAGGAGAAGAAAGGTACTTACCCATCTGTACAACACAATAATCTACCAATAGAAAAAGGGGAGGGATATTTACACTTCCACCCAAGGCCTGGGATAGTTTTCCATCAGTCCCTGCCCCAGTGAGCTTACAATCTAAGATTCATATGGGTCACCATGTTTAAAGCCCAGTAATTAAATGACTTGGGTCAATCTTTACTTGGGTACAGAAGGGGCAGAAGTGTAATGTACATAATATATTGCACTGAGGAGCAATAAACACACGGAACACAAATATAATAAGCTGCCATGGCCACATACTGGTGCATTTATCAGAGGTTCCAAAACACTCCCTATATTCTATTCCCTACATTCTGTTCCCTAAATACATTCTATTCCCTACATTCTGTTCCCTACATTCTGTTCCCTAAATAAATTCTATTCCCTACATTCTGTTCCCTACATTCTATTCCCTAAATACATTATATTCCCTACATTCTATTCCCTACATTCTATTGCCTACATTCTGTTCCCTACATTCTATTCCCTACATTCTATTCCCTACATTCTATTCCATACATTATATTCCCTACATTATATTCCCTAAATAAATTCTATTCCCTACATTCTATTCCCTACATTCTGTTCCCTACATTCTATTCCCTACATTCTATTCCCTACATTCTATTCCATACATTCTGTTCCCTACATTATATTCCCTACATTATATTCCCTAAATAAATTCTATTCCCTACATTCTATTCCCTACATTCTGTTCCCTACATTCTTGTTTCCTACATTCTATTCCCTACATTCAACTGCCTACATTCTATTCCCTACATTCTATTCCCTAAATAAATTCTATTCCCTACATTCTGTTCCCTAAATACATTCTATTCCCTACATTCTGTTCCCTAAATAAATTCTATTCCCGAAATAAATTCTATCCCCTACATTCTATTCCCTACATTCTGGTTTCCTACATTCTATTCTCTACATTCAACTGCCTACATTCTATTACCTTCATTATAGTCCCTACATTCTATTCCCTACATTCTGTTCCCTAAATTCTTTTTCTTACATTATATTCCCTGCATACTATTCCCTACATTGTGTTCCCTACATTATACTCCCTACATTCTAGCAATGTCCCACTGGCTTCCCCTGTGTTCTGTCTTTAGATCTTCGAAATCTCTGGTCCCACGTTAGTCAGATATGCCAGAGATCACAAGTGGATTTCCATCTTCCTGAGCTTGAGATCACCCCCAAACCAGAGCCCTGTGACCAAGAGTCAAGGGCCCCAAACAGGGTGGAACCCCCAGAAATAACCTGCCTTTGCAAAGTGGTGAAAGTCGGAGAGAATCACATCCTCAACTGCAACACCATCAAGGTATAGTGGGCTCTTGAGATACAGCAACATTACCATCAGGGTATAGCAAGGGTTTTATTTGGTTAAACTCATGTTACCATCACTCTGCAGAGAGGCTACCAACAGCTGAGGTTATAGCAACGCTTATTTTTAAATATATTGAAGTTTTCATTGGGGTAAAATTAGGTCATCATTAGAGTATAATGAGGTCACTACTGGGGTAAAATGAGGTCGCTACTGGGGTAAAATGAGGTCACCATTAAGGTATATTGAGGTCACCATTGGGGTATAATGAAGTCACCATTGAGGTATAATGAGGTCACCATTGAGGTATAATGAGGTCACCATTAAGGTATATTGAGGTCACCATTGGGTGCAGTGTCAGGTGAGCATGGGGGGAAGGACAAGGTTGAAACCTGCAGTGAGAAATTGGGGAGGGGTGTTGCCCCCCAGTAGTCAGGTGCCATCCATTTTAGTAAGGGAGTGGATGATTGCCATGGCGATTGCTTAGCTGGTTTATATTTTTGTTTTTTTCTTACGTGATAGATTTCTGCAAAAGGTGTTGAACTTGTTTGGACAGGTAAGTACCTTGTTGCTATGCAGTGTGAGTGTCAGTTTTTGATTCCTGGTAACCATGGTAACTGGTATATGTCTGCCAACAGAATCTCCCCTGTTTGTGCCATTTAGTAGCGTCCGACACTTTGAGTTTTGTTCTGTTCTCTACTTCCTGACTTTACACCTGTCCCCCGACTTTGCTTGGATGTTTCAGAAATCCACGTTCCAAACAGCGGATACAGGTGAGATCCTGAAATTGTACTTTCCAACTATTCCACTAATCTTTTCTAACTTCCTTTCCAGTTCTCCCTCCTTCACTTTTCTAACTCTTAATTTATATCCCTTTCATCTATTCTTCTCTTGCATTCTTTTCTTTTTCTCCTTTTCCAACTCTTTTTTCCTATCCCATTCACTTTTCTTTTCTTCTGACCCATTCCAATTCTCTCTTCTCCTCCTTACCAGTCCTACTTTCTTTTCTTTCAGCTTCTCTTCCCATCCTTTTCAGTTTCCCATTTCTTTCCTCATTTCTAGCTCTACCTCAGCTTTCTTCTCTTCCCATCCTTTAGTTTTCCATTTCTTTCCTCATTTCTAGCTCTACCTCAGCTTTCTTCTCTTCCCATCCTTTAGTTTCCCCTTTCTTTCCTCATTTCTAGCTCTACCTCAGCTTTCTTCTCTTCCCATCCTTTAGTTTCCCCTTTCTTTCCTCATTTCTAGCTCTACCTCAGCTTTCTTCTCTTCCCATCCTTTAGTTTTCCCTTTCTTTCCTCATTTCTAGCTCTACCTCAGCTTTCTTCTCTTCCCATCCTTTTCAGTTTTCCCTTTCTTTCCTCATTTCTAGCTCTACCTCGGCTTTCTTCTCTTCCCATCCTTTAGTTTTCCCTTTCTTTCCTCATTTCTAGCTCTACCTCAGCTTTCTTCTCTTCCCATCCTTTTCAGTTTTCCCTTTCTTTCCTCATTTCTAGCTCTACCTCGGCTTTCTTCTCTTCCCATCCTTTAGTTTTCCCTTTCTTTCCTCATTTCTAGCTCTACCTCGGCTTTCTTCTCTTCCCATCCTTTAGTTTTACCTTTCTTTCCTCATTTCTAGCTCTACCTCAGCTTTCTTCTCTTCCCATCCTTTAGTTTTCCCTTTCTTTCCTCATTTCTAGCTCTACCTCAGCTTTCTTCTCTTCCCATCCTTTAGTTTTCCATTTCTTTCCTCGTTTCTAGCTCTACCTCAGCTTTCTTCTCTTCCCATCCTTTAGTTTTCCCTTTCTTTCCTCATTTCTAGCTCTACCTCAGCTTTCTTCTCTTCCCATCCTTTTCAGTTTTCCATTTCTTTCCTCATTTCTAGCTCTACGTCGGCTTACTTCTCTTCCCATCCTTTTCAGTTTTCCATTTCTTTCCTCATTTCTAGCTCTACCTCGGCTTTCTTCTCTTCCCATCCTTTAGTTTTCCCTTTCTTTCCTCATTTCTAGCTCTACCTCGGCTTTCTTCTCTTCCCATCCTTTAGTTTTCCCTTTCTTTCCTCATTTCTAGCTCTACCTCGGCTTTCTTCTCTTCCCATCCTTTAGTTTTCCCTTTCTTTCCTCATTTCTAGCTCTACCTCGGCTTTCTTCTCTTCCCATCCTTTTCAGTTTTCCATTTCTTTCCTCATTTCTAGCTCTACCTCGGCTTTCTTCTCTTCCCATCCTTTTCAGTTTTCCATTTCTTTCCTCATTTCTAGCTCTACCTCGGCTTTCTTCTCTTCCCATCCTTTTCAGTTTTCCATTTCTTTCCTCATTTCTAGCTCTACCTCGGCTTTCTTCTCTTCCCATCCTTTTCAGTTTTCCATTTCTTTCCTCATTTCTAGCTCTACCTCGGCTTTCTTCTCTTCCCATCCTTTTCAGTTTTCCATTTCTTTCCTCATTTCTAGCTCTACCTCGGCTTTCTTCTCTTCCCATCCTTTTCAGTTTTCCATTTCTTTCCTCATTTCTAGCTCTATCTCGGCTTTCTTCTCTTCCCATCCTTTAGTTTTCCATTTCTTTCCTCATTTCTAGCTCTACCTCGGCTTTCTTCTCTTCCCATCCTTTAGTTTTCCCTTTCTTTCCTCATTTCTAGCTCTACCTCGGCTTTCTTCTCTTCCCATCCTTAAGTTTTCCCTTTCTTTCCTCATTTCTAGCTCTACCTCGGCTTTCTTCTCTTCCCATCCTTTTCAGTTTTCCATTTCTTTCCTCATTTCTAGCTCTACCTCGGCTTTCTTCTCTTCCCATCCTTTTCAGTTTTCCATTTCTTTCCTCATTTCTAGCTCTACCTCGGCTTTCTTCTCTTCCCATCCTTTTCAGTTTTCCATTTCTTTCCTCATTTCTAGCTCTACCTCGGCTTTCTTCTCTTCCCATCCTTTTCAGTTTTCCATTTCTTTCCTCATTTCTAGCTCTACCTCGGCTTTCTTCTCTTCCCATCCTTTTCAGTTTTCCATTTCTTTCCTCATTTCTAGCTCTATCTCGGCTTTCTTCTCTTCCCATCCTTTAGTTTTCCATTTCTTTCCTCATTTCTAGCTCTACCTCGGCTTTCTTCTCTTCCCATCCTTTAGTTTTCCCTTTCTTTCCTCATTTCTAGCTCTACCTCGGCTTTCTTCTCTTCCCATCCTTAAGTTTTCCCTTTCTTTCCTCATTTCTAGCTCTACCTCGGCTTTCTTCTCTTCCCATCCTTTAGTTTTCCATTTCTTTCCTCATTTCTAGCACTTCTTCAGCTTTCTTCTCTTCCCATCCTTTTCAGTTTTCTTTTCACCTCCATTCTACCTTTTTCCCATCCCTTCTCTTTTGATCGGTTCCAATGATTCCTTTCCAGCTCTTCTTTCTTCTTCTATTCTGTCCTTTCCAGACTGCTGTGAATCTTGGGTTATTGTGCAGAGTGTGGCAAAATGTGTCAGCACTTTATAAATAAAGGATTAGAATAATATTCTACGTATGACTCCCAACTCTCTTTGCATCCAGCTTTCCTGTATCCCATGTTTTCTTACTCTCCTTTTCTTCTCTGACTCTCTACTTTTCCCTATTTTTTCCAATACTCATCCTTTCCCATTTTGTTCTCTGCCATCCTTCGCAGTTGTGTATTCCACCTGCCACCTCTCTTCTTATCTCTTCTAACTCTGCCTCCATATTTCCAACTCTCTGTCCTCATTTTCATCTCTTCTGACCAGTTTGCAACTTGCAACTCTTACTCTTTTTCCAGCCCTTCTATCAGTACCATCCTTTCCTGCTCTTACTTCTTCCCAACCCTCCCAGCCTTTTCTCATTCTGCAAAATATGTCCCACGTGTCAGCACCACCTTGCTCTTCCCTTGCAGACAATAAGCTCCTCCTCCTCCTGGAGACGCCATCCAATACGCAAGCTCTGAATAAAATGATGGACTTCCTGTCATGGAGGCAGCAGGGCACAGGCTGGTACAGGGAGGTGGATCTGCACGAGGGCAGGAGGACCCTGGAAAAAATGCGGGTGTATTATACTGAGAAGCAGGCAAGTGTTGAGATATATATATATATATATATATATATATATGCCACGTGATTACTATTAACAGATGTTTATAAAGTGGCAACACATACACAGAGCTGTACAACAGGAGGGGATATACATGGAATGCACACATTACACACATGTACTGACTGATACGAGGGGCCCTACAGTGTGTGTTTGTATGTGACTGAGGGCCACTCCATGCTCCTGTGTGCTACATGTGTACTAGTGTGCCCCTTCTGATTTAGCATTTTTCTGGCTGCCCCTCAATAAATTGAGTTTTGGGGATAAAATCATATTCTCATTTTATCTGAAGTGACAGTGATTTCTGCTTTCATGTAGGAGCCCAAACAAGAAGTTGATATGGATCATCTCTTTTTAAACCCTGCACCCTCCTCCAGCACCATGCCACCATCTTTCTTAGGGGTCTCCCAGCTCTCAGTCAGCAGGAAACGAGGGTCTTTGTCTCCCCACCAAGGAGTTGTGGAGAAGAAGCCACATGTGTTAACAAATCCCACCCAGCAGGAGCCAAGGTGAACCTTCCAGCTGATCAGGTTTAACCCACAAATTCCTTCTGGCATTGGCATGTTTGTGGCTACTCAGCATTTCAGCAGTGCAATGTGGGATCTTCTCCAGTTATCAATCTCCTTCTCCCGACCTTGCAATTCCTATTGGCCTGTCCTGTGAGCACCTGTCTCCCTCCTCTGTATAGGGATGAGGCACTTTCATTTTGCCAGGACTTCCATAAAGAATTCCCTTGGATTTAGGCAGATGCATTTGATTTTGATGTCTTTTCATTCTGATTTCTGTGCATCAGACAGTGTAGGGCTAGTGTTAGGGGGGACAGGACCAAAGTGTGAGGCTGGCTCACCTGGGGGGGGCTTAAAGCCATGGCAGGGGGCTCAGTGTTAAGAGCAGTAAGGGTCAGCATTAGGGACAATGGCCATTTGCTCTCCTCGATACACATATAATGCCAGTTTGAATGTCAGTTATGGTGAGTTTTGGGTGGGGTGGAATATGAGTTTTCTCTTTAGACCCTAAGTACCATTCAGAAAGAGCAGGTAAGTCACCTTGGAAGGAAGCCCATTGGGAGCTCCTCTAGAAAGGGACTGCCCTGAATAGTCACCAGCGCTGAAATGCAGGGAGCCCTCCAATTGACCTTCCCCCATCTCTGTCTCCGCTGCACTGACCAGCCTGAGGGCCCTCTTGGCCACTTAAAGGAGAAGTAAACCTAAAAATGTCCTATTTTCTATAGTGTACTTATTGCAGGAGGCTAAAGTTTGAGCTTGTCAATAGCAGCAATGATCCAGGACTTCAAACTTGTCACAGGGGGTCACCATCTTGGAAAGTGTCTGTGACACTCACATGCTCAGTGGGCTCTGATTGGCTGTTGAGAAGCTAAGCTTAGGGCTCGTCACTAATTATCCAGCAGAAAATGAGCTTCCCTGGCTGTAATATAAGATGATGCTACAGGTTTGCTGATTATTCAATTCTGATGCTAATTGCACTGGTTTCTGTGCTGCCATGTAGTAATTATGTGTATTAATTACTAATCAGCCTTATATTGTGACATTTCTATTCTATGTGTACTGTATATTGTGAGTGGCTCCCTAAGCTCAGTAAGTGACAGCAGCACAGAGCATGTGAATCAGTGAATCAGCAGAAAAGAAGATGGGGAGCTACTGGGGCATCTTTGGAGACACAGATCTTTACTGCTAAAGGGCTGTGGTTGCCTTGGGCTGGTACAGAAGCACAAAACATCATGTACAACATTTCTACCTACTTCTTTAGTTAGGCTTTAGTTCTCTTTTAACGGCCAAGTACTAACCCTGGCAGATAGGATTTCATCAAGGAAGAGAGTAATAGACTCAAGTCCATCATCCACAAGATCTTGTTCCCAACCACAAAACTCACGTCCATGTTTCACTCTCAACATGAACCAAGTGTCTTGTTTTGTACAGATTTGGCAGCACCCATTGTAGAGACCCTAGATCCCCTTCCAGGGAGTCTTCATGTATAATATATATATATATATATAATGCTTCATACAGTGGATAGTCATGTGATGAGCACCAAAGCCTGAAGCTGCTGGGTATATGGACAGAAGCCTGAGGCTGGAGCTTTACACAGTCGGGACAAGGAGGAGACAGTTCATGAGAGGGGCCATAGTGAAAACTAGAAAATGCAGATCACAGGCGGGAGAAGGAGCTGGGCAGGGCGTAAAGGGCAAAGTAACCCGAAAAGTCTTGTTTCTCCTGGCAAACACATTCAGGCAAAAACTCCATATTTATAATTTAGATTTAATATTAAACTGAAAAGACAGACCCCAGTGTAAAAGTATAAGGAGCAAACAGAAATATAAGTAACAGCGCAGGCAATGTGTCGGGGCAGCAATCAAACAAGTCCAAAAACAGCCACAGGGTCTGGGCAGGTGCTAAAAAGCAGAGAGTCAGAACAAGGGCAGGAATAGACTGAGAGGAATTCAGGGGAACACGGGAACTAGAGGCTAATGGTCCAGTACAGGCTGTGGGACCCCTTCATTGGGCTCAGCTGGATCACATGGGAAAGTCATTGAGCACCAAAAGCAAAAGGTTCCAGTGGCTGAACGTGCAGGACAGACGTCTGTACAGGAGACTCAGCACAGACACAACACAAGGCTCTGGGTTGGTCTGGATGGGCATGAGATAAAGACTTCTGTAATACATGGGGGTCTGCAGGATTCTGCTGGGGGTCATGAAGCAAAGCTATAGGTGAGTGTGTCTGTGAGACTTTCCTTCTTCCAGGCCATGTAGTTCAGTACCAAGTAGTGAGACTCGACTTGCTAAGCACCATGTGCTCCCCATTCTGCCCTCCAGCCAACTTCTTCCTTATAAAGTCCCATTGGGGGTTAAACCTTATCTCCTTGCTCTCCTATTGGTTATCATTCCCCTTACTGTGTTTGTTCATTGCCCCCCCATCCTCTGAAATCTCCTCATTTCTCTTGCAGGACCTTCCCTTCCTGGCCAGGACTTCATCACCGCACTTTATATCCACCATTTCCCAGGAGCCCAAAGGTAACGTTGCAATTCTTCTCCTCCTCCCCAATATCCCACCCAATGAGCCAGGTAGGCGTGTGCTCCCCAATTATGAACTTTCATAGTCTGACCCAGGAATTTGCCTCCCACAGTCACATAGAGGAAGGGTGTGACATTTAGTTTGAGGCGCAGCCCCCCCCCCATGCACCACCAAAGTCATCCCCAAGTCCATCCCAGTCCCCTTCCCGTGGCATGGGGGTAACTGGGGGCCTGCTCAGCAAATGTTGCGGCCCTGACAAACTGAGTGGTGCCCCATCCCTATCAGAACCCCTGAAAGGGGGTGGGGGTTGGGGGACACGTGGATGCTGAGTATTTGTGGAGATATTGCTCATCCCTGTCCTTCTCCCAACAGCCCAACCCCGAGTCATGAAGTGGATATTTGGTACCTGAGAAGAAGGTGAGAGACCAATGCTTTGCCCACGTGCAGCTGGGACACTTGTGATTGGCTGAAATAAACAGGTGGATTATGGGACTCCCAAGCACTTCAGGGTGACTGACAGCTGTGGGAATTGGAGTGTGCCCCTCCCACTTTGGGGTTTTGGGCTTATGACAGACAGAAATGAGTGGGTGGGGCTAATGAGGGGTAGATGTGCGAGTGACCCCTGGGTTCTGCCATTACAGGTCTATTTGATGCCAGAACATGAGAGGAGGGAAGTTTGGGAGCTGTCCAGACCGTGCGAATGGAAGTGATATAAATATACTGGTCCTGCTGGGAGTCACTGGTATCTGGAGGCAGTGACAGTTCACTAATAAAGTTCTGTTGTACAGTAAGTGCTGCTCTGTCTCTGACTGGGGGGGGACAATGGGGGCTGTTACCCTGAGTGTAGAGGTCAGTGACCCCGGGCACAATTAGGGGCATGACACTGTCTCCTTAAAAGCCCCTTAGATCAGGCTACTCTGCCCAACTGTCATATTGCCTTGTGCCAACATTTGCTGTTCAGTTGCCCGACTCTCTGCTCATTGGTTGTGATTGGTTGTGATTCTCCTGTTGTCTGGGGGCTCCTGGGGGAGCTCTCTTGCCCTGGGACGTTTACAGGAAGAAATTCATGGACTCCGTGTCCCACAGATTTGCTGAGGTGCATGAGCTGTACCTGAGAGTATCACTGAGTATCATGTGACCCACGATTAGTAGTACCGCCATCTTGTTACTCCCCTAAACCAGCTGAATCCTGTCCTCTCATTGGCTGGAAAGGCAGCGGGGAATCCATGGGGCTGCACAAAGGTCAGTGCAAATATTGGCCAAATAGTGATGTGTGGGTTGGACCCGTAACTGCCCCCCCCCTCATCCTTTTGCATCGGCCGCACATCACTTTATGGTCAGTCAGTGTTGGGCGGAACCTTCACTCTAACTGAATAAAGTCACAAGGACAAGTAGCCCCCCCCGTCTCATCGTTATAGGCCACTCCAGAAAGGAGGCAAGTAGCCCAAAATAAAGGTGGGGGGGGCACTGATCAAAGGATAAGAAGCCACCCAAATGGAAATACTGAGAGTGCATTTGGCATAATTGGACTGATGGAGCCCGTGTCCCCCTCAATCCCAACTGCCAGCTGAGTCCCCTCTCTGAACCTTTTCCAACCCCATTCACTTATTTGCCCTTTTATCCTGATGAGGCAATAGCCGGGGCTGGGGGCACTTTGGCCCAGTTAGTGGAGGGCTTTCTAGATTCAGTACAGGGTCCAGTTATTAAATAAATGTGAGTTTCAATACACAGCTCCCTGTGTTGGACTTCATTGACGGGTTGGCAGTAGAATTGGAAGCTGCCATAGAGCAACGTCCTTGTGACCCCGGGACAGTCCCTAATTCTGACCCTGCTCTGACACCATCCTTGAACCGGCCAATGCCACTGTAGCTGCGGGTGCCTCGAGGATTCGTGGGCAGAACAATCGTTAGCCAATGAGAGAAGGGCCTGCATCAGGGAACCCCCAGCTGTGGGTAATTGTGCTGCATGTAAGTTGTGGGGAGTCAATATTTTAGGAAGGGGCATTTCTCAAAGAGAAACGTCAGGGACCCCAGTGCTTATGGGCTTTGTACCCAGGTAACTCGTCCAATCATACGCCCCAAGGGGTAACACATGGGGCAACGTCATGGCCTGATTGTGATTATTAGAACAGGAAGTCAATTGTGACGTCACTTAACCCGAGATGTTTCCTCTTGAAACCAACACTGAGTAATAAGAGATGTGGCCCCGGGGTGTCTCTGCTCAGTGCAACTCTGTATAGATATATGAATATAATATCACAGTCTGACCCGACAAATAACCGCCGGTAATGCTGAACACAGAGGCAGTAGCGCTGTACAATCCTCAGCAACCTGACGGGGTCAACGCCTCCCCCACACCGGCCTGAGAGACGTGGGGACCCCCAGATGTGGGTGCTGCACTGGTGGGGGCCACTTACCTGCACAAAGAGTGAGGCAACTCCAGTAACAAAACTGCTGGTAGAATAAAGGTGATGTGACTATTCCCAGGATTAACCCTTCAGTAGCGCTGGGTGGGATACAGTGTAATGGATCTTTTCATCATTAGTTGCTATGCATATGAGTGCTCTTAGCAACCATTGGTCATCACGTGGAGTACAACAGCAGGATCCATTGTCCCCTGGGTGTCTGGCAGTGCATCGGTTAAGTTTGTGGCTTTTCTTCCCATAGGAACGAGTTGTTGGCACGACTGGGACTTGTTGCCATTTTATCCCCTAAAGTGTCTCTATGGGCAGAGCAAAAAGTGGGTTCACAAGAAGGGGGGGGGGCTATATAGGACTGGCCTTTTGTCTATATAAACTGCCACATTCTAATTGTTTAGCCACAACATGGACTGGGGTATCAGCCCCCCAATTGTGGCACATAAGATTTTAACATTAATAATGGCTGCTGCCTGCTTGCTGTGATTAGCAATTCCAAGACAAATGTAAATCATTTTACAGTGTAAGTGAAGTTTATTTTGCTTGACCAACAACATAGAATAGGATTTGAAATTATTTCCCCTTTAATAGACGTTTGCTTTACATGTGCTGTAACCAACCCAAACTGCCATATTGTAACCAACCCAAACTGCCATATTGTAACCAGCCCAAACTGCCATATTGTAACCAACCCAAACTGCCATATTGTAACCAACCCAAACTGCCATATTGTAACCAACCCAAACTGCTATATTCTGATCCCAATGACATAAAGGAGGGTCTGGGAATGTTGGCCAATAGGACAAGGTCACAGAAGGAATTTCATGATCAGTCGCTGGTTTGTTCCCTGGTGCAGTGGCCACTTTAGACTCTGGACTTGCCCAGTAACGTGGATTCAGGAAGGTCTAAATAATAATCTTCTGCTG
Source organism: Xenopus laevis (assembly GCF_017654675.1). NCBI lineage: Eukaryota > Metazoa > Chordata > Amphibia > Anura > Pipidae > Xenopus > Xenopus laevis. Next base: position 163,982,735 of record NC_054381.1, read on the forward strand.
CTGCAAATGTTTCTGCTTCTGTTGCTACAACAGTTATGGGGTTCTATAGAGTTATGGGATTTCTATAAAGTTATGGGGGTTCGATAGAGTTATGGAGGTTCTTTAGAGTTATGGGGTTTTCTTTAAAATTATAGGGGTTCTATAGAGTTATGGGGTTTCTACAGAGTTATGGGGTTTCTATAGAGTTTTAGGGGGTTCTATAGAGTTTTGGGGTTTCTACAGAGTTCTGGGGGTTTTATAGAGTGCTGGGGGGTTGTATAGAGTTCTGGAGGTTGTATAGAATGCTGCTGGGGGGGTTGTATAGAGTTCTGGGGATTGTATAGAGTTTTGGGGGTTGTATAGAGTGCTGGGGGTTGTATAGAGTTTTGGGGGTTGGATAGAGTTCTGGGAATTGTATAGAGTGCTGGAGGTTCTATACAGTTCTGGGGGTGTGTATAGAGTGCTGGGGGTGTGTATAGAGTGCTGGGGGGGTTGGATAGAGTTCTGGGGGTTGGATAGAGTTCTGGGGGTTGTATAGAGTGCTGGGGGGGTGTATAGAGTTCTGGGGGTTGTATAGAGTTCTGGGGGGGTTCGATAGAGTTCTGGGGGGGTTCGATAGAGTTCTGGGGTTGTATAGTGTGCTGGGGGGTGTATAGAGTTCTGGGGGTTGTATAGAGTTCTGGGGGTTGTATAGAGTGCTGGGGGGTTGGATAGAGTTTTGGGGGGGGGTTGTACACAAGTTAATAAGTGCATCACATTCAGACAATAAGGCTGTTGTACAATAATAAATAGAAGGTCAGCTGACACACATTGTATTCAGGCCTCAGACTAAACGACTCAGTAAATGTTGAGTAAATTGAAGGAGAGGGAGGAGAAGTGAAACAGACACAGACCTTTGGGCAAAATATCAGCAGCCAATAAGATTTCCACTCTCAGTATTACTTGTAAATTCACTGACAGACAAGAAAATAAACGGATTTGTGGATAAAATGGGAGAAAATTAATTGTTGACTCTTTAACTCAGAATCTCATCAGTCCTTAGTGTCTATAGACTGAGAACTTCCGGTAGTACCAACGTGGTGGAGCGGCTCTGATGTCTACGATCTGACTACTTCCGGGAGTAGAAAGATGGAGTCGTATGATGCGCTCGCTAATTGGACCCCCGTGTCGCAAGATAGTGACGCAAAACTAGAGGCGGAAGTACAAGCACGTGGGGGGAATGTGAGCACAAGTAAGAACTGACTTTATGGACGCGCTCTTCTCCAGACATCCCCGACTACTCGCTGACTTCTGCGCTCGCCTTTTCTATTCCTACAGTCACGTGTGCGTGACGTCACCTGAGGCTCCTTAGCGACTTGGAAATTGGAATTATCAGCGACGAGAAGTAACGGGAATAAGTGAGTAAGGTAAATCCACAGGCTGATACATTAGATAGGTACAAGGAAGGGTCGGATGCTTTATTCACCAGTAGCTCCTCCCAGCAGACAGGAGGGAGCCAATGAGATTAGAGGAGGGAAAGGGGTGTTACAGGGAGAGCTGGGAAGTGAATCAGGGGTACAGGCTGATACATTAGATAGGTACAAGGAAGGGTCGGATGCTTTATTCACCAGTAGCTCCTCCCAGCAGACAGGAGGGAGCCAATGAGATTAGAGGAGGGAAAGGGGTGTTACAGGGAGAGCTGGGAAGTGAATCAGGGGTACAGGCTGATACATTAGATAGGTACAAGGAAGGGTCGGATGCTTTATTCACCAGTAGCTCCTCCCAGCAGACAGGAGGGAGCCAATGAGATTAGAGGAGGGAAAGGGGTGTTACAGGGAGAGCTGGGAAGTGAATCAGGGGTACAGACTGATACATTAGATAGGTACAAGGAAGGGTCGGATGCTTTATTCACCAGTAGCTCCTCCCAGCAGACAGGAGGGAGCCAATGAGATTAGAGGAGGGAAAGGGGTGTTACAGGGAGAGCTGGGAAGTGAATCAGGGGTACAGGCTGATACATTAGATAGGTACAAGGAAGGGTCGGATGCTTTATTCACCAGTAGCTCCTCCCAGCAGACAGGAGGGAGCCAATGAGATTAGAGGAGAGAAAGGGGTGTTACAGGGAGAGCTGGGAAGTGAATCAGTGGTACAGGCTGATACATTAGATAGGTACAAGGAAGGGTCGGATGCTTTATTCACCAGTAGCTCCTCCCAGCAGACAGGAGGGAGCCAATGAGATTAGAGGAGGGAAAGGGGTGTTACAGGGAGAGCTGGGAAGTGAATCAGGGGTACAGGCTGATACATTAGATAGGTACAAGGAAGGGTCGGATGCTTTATTCACCAGTAGCTCCTCCCAGCAGACAGGAGGGAGCCAATGAGATTAGAGGAGGGAAAGGGGTGTTACAAGGAGAGCTGGGAAGTGAATCAGTGGTACAGGCTGATACATTAGATAGGTACAAGGAAGGGTCGGATGCTTTATTCACCAGTAGCTCCTCCCAGCAGACAGGAGGGAGCCAATGAGATTAGAGGAGGGAAAGGGGTGTTACAGGGAGAGCTGGGAAGTGAATCAGTGGTACAGGCTGATACATTAGATAGGTACAAGGAAGGGTCGGATGCTTTATTCACCAGTAGCTCCTCCCAGCAGACAGGAGGGAGCCAATGAGATTAGAGGAGGGAAAGTGTCTGGTTGGGGGCCAATAGTTACAGTTGTGATCGGAGTTGACGGGTTCCTTTTCCCCAGGTTCTCGTTCCTCATGGATCCGGCCCTGTGCTCGGAGCTTCTCTCTTTCCTGAAGCCGGAGACCCGTGCGGATGTTCGAGCGCAGGCGTTAGAGTACATTCTGGGTGTAAGTGGGACCCCTGAGGGGAGACAGAGCTTGTGCGCTGAACCCCGACTTCTGCAGGTTGTTCTGGATTTAACGACGGAGCAGTCGGCCCACGTTGCCCAGGATGCCCACCATGTTCTGGTTAATCTGACGTCCGACCCCACGACCCACAAATCTCTCCTGGGTCACGTCCCCACCCTCCTCCCCTCATTACTGACCCTCCTGCAGGATCCCACCTGCCCCTTCTCTGACTCCACCTGCACCGCCCTCTGCAACCTGAGCCGTGAGGAGGAAAGCTGTCAATCATTCCTGCAGACTCTCAAACAGGAGGGACTGTGCCAACTGCTGCACATGTTGTGTACCCCCAAGTACAATGGTCACGCCTCCCTCGATTATCTGGGACCCCTTGTCTGTAACCTGACTCAGCTCCCGGAGGGCAGAGACTTCATACTGGATAGAGACAGGTGAGGCTCAACTTCCCCCATAATGATTTGACTTCTGCCATATCACTCCTCAATATTGATTGGTTCAGACAAATCAGTTCTTAATATATAACCGGGCAGACCGGTCACAGGGCACCATACATTGGCCAATGAATCCAACTGTATAACGGACCAATCAGAAAGGCCCCTGCGCAGTTTCCCTGTATCTCCATTTCCAGCAGAATAGATTGGACTCATTTTACTCTCATTTACTTCTCACAACGTTTTACTGACATTCTTCAGAATTTGCCTTTAGCTCCTCCTCCTAAACCCGCCAGTCTGACATCATGTGACTCTGGCTGTAGCTTGTACTAATGACTGTGCCTTTAGCTCCTCCCCCAGAGCAGAGAGGCCACGTATAAAGGCCACGGTGGATGAAGGCAGCGGCACATGAGTTACATCCATTAGGCCTTGTCTCCTGTTAAAGGGGAAGTAGAACCTCCTGGCAGATTTTGAGTTTCCAGTGCACAGATCTTCCTTCCCCCTCCCCAACCACATCAGTTACACGGAGCCACACCCCCATCTTTGCCCATTCCCATCATGCATCTCACCCAGGAGCACGTGCAGCAGAGCAAGATGTGTATGTGCTGCTCAGTGATCAGCAAGATGCATGCTGGGAGCAGAAGGGACAACACTGCTGGGCATGATGGGGAGGGGCCTGTGTACTGACACTGAAACTAACATTTCCCAGGGTTCCTTTACTTCCCCTTTAAACAAATATTTTAAATATTTATTCAAAATGCCAACACTGCCTCATTTGTTAAAGGGATTCTTCACTGGAAAACACAATTCTGCAATGAAATAGATTTTTCTCAAAAGAGCAAACAGGTTTTTTTATATTTTTTGAAATCTGACATGGGGCTAGACATTGTTAGTTTCCCAGCTGCTCCCAGTCATGTGACTTGTGCTCTGATAAACTTCAGTCTCTCTTTACTGCTGTACTGCAAGTTGGACTGATATCACCCCCTCCCCCCCAGCAGCAGAAATAAAACAATGTTCAGCCCGTGTGTGTCTTGAGCCATAGGAACTCGGCTGCTGCATCTGCTTCGCTACTCGCACCTTCCCATTGGTCGTCTTTTATTAAGTCTTTTCCTTAAACTTCCCAAAACCCGTGATGTTTAATTATCGCACAAGTTCTGGGATTTATTGTCTTGTTGTCGGTGAATAAACGGGACTTGTTTGTGCCCAGGTGTGTGATCCAGCGACTGCTCCCGTATGTCACGGCCGGATCTACTGTGAGGAAAGGGGGGATTGTGGGAACTCTGCGCAACTGCTGCTTTAACCACCGTGAGTCCCAAATATCAGCCCAAATATCCCCCCCGCCCCCCCCCACATCTTTATTTCTCACTGGCCCCCGTGTTGTTTCAGGAGACCACGAGTGGCTACTTAGTGACCAGGTGGATTTGCTGCCCTTCCTGCTCTTGCCACTGGCCGGGGGCGAAGAATATACCGACGAGGAGATGGAAAGTAAGACTGGCGCCTGGGGGGGGGTGACTGGCACTGGGGGGGGTGACTGGCACTGGGGGGGTGACTGGGGCTGCTCCATCTCTAGCAGACTGTAACTGGACAACAAGGCAGAGATGTGGGGGATCCCCAGTGAGCAGAGAATGAGGAGACACTGGTGCAAGTCAGTAGGATAAAGACGAAGCTTTACTCCATGTAACTAAAAGGTGCCTGACGCGTTTCATATCCAGCGACTCGTAATCACAGGTGCCTGTCGCACTGGCTGCACAAGTGCGCGCTCATTCTCTGCTCTTTTCTGCTCGTTCTCTGTTCATTCTCTGCTCTTTTCTGCTTGTTCTCTGCTCGTTCTCTGCTCATTCTCTGTTCGTTCTCTGTTCGTTCTCTGCTTGTTCTCTGTTCGTTCTCTGTTCGTTCTCTGCTTGTTCTCTGTTCATTCTCTGCTCGTTCTCTGCTCGTTCTCTGCTCGTTCTCTGCTCGTTCTCTGCTCGTTCTCTGCTTATTCTCTGTTCATTCTCTGCTTGTTCTCTGCTCATTCTCTGTTCATTCTCTGCTCTTTTCTGCTCGTTCTCTGCTCTTTCTCTGCTCTTTTCTGCTTGTTCTCTGCTCATTCTCTGTTCATTCTCTGCTTGTTCTCTGCTCATTCTCTGCTTGTTCTCTGTTCATTCTCTGCTTGTTCTCTGCTCATTCTCTGTTCATTCTCTGCTTGTTCTCTGCTCATTCTCTGTTCATTCTCTGCTTGTTCTCTGCTCATTCTCTGTTCATTCTCTGCTTATTCTCTGTTCGTTCTCTGTTCATTCTCTGCTTATTCTCTGTTCGTTCTCTGCTTGTTCTCTGCTCATTCTCTGCTTGTTCTCTGTTCGTTCTCTGCTTGTTCTCTGCTCGTTCTCTGTTCGTTCTCTGCTTGTTCTCTGCTCATTCTCTGTTCATTCTCTGCTTGTTCTCTGCTCATTCTCTGTTCATTCTCTGCTTGTTCTCTGCTCATTCTCTGTTCATTCTCTGTTCGTTCTCTGCTTGTTCTCTGCTCATTCTCTGTTCATTCTCTGCTTGTTCTCTGCTCATTCTCTGTTCATTCTCTGCTTGTTCTCTGTTCGTTCTCTGCTTGTTCTCTGCTCATTCTCTGTTCGTTCTCTGCTTGTTCTCTGCTCATTCTCTGTTCATTCTCTGCTTGTTCTCTGCTCATTCTCTGTTCATTCTCTGCTTGTTCTCTGCTCATTCTCTGTTCATTCTCTGCTTGTTCTCTGCTCATTCTCTGCTTGTTCTCTGTTCATTCTCTGCTTGTTCTCTGCTCATTCTCTGTTCCTTCTCTGTTTGTTCTCTGTTTTCTGCTTGTTCTCTGCTCTTTTCTGCTCATTCTCTGCTCGTTCTCTGCTCTTTTCTGCTCGTGTTTTCACCTCAAGCTTCGGGTTCAGGGCACGGCTCCTGTCGCCTTTACAGCTAAAATGACTTATTTTGAGTGGAATAAATCTGAATGTGCCGGACGTGAGGTTTTTACATCTCCCATGGGGGGAGCTGCAGTTTCACATATAATTGTAGAGCCATTTATAGAAGTCGGACATTTCTGATTGTGAGCTTGTCGGTTTTATGAGATTTGCAGATTAGAGACGGTTAAATGGATTTTTTGCTTCTCCCCAGTTAATGACAAGAAGACAACAGCCCCCCCCCCATTGCTGAAAGAAGGATCCAGTGGATTTTGGTTCTTTCTCTGCTGCAGGGGCACTGGGACTCACTATATAGAGACACTGGGGGGGCACATCACGGGGGGGGGCATTGATGAGGAGATACATTCTATGATATGAGTGGGGGGGACCTGCCTTTAACCCATTGCAGACCCAGCACTGTACTTTGCCCTTGATATCCCAATATTATAACGGGGGGAGCCCCTTGCCCCCACTATTGCCCTTGAGTAGGGGGGCACTTTATGAACAGACTATTAGTGAACGAGGCTCTAGGGGGAGATTTACTCTTGACCCCCCTACAATTCGGTTCCTGAAGTGCTTGGATTTCTATTGGGCAATAAAATGCACCTCCAATGTCCCAATGAGCTGACAGTTGGGCTCCGGCCGTATAATAAAGTGACACCCAGTGCAGCCTAAAGTAATGGGGGTTCAGTGCGGGCCCCTGATTTCTTCTCAGACCAGACCCACAGGGACTTGGGGAGCAGAAGACTCGGAGCTTTGATCAACGTTGTCTTTTCTCTTCCAAGGCCTCCCCCCCGACCTGCAGTATCTGCCCGAGGACAAAGAGCGAGAGAGCGACCCCGACATCCGCAAGATGCTCATTGAGACCGTCCAGCTGGTGAGACCCCCATACAGTCCATTGTGACCCCCCCCCCTTCACCCCTCTTCTCCTTATGGACCGTTTTGCCCTCAGCTGAAATGACTTATCATCAGTCGCACCCTTGACTCCCGGGTGTTTCGGGCTGTGTTGTACCAAATAGAATTGTAACCCTTTCCTTTCTCTCTCCCTGTGTCTCGTGTCCAATGACAGTTGTGTGCGACAGCCGGGGGGCGGCGCATTGTCCGACAGAAGGGGACGTACCTGATAATGAGAGAGTTGCACTCGTGGGAGAGAGAGTCGTACGTGAGCAGAGCCTGCGAGAAGCTCATCCAGGTCTGGCCCCGCCCCTTTAACCTCGGCTTCATTAACAGGTCACATGCTGTGCGAGGGCCAATCACACTTCTGGGGGTTTTTGGGCCTTTGGGCCTTTTTCTTTCTATTTATACAAATATTCAGCAGTGTTTAGCCCCTCCCCTTATTGTTTCCATTGTACGTCTGGCCCAGTTAACCACGCCCCTTTTAGCAGAACTCTGGGAAATTTTTATTTACTGACACATTAAGCTCGTGTGCCTTTATGTGGCCCCTAGTCTGTATGAGAGAGGGGCCCGGGAGCCACATTGGGTCTGTGACGCTTCTCCTGTGTCTGTAGGTTCTGATTGGGGATGAGCCGGAGGCGGGATTAGAGAATCTCATGGAAGTGACCGTCCCACCCGACCTGGAAGAGACCTTCACTCGAGTCGATCAGGAAGATGAAGGGAGTTTGGACCAATAGCTGCTGGGCAACTTGGGACTAGTAATAAAGGGTTTGGCCAATGGTTCTGCTCTTCTGTCCATTCTCATTGGCCGGGATTGACTTATTAATGAACAATAAATGTGACAGTTGCTTTTATAAAGGGAAATTGTAGAAGCAGTTTGTGGGGGAGAGGGGGCGGAGCTTGGGCTGAGAGGCACATTGGCTACTTGATACAACGGTAATAACCCACAGCCAATTAATTCCACCCAGGAGGCGGCACATCCACGGGCAACTGGCCAAACTGGCACTCGGGGAGACAAGAGATTCAATGTCCATAATGGAGAATGAGCTGCGGCAACTTGTAGGTTATGTACTGTAGTAACCAATGGCTGTCCTCTATTAAATGGGGGTATAGATACATGGAAATAGTCATACTTACCCTTTACACAGCACTGGAAATGTCCCATCTAAAATATGCCATGCAGTTTTGGGCTCTAATATTCAAAGGGGGGTATTGGTGATACATACAAAGTACAGGAAAAGGACAGGGTTGGGTTTGTTGTTGTGAGCTCACTGTGGCTCCGTTGTATTTCCCTGTGATCACTGGCCCCACTGCCCAGAGTTTCTTCTGCTCCCAGTCACCCCATTTCAGAGGGATCCCAGTTGTACAATATGGTTCTTACTCCTGATTTTTCTTCTTGGACAAAGAGATGCGATGAGATGCCACAAAGGTGCAGAAGTCCCCCGGGCACCGGTAAGAATAATTCTGGGTGAAACAGTGTAATTATCTAAGCGGCAGTAAGATTTTTTTTTAAAAGTGTTTATTTATGCATTTTAACTAACAACAGAGAGTAAGGACAGCATTAGCGAACCATCACACATTGCATCGCTCAGCAATACAGAAGTACATATACCAAGTAATCAGTAGTGGCATTTAACAGGTGTAGCTCAGTGGGTGAGTCAGGAATTTTAAGGGCCTAATCAGGTCCCTGCAGGAGGGGGGGAAAGCACAAGATCCTGATCAGGGTTTGCATCCAGCCAGGGCGACCATATCTGAGTAAACTTCTCCGGGCACCCTCTGCCTTCATATGTTAACTTAATCAGGGGCAATGCTTTGTTGGTCAGTTGGATCCATGCCTGTTTCGTAGGTGGCTGGGAGGCCATCCATTTGGTCATCAGCAGTTTCTTTGCATAGAACAACAGAGCACGAAATAAGAGTCTGAACCTATTGAGAGGAACAATTTCGTCTACCAGCCCTAGGAGACATACTTCTGGCGTGCAGGGCCCTGGGAAGGCCAGTTCCTCAGACAAGTACAGCATAATGGAGTTCCAAAAGGATCTGATCCTAGGGCATGACCAGGTCATATGGGCAAAGTCTGCTCCTCCCCCACTGCATTTAGGGCAAATGGCTCCCGGGTTCCTGCCCATTTTCTCCAATTTGCTGGGCGTGATATATATTTGATGCATGAATTTAAGTTGGACAAGCTTATCTTTCAAAGCAATCAGGCCAGAGTAGATCGAGTCCTTGGCCTCCTCCCATGTTTCGTCTGTTAGTGCTGGGAGCATAGTCCGCCATTTGGGTAAGGCCCTGTCAAAGGGAGCAGTGCCTGTTTTGAGCAGGGCTTTGTAGAGCCTGGAGATCAGCCCCGTACGCTGTGGGTTTCGGAGGACAAGTTCGAAGATGCGTGCCGAAGTTGCATGTACCGGTACAATTGAATATCCCGATGCCCGGTTTGGTCCTTAATTTGAGAAAGGGTGGGGAACTGCATGTCCACCAACAGCTCCCCCAGTAACTTAACGCCCCGAAGAGGCCAGTAGCTAAAGTCTTGTAAGTCTCTGAGGTGGGCAAGGTTGCTGTTTAACCAAAGTGGCAAGTGGGGGGAGAGGAGTGGGGGGTCGCACTGCAGTAACTTGGATGCAGCCCTCCAAGCTTTAACGGGAGTCGTGATCGTAGTTGGCAGCTTGTTGTAGTCAGTCAGGCGTCTATAAGGAAGGTTGCGAATTCCAGCCCAGGAACCCACCAGCTGCGCCAATAGCACTACACCCGGATCTTCCTCCTGCAGATGGAACCATGTGTGGATATGATAGAGTTGGCCAGCCAGGAAGTAGAGTTGCAGATGGGGGAGAGCCAGGCCGCCCTGTTCCACAGTAGCCGTCAGACTTTTCCAAGACAAACGAGGCGCCTTATTGGCCCAGAGGAAGGACGAGAGCATGGACACAACCTGAGCGAAGAATTTTTGGGGAATCCATACTGGCGAGTTGTGCAATCGGTACAGCAGTTTCGGCAGGAAGATCATTTTGTAGAGATTCACTCTCCCCCAAAGAGTGATTGGTAGAGGGGTCCATCTGGCTAGAGACAGCTTGAGTTGTTGTTGAAGGGGATCTAAATTATCAGCCAAGTATCGTGAAGTCTGGAGGGAGATCACTATGCCCAGGTATTTGAAACTCGTGGCCCAAGGAATCTCATTCCCTTCCGGAGATGGAGCCGGGATCGGATCAATCGGCAGGAGGATTGACTTCGATTTGTTAATTTTAAGACCTGAGTAGGTACCGAAATGATCCAGGATATCAAGAGCTGCTCGTAGGGAGTCGTATGGGTCTGCCAAAAATAGTAAGAGATCATCGGCGTAGAGAGCTAGCTTGTCCTCCAACGGCCCCCGTCTCAGGCCCATCACCTGATCAGATTGCCGAATAAGAATTGCTACAGGCTCTATGGCCAATGCGAAAAGGAGGGGAGATAGGGGGCAGCCCTGCCTCGTCCCTCTGGCAAGTGGAAAAGAATCTGAGACTGACCCTCCGGTCTTAATTCTGTCTGTCGGCTTTAAGTATAGGAGCTTAACCCAGTCAATGAAACCGGGGCCAATCCCGAATCTTCGCATAATTTCCCACAGGTATTGCCACTCCACAGAGTCGAAAGCTTTGGTGGCATCCAGGGAGACCAACACTCTGGATCCTGGGTTATCATGCTCAATCTGTAGGTGGGTGAATACTCTCCGTAAGTTAGTATTCGTTGATTTGCTAGGGATAAACCCAGATTGGTCAGGGTGGATCATTGATTCAATTACTGCAGCCAACCTAGTAGCCAGGATTTTGGCGAAGATTTTGGTGTCGGTGTTAATCAACGATATGGGCCCGTAAGACTCGCAAATTTCAGGGTCTTTTCCTTCCTTGTGTATCAGAACTATCACTGCTTCATAGAATGAGGGTGGTAGGGCCCCATGCTCTATTGCAGCCAGAAAAGTACGGTGTAGGTGTCCAGGAATATGTTCAGCGTGGAGTTTATACCATGCCGCTGGAAATCCGTCTGGTCCCGGAGTTTTACCCTGTGGAAGAACAGCTATTGCCTCTCGGACCTCCTGGAGGGTAATTGGTGCGTCCAGAGCAGCCGCCTCATGTTGCGGGAGTCTGGGAAACGCGACATTGTCTAGGTAGTCGCCTAGTTGTTGCTGAGTATAGATAGCTTTAGAGTCATAGAGCTGAGAGTAATAAGTGCGGAACACTTCCTGGATCTCTCGAGGCATAGTGATCATCTGCCCTGCTGCGTTTTGAATCCTAGGAATGCAAGTTTGTGAGGCTTTAGTTTTTGCTAGCCAGGCCAAGAGTCTACCAGCTTTATCCCCCTGGTCGAAGATGCGGTAGTCCGCGTAGAGTAAGTTCTTTTTAGTCAGCTGAGTGTAAACCAGGTCCAAGTCTCTCTGGTCATTAGACAACTGGTATTAGTCTCCAAGGTAGGGCCAGACCTGTGTTGCTCTTCAGCTTGCGACAGGTGGTGTTCTGCTTCTGTGATTTTGTCTTTGGTGTCTCGTCTGGAGGCTGCTATTAGCGATATAAGCTCGCCACGGGCTACCGCCTTGGATGCTTCCCATAGCATTTCCTGTGGAGCCGATGACTGGTTAATCTCCCAATAGTTTTGATAGTTTGTCTGGGCTTGTTCCTTGATCAAGGGTACCGTTAACCACAGTGGGGAGAGTCTCCAGGTAGTGCGGTTGGTGACAGTGAGGGGCAGGATCCTAAGCATGAGAGGCGAGTGATCAGAGAAGGCCCTGGGAAGGTACGTGACGTCTTCCACCAACTGGCAGAAGTCTGCTGAGGCCAAAGCCAAGTCTATCCTAGAGAGGGAACCATACGCCACAGAGTGGCACGAGTAGTGCCGATCCAGCGGATGCTTCCACCTCCATATCTCTCTAAGGGCCAGGGCCTCAGACCAATGAGTTAGTTGTTGGTTGGGAGGACCCCCCTGGTGCAGTCTGTCGAGTACTGGGTCCAGGGTAGCATTGAAGTCCCCAAGAATGCACATTGGTGCTGGCGGGAAGGAGGCCAATCCCGTCATAATAAGGTCTAATATTGTTGTCGTGAAGGGTGGTGGGAGGTAAATATTCACCAGGATGAGGAGATTATTGTTCAGTTTGCAGTGGAGGAGGATGAATCTTCCGTAATGATCAGTCCGAATCATCTGCAATTCAAACGAGATGTCCTTCAGGACTAAAATGGAGACTCCTCTCGAATGGGTGGAGAATGGAGCGTGATAGGCATGGGCCACCCAGGGTTTTTTGAGAGATAACAGCTTCTGACCCGTAAGGTGTGTTTCCTGCAGGAGTAGCAAGGAAGGGCGGTATTGTTTAAGGTAATTAAATAGTAAAGCCCTTTTGAATTTGGAATTCAAGCCCCTAACGTTCCAGGAGATAATTGTGAGAGATTGCATTTCTGAGGCAGTAGAAGTATTGAAGGGGGGAAGCCAAATACAGGGCACCCACCCACTGAGCCAGCACACATTTCAAAGCAACACATATGCCAAATAACATCAGATGCAACAGTATATTAACATGCATAATCATGACGGTTCAAGAGAAACAAAGAGGAGAAGTGGAGAGGTAGTGCTCACAAGAGTGAGAGAGAGAGAGAGAGAAAAAAGGAAAAAAGGAAAGAAAAAGACAGAGGTAAACAGCAATGACAGCCCCGAAAGTCCCTCTAACCCGCCCCTGTCCACCTATAAACTAAGGTGGGCCTGAATCCCCAAACTAACAGTTTAACTTGAAGAGAAGTTGTGGTGTTGTAGTACTGCGGTCAGTCCCGTGTCTTCGCGAGGGCTCCGCCACATTACACAGTTCCTATTCCAGAGTTGCGAGGGTAACGATACCAAAGCCCGCTGTCCCCCCCATGGTTTGCTGCAGATCCATCTCCCAGGGTCAGGGGCAGGGAAGTCGGCATTGTATGGGCCAAGCGTATTGGAAAGTTGAGGTAGCCAAGTTCAGCCATGGGGGAGAGAGGGAAAAAAAAGAAAAAAATTCTCAAAAATAGAATCCCTGGGTGATGGCAGCAATAAGGGGTCCCAAGAATGGCAAATCGTCAATAGGGGGGTTAAATGGTACTTACAGTCACCACCGAGAAACAATAACAAGCTAGGGCCACTCCTCCGCAATCAGACTGGGTATCCAAATCGTGAAGCAAGAAAGCTATTAGTCGCCTTCAAGATGGGAGACCAGGGGCCTGGAGAGGATCATCACCAACAATGTAAGAACCCAACCGATGGCGGCCAACATTTTAAACGACAGGGAAACTTGCGACGGTCGTCTCTAGTCAGCGTCGACTTGAGCAGCTCTGTGACCTGGTGCGTCGTTTACAGGCATCCAGCCACTTCCCGGCTTCCTCTGGCGATGCAAAAAATCTGGTCTGGTCATCATCAACTACACGTAGTTTTGCAGGGAAGAGAACCGAGTAGGTGTAGCCTGCCTCCTTGAGTCTCCGTTTGACTCCCATGAAGGATGCCCGCTGCTTCTGGACAAGTGCAGAGTAGTCAGGAAAAATGGAGATTGGGGCGCCATTATGCAGGATTTGGCCCTTCCTCCTGGCTGCCGTCAGAGCCGCGCCCCTGTCTCGATAGTTAAGAAACCTCATGATGAAGGATCTCGGGTTGGCTCCCGGGGGCAGGGGACAGGTTGGCACACGATGCGCCCGCTCGATAACCAGGAGAGGAGAGAAGGTATCTGCGCCAAAGGTAAGCTTCAGCCATTCCTCTGCAAACTTCTCAGGGTTGTTACCTTCCGTCTGTTCAGGGAGGCCCACGATTCGCACGTTGTTGCGGCGGAGGCGATTCTCTAGATCCTCCGCCTTCGTGGAGACCTCCGATTACTGCTTAGCCAGTCTTGCCAGTTCTGCCGGAATGGGCCTAGTAGAATCCTCCAGTGTCGAGACCCTCTGTTCCACCTCCGTAGTCCGCTCCCGCAGGTTTTGCGCATCCTGCCTGAGGTGGGAGATGTCAATTGTAATGGACTCCAGCTGGGACGACATGCTAGCATGTGCTTTGGTGATCGCTGCGAGTAAGTCGGTGTTGGAGGGTTCTGGTGGCGGCGGCCCCACAGCGCCCGTAGTCGCCTGCTGCGTAGCTGCGGCCTGGTCTGCAGGAGTGACAGGCCCGGACGGCGGTGGTGCCGAAGATAAGTATTTATCCATACTTGTAGCAGGAGCTTTTGGACCGTGCTTGCTCATCTGGTCGCACAGGGTTTTAGGGTTCTTTCTGGGGAGTTTTGAGGCTGGAACAGTAGTATGAGGAACAGGATCAGCTTATAGTGACGGAGCTCTGCAGCAACACGTGCGATCAGTACGCCATCTTGACTCCGCCTCCGCGGCAGTAAGATTTACTTATTATTACAGCAGTTTAGGGGAGATTACTAAGAGATTGGTGTTACTGTCCCTTTAAATGGCTCAGGATCAGGGCAACTGTACTGTATTTACTTTCCTGATCACAAGGCGGGAACATAAATAGGGATTTTCTTCCTCTGCAGCAAAGAATTGGCCCATTGCTGGTCCGTAGGGAAGTCTCATTTTGTTTCACAGGACAAAACCAATACAAAACCGAGAGTCGATATCCAGACCTGGACGAGGAGGTCCCAGCGATGGAGAGAAGCTTGCACTCTAGTGACACTCTAAAGGCACAAATACCAAATAAACCCACTATATATTCCAGGAGGAGGGAGACAGGAGATTGTGGAGGAGTTGGGCTAGCAGAATGAAGGATTTGCACAATGAAGGTGGATTATGGAGGCAAGTCCAGTTGATGAGGTTTCAGTGGAGAAGTCAGAGGAGAAGTCAGTACTGAGGAAGATGAGAGCGACAGAACCGTTACATACGATTGGCTCCACTTCAATTGGGACACAAATTAACATCACCTTCATCAGATCCAACCAGAGACAATTGGAAGTGAATCGTCTGCTCTTTTAGGGTTTGTAATAGAAGTGGAAGCCAATCAGATTGAATGTGACACAGCAGTGCAGTAAGTGAAGAATCCGGGAGCTATTGCTGTGGGCACAAGTCAATCTCATGGGAAGGGAAAGACAATGTATCCGCAGACTTCTTGGTCTTTCAACTGGGAAATATTTAGGAAATTCTATCAGAGATGGGCCCGTTATATATGGATCTGATGGGACATCCTACAACTCCCGACCTCCTCTGTTTTGTTCCGCAACTCCCAGCCCTTGGGCCAATCAGACGGATCCATTGTCATGTTCAAGGGGCCAGAGATTCTCTATGTATTTGCCCCAGAAGAAGTGATAATTCCATGTTATGTGATCCCACAATATCCGCAGTAAAGTGAGATTGAGGGGCACGTTTGGAAAGTAAAGGGCAACTCTGACTCTCAAGTTGACCATAAGGAAAAGTTCTCAGGTCTGGGAAGTGAATTTGAAGAGGCTTCTGGCTGAACTTCATCATATTGTGCAGTAGAAGCCGTGAGGACCATTCAGAGACTTGGCTAAATGTGCTTCTCACCCACTGGCCATTCACTTTGTGCTGGGCTTGTAAAGTATCACAGCGGGCCACAAAGTGATCTCCCCACACTGACATTGTATGACATTGTATGAGACATCCCTTTGAGACTGTCCAGGACTTTTCCTTCAACTTATTAACCTTGATAATGTTTTTCTTTTGGCCACAACCTCAGCCAGGAAAGTGTCGGAACCTCAATCTATTTCGGAGGAATCATTCATATTTCACAAGACCAAGTGGTTTTAAACGGGAGGTTCACCTTCAATCACTAGATTGTTCCCCAGAAATAGACTTTTTTTCAGTTGCTTTTCTTTTTTATTGTTTTTCCAAAACTGAAGTTTAAAGTTGAATGTTGTGTCTCTTGTGTGTCAGTCTGGCAGCTCCGGGATCAGGAGCATCTGCACTTAGTTGTTACAATTAATTGGTACAATTAGTTGCTACATTTAGTTGTTCCGTTTAGTTGATACAATCAGTTACTACATTTAGTTGTTACAATTGGCTGATCCATTACTTGATCCATTTCTCAGTAGGATCTATGGGGAATAATAAGTAACTATTGGATCAAGTCTGACAGTTCCCTTTAATGTCACTCAGGGATTCTGCTCAGCAGGGACAAAGATAAGAAATGGATCAATTTAGAACAGTTTACAGGGTCAGCGACCCCCCCCCCTCCCAGAGGTGCTTTAGAAGGTGAAAATGAAATGTCACCCTTTAATATTAGAAAAATGCTCACAAATAGAAAGTAATTGGAAAAAGTCTTTATTTCTGGTGAACAATGTGAAAACAAGTAAACTGGAAAAAGTGTTTGAAGATGAACATTCCCTTTAAGGACAGAATAGAGTTTTTTTGCCTTTAAGGACAGAATAGAGTTTTTTTGCCTAACCTGGTGTCATGTGCCTAAACCTGGAGCTGAGGCTGAAGCAAAGAATTGGGGAAAGTAAAGGTCCATCAGTGGGAGCAGAAGGTCCAGACAAAGGAGTGTGAGTCTGAGAGCAGATAAGTCCATGGAATCACATTGAGTCATTTGCATTCAGGCAACACCATGTGCAGATTTATAGCGTATCAGTGTGTAGTTCAGCCACTACTTCTATACAGTCATACTGGAAGGAAATATTGCTTGTGTTTTATTCCCCTGGGTGAGCCCAGGTCTGTCCCATTCGTGGCCACGGGCAAGTGATCAGGAAAAGAGCAACTTCCCATGATTTTCTTTTCCTGGAGAATTCCCTTTCCTTTTTCTTATCTAGAGGTTGAGACTGAGCAGAAGGGGAAGAAATAGGAAAGATTTGGGCGGCCAACTTCAGGTGGGAAATCCCAATCAGGAATTGTCCAGGAAAAGAAAATCTTGGGAAGTTCCTTGTAGACATCTCTTTTTCTTGCTCTCATTTGCCAATACGTCACCCCAATACTCGGGAAGAGCCCAGTAATACTTGTAATGGATCCGAGTATTTGTTACCCCAGTTCCACTAATACCCTGACCCCAAACATGAAGTAACATTCTGATCAAGGTTGGACTGGGGAGGAGGGAATATCAATTTGGGGCCCATAAACTACCACCTCCTTGTGGCCCCACAACCTAATGGGGCCCTGTATTCCTGAGCTGCTGGAGGTCCCACACTGGTGCCCCCTCCTGCCCAGCACAGAGACAGTGCAGCCCTAATATGTCGGTTTGGGGGGGACAATTTAACACAAGCCAATATGAACGTTTGGAATTCATTTGTATGGGGGGCCAACCACTTACTGATAATGACACCGCCTCCCCCCACATTCCTGATATGGGCAGTCCTTGTGCCCCTCCCTTCATGAATTAGTGTATGTACCCCCAGCAGCCCCTCAAGCCTTCCTTATATACAGACCCACCGCCTTTATAATTATCCTTAATCGTTACACTGGTGAGGCCTCTCATGTTTCCCCTTGTCCTTCATAAACATGGTGCCCCCGTTGCACTCGGGGGCTCACTCTGCTGATCACACACATTGCAGGTATTTCTATAAAATCTTTATATTCTTTAATGAATGATTCCTACCTGCCGTCAGACTCCCACTCTGCTCTTATTATACAGAGTCATTATTATTTGGGGGTGCAGACTATGGGCACAATGTAGAGATGAGCAAGAAGCTGGAGATTCTGCAGAGACAGTCCCTTGGCTCTAGGATGTGGATTTCGGTGCAGACACCCTGACATTACTGGTTCTCACTGGTTGTTACTGGTGCAGTTCAGGTTCTGATTTGGGCCCGTTGGTACCGCTGCTCCGAGGGAAAGGCACCTGGGTGAGAGTAAAGGTCTCTGGAGTCCAGCTCAGCATTTTGGGCCGTGTGGTCCCCCATTATTTCCCCTTGAAGGCGCCTCCCTGTTGGGGCAGGTTCTGCAAGGCGGCTTTACTAATGGTGCCGTAGGCCTGTGTGTAACTGTGCAAAGTGGCTTTGGGGTCCCCGGCTGATTCCACATTTGTTTTCCCCTGAAACATCTTCCTGCCAAATCTGGGAGCAGAACGCGGATCTCGTCCTTGTATTGGAGCCGTGCGCTGGTTCTGTTGGGACAGAAGGTACAATGGTTGCAGATCTCTTTACTATTTTAGCCTGTGATTATCATCTTAGTTAGCCAATAAATCACCTTTACACCACTTTTGTTATGTTTCATATCAAACGTTCTACCCTGTAACTATTTTAGGTTTATTAATATTCCTAAGAACTGGGGCCCAAAACTGAACTGTACTCCCGAATAAACATATACCCCACAAAGCCCACACTAATAGGGTACCAAAAGTATATGAATTCTACAAATGGAAAAATATAATTCTATTGAATTCTTTACCTTTGGGAAACTCCCACCCATTGTATTGCACATGCCCAACAACAGACGGCCACTCCTTACTCTCGTTATAATGAAGAATAAAGGGGTCACTCCCTGTCTATACTCACCAGTCTGGCACTAACTGCAGCCACACTCACTGTGCCCGTGGGGGGGGCATCCTTCCGTATGAGGGCGCTGTTAGTTGCTGCTGCGCGAGCCTGTTGGCTGTGAGAGAAAGAACGAGCTCGACCAATGGGAGCAGTTCTGCTTCGGGACTCCACCTCCTTCCGGACCTGGGGAAAAAGAGATGTGAATTCCTAAATGTTCTACCTCTCCTTGTGCAGCATAAATACTCTGCGTACAACCTGCAACCCCACATGCAGCGTATAAATACTCTCTTCTCTCCGGGTTCCTTGTGCAGCATATAAATTTTTTATTATTTATTAACATGTATTTATATAGCGCCAACATATTGCGTAGCACTGTAAAGTAAATGTGATTATACAACTACATCACATGAATTACATACATAGAATATATGGAGTAACAAACATCACAATCAATACCGGTACAAAGAGGTGAGGAAGGCCCTATGCATAGGCATACAGTCTAAAGGGAAGGGAGTAATACACAAGGTGTGGGAGTGGGCAAGATCAAATTAAGTGGGTGAGAAATGTGGTACTGTTCGTGGTGTTGTGTTTGGTAGTTAAGCAGAGTGAGGGGAGGCTTCTCAAAAGAAGTGCGTTTTCAGAGATTTCTTGAAAGCAGAAAGGTTGGGAGAAAGTGGGACAGAGCGTGGGAGAGAGTTCCAGAGGAGGGGTGCAGCCCTTGCAAAGTCTTGAATGTGAGCATGTGAGGAGGTAATGAGAGAAGAGTTGAGTAGTAGGTCGGTAGAGGAGCGTAGTAAGCGAGTGGGTGAGTATATAGAGATGAGTTCAGAGATGTAGGGTGGGGCAGAGTTATGAAGTGCTTTGAAAGTCAGTGTCATTAATTTGAATTTGATTCTGAAAGGTAACGGAAGCCAGTGCAGGGATTGACAGAATGGCGAGGCAGAGGAGGAGCGGTTGCTGAGGTGTATGAGCCTCGCAGCAGTGTTCATTATGGACTGGAGAGCTGACAGTCTCTGGAGGGGGAGGCCAATTAAAAGAGAGTTACAGTAGTCTAGACGCGATATGATGAGAGAGTGAATAAGAATTTTTGCAGCGTCTTGGGTGATAAATGATCGTATATAAATACTCTCTTCTCTCTGGGTTCCTCTCCCCATGTGCAGAATATTTGAAAAGCATTTTCAGCCGACATAATGTACACAAGTGACTCCTATGTGACACTTGAAAGGAATAAATGATTATTAGCCTCCAGTAATTGAATTATTTGGCCTCACCTCTTGTGCTGTGGTCCCTGCTGCCCCCTGCTGGCCTGCCTTCTTGTTGTGTGATGTCCGCCAGTCCTCCGTGCTGCCTGGGAGGGCACATGGGATAAGACTGAATTGAATACATGGCCATTAAACGGAGAAGAAAGAGAGGGGATACAGAGTGCAACATTCTGGGCAAGAGGACCAAGGGTATAGAGGAGGACTAGCAGTGAGATAATGGTGTTGCCCAGGAGGAGGGCAATTATACAACAGACTGCAGAGGACACAAAGGGTGGGAAAGACACACAGAAGAGGAATGGAGACAGGAGAAAGGCCTGGGTCATACTACTGAGCTGCAGATACTGGGAGATACTCACCGTGGGTTGTGCTGTGAGTTATGGGGTTAGAAGAAGGTGCTTTGATTTTGGGGCTCTGTTGGGTGCTGTCCTTTTGTGCAGGGGGTTGGTTGGGTGCAGCAATAGCAGCTCTTTGGGGAACAGTGGAGGAAGTGGGTTGGGGTGCAGGGTTTGTTCCCGCTGGGGGTGCTGGAGTCTTAGAAGTATCTGTATCCTGTCTGTCTTTTGCACCATTAGCGGAAGAGCTTACACTTTCCTTCAGGGATTCACGTTTCTGTCTTCGAATATTCATTTTCCTCTCAAGAATCATCTGTGACAAGAAAGTAGGGAGGTCTGTGAATAGCAGCGGGCAGTAAAGCAGAGAGGCCTGTTGCAGTGCAGTAAGCCTGTCAATGTAAGTGTGCAGTAAAGCAGAGAGGCCTGTTGCCGTGCAGTAAAGCAGGGAGGCCTGTGAATGGCAGCACAGAGAGAGTGTATCTAGTAAGGAGAGGTGCAAGTCTAATGGACTTGAGATCAATTCTCCCCATTCTGACAATCTGTGTCACAAGCACAAAAGGTCTCCCTGACGTCTCAAACCATCCGTCTGCTCAGTCTAAATATGCACAAAATACTGTCTCTTTCCTTTAGAAGTAATGAGACTGTCAAATCTTACCCTGGGGAGTTACTTGCTGCACAGAACATTCCTATAACGATCAGTTGTTTAGTCCCCCCCAATGTATAGATTTGTGCTCTCTGAACCCCCAACTTATCAGCAATATACACGTCCCCCAAAACTTTCCCATTTCCATGGACAAATCAACAGGGGTCTCAATGAGATTCATGGCACCAGCGGGACTGTATTATTCACGTTGAAAGTGGTTCAGTCTATGAATGAACCGTAAGCAATCTGTGACCCATGTGAGGGTGTCAGTTCCCCAGCGCTGCCAAGTGTTACCCCAAGTCTGTGAATGTGGATTTAATGACCGCACAGGAGTGATAAGAAACACCATTACATAGAGTGTGAGCTGCTGGACTGAGAGCCTGGCACTCTCTTATTACGTAATGCCAAGAACCTGTCCTGTCATGACTGAATGATACCTGGAGACCCAATGAGACGGAATTCAACTCCATTTCTCACCTCATACAGTTTGTTACGATATTCAGCCACAGACAACTGGATGTCGTCATCCACTGGGAGGATGACATCATAATCCAATGCAGGTTCCCGGGCCGGAGAGTGGAATCTGAGAGACACACACATATCACTGTGGCACATACAGTACAGGAGGAGGAGGAGGGTAACAGAGTACAATGAAGGATCTCGGGTCAGAGAGTGGAATCTGAGAGACACACACATATTATACTTGGGCACATACAGTACAGGAGGAGAAGGAGGAGAAGGGTAACATTAGAGTACCTGCTGACATATGGATGTTCCAGAGCCTCTTCTGCCGTGAGTCTCTTCCCCGGATTGAAGACCAGAAGTTTACTCAGTAGGTCGAGGGCTTCCCTGGGGCAACTCGCAGGAAACAGCTCTGCCATGGGCACCTTATGCCTTAAAAAAGAAGCCAAATCATATTGGGCACAACAATGGGGCAGAGAGATGGAATCGAAAAAGACACAACCGTAATAAATAACAGTAACACACATGCCCCCAAACACAACCCAAAATTGCACTGTTCATACTGTACTTGCAGTAAGAGAATTAATTAGAATTGCCACTAATTGCTGGACTTGTGCCAAGAGCTGACCCCCATACACTGAATCCGCTGGGAAGCCTGGAATTGGTTACGTGGGCCCAAAGTGCACTCACTTAGAACTCATCCTGCTGATTACTGAGGCTCCATACTCCGATTTTATAGACACGATATCTGTAGAAATAGAATCAAGAGTAAAAAACGAGGTTACTGCCTAAAACAGAATAAATTCTCCCAAGAGGAGGAAGACAGTGTGCTGTCTAATAGAGAGCAGAGAGAGAGAGGAGAGAGAGAACAGATTTAAAAGAGAGAGTGCAAGAAAAGAGACAGAACAGAGATAGAAGAAGAGAGAGCAAGAAGAAAGAGCAAGAAGAAAGAGCAGAGAGAGAAACGATATAAGAGAGTGAGGAGAGCAGAGACAGAAGAGAGAGTAGAAAGAGATAGGAGAGAGAGAGAGCAAGAAGACAGAGCAGAGAAAGAGAACAGATATAAAAGAGAGAGAGAAAGAAAGAAAGAAAGAAAGAAAGAAAGAAAGAAAGAAAGAAAGAAAGAAAGAAAGAAAGAAAGAGGAGAGAGCAGAGAGAAAGAACAGAGATAAGAGAGAGAACATGTTTCTGCACTCAGGACAAGAGAGCTCATTTCCACAAAAAGACCAGAGAGACAGCCTTCCCAGCCATGAGAGCTCAGAGCAAGTAAGGACATAAGAGTGCTCCCTGCTATAGCCAGGCTGAGAAACAAGAGTTTCGTGATAAGTGACGTCCCATAGTCAGGCCAAGAGAGAGCTGCTTCCAGCATCAAAAGAGATACCACCTTCCTACACTCAGGTCAAGACAGACCTCCCTTCTCTAAAGACAGAGTAGTTCTGCAGATACAATCCCATCTCCTTACCTTCATGTGTAGGGGGCTCAATGATGCTCATAATCCTCTCAATCTGGTTGATGGTAGATGTCCCTGGAAAGAGGGGTTTCCCAAGCAACATCTCCCCCAGAATGCAGCCCACACTCCACATATCCACACCCTTGGTATATCTGGTAAAGCAGAGATGAAACGTGTAGTAATGCTCCATACCGCTATACGAGCGAGTAATTCCAATAGACGTTCATAGAACAAGTATGACAAGAATGACTTCCACTATATTCTTTAAAGAGACAGAACCAGCAGTGCAGAAAGGGACCAGACACTACCGCTTTTACTTTAATGATTGTATATTTTATTAAGCTCATTTTTATTTTTCAATTTACAACCCCTTTAATTAAAATATGTCAAAACTATGCTGACAAAATCCTGGTTCATTAAACTTCTGTTAAATGTGGGTAAGTGCACAGGGTCACTTTCCTGCCCTTATTCCCCACTCAGCTAATACTGACCAGAGAGGAGCTCCGGCTGCTGTTCTACTCCCATTACTTAGTGCATTCCCCCTGCTACTAACCCTCCCCTATGTACCGTCTGGAAACCCACTGCATATATTATAAGAATAAAGTACTCAGTATATTTAGTTGGTACTACAGTGTAGTAGATGATCACATATAAGATACCTGTTGGAAGCCAGCAAGATCTCTGGAGCTCTATACCAGCGCGTAGCAACATATTCTGTCAGTGCCGGGTTCCCCACATCCTCCTGGATCTGATAGAGGGAACGGGCCAGGCCAAAGTCACACAGTTTCACCAGACAGTCTCCATCTAGTAGGATGTTAGAGGGCTGAAAGACAGAGCACCCACATGTGAGGACAGAAGGAGGGTAGGAGAGCACCCAAGGAACATGTCGTGCCTGGAGAGGTGCTTAATTCACCAGTAAATACAGACTTTCCACAGAAGACAACCCTTCATTAGCAGAACGGAGGTCTCTTAAAGGAGCAGTATAAGACTATATATGTTTTTGCAATAGAGAACAGGTCTGGGGTTCAAAATGTGTTTTGACTTTTTTTTAAAAAAAATCCACATGCTCCTCGTTTGTTCACCTTTAATGTGGGTAGGTTGCCGTAAATCCATGGCCTACATTGAGTCCTGCCCTCAGACTATTAAACATTTTAATGGCTACAGGTTACTCCTCCTGTTACCTTCTCCCTCCTGCCCCTGCTGCTTTTCCCGAGTACCAGAGCCTGATAAACTGAGCAGATATGGATTTTATTGGTGCTCCCTACTCATAACAACATGAGCGCTGACAAACTCTCTGTATATTGGACTCACACTGTGTCTCTGTATAACCATGTATATACTGTAACTCTCTACACTCTCTGTATTTCTTTTATTGTCCATTGACATGAGTTGAGGTCAGGGTTTTCCCAAGTCAGCAAGTCCATTCTGTACTGACCTGGTTCTGTGTATGGGGCATTGCTGTGTGAAACTGGAAACCCCCCATAGCAACCCCATGCTCCCTCGGATTAGTTCTTGCATTTACTTTGCTCCAGGAGACAGGAACTGAACAATGAGAGTTTAAACAAGGGTCTCCTACTGAGGATCTGGTGTAAAGGGAAGGCTGACTGCACAGCGGTGAGGTAAGTAGAAGGAAGAGAGACGTGAGGGGTAGGTAAGGGCATTGGGTTTAGAAGTAGGTGCGAGTAAAGGCAATAAAGATAAAGTTGAATTATAGTTACCTTTTGGTCTCTGTGAATGACATTGCCAGAGTGGATAAACTTGGTGGCCTTGAGCAGCTGGTAGAGGATATATCTCATATGAATGTCTTTCAGTAGATTCCCCTTCTTTATCACAGCATGTAGATCTGTCTCTGTTGTACAAACACAAAATGTACATAAGTATACACACTGGCAATGTCAGGTACAGTATAATAATACTCTGTATATATACACAATATAGAGAGTATCATGATTATTAACATGTATTTATATAGCGCCAACATATTTTGCAGAGCTGTAAAGTAAATGTGATTATACAACTAAGTCACATGAATTATATACATAGAATATATGGAGTTACATACATCACAATCAATACTGGTACAAACGGTGAGGAAGGCCCTGAGCAAAAGAGCTTACACTCTAAAGGGAAGGGAGTAATACAAAAGGTCTGGGAGTGGGCAAGATTGAATTAAGTGGGTGAGAAATGTGGTACTGTATGTGGTGTTGCGTTTGGTAGTTAAGCAGAGTGAGGGGAGGCTTCTTGAAAGAAGTGCGTTTTCAGAGATTTCTTGAAAGCAGAAAGGTTGGGAGAAAGTGGGACAGACCGTGGGAGAGAGTTCCAGAGGAGGGGTGCAGCCCTTGCAAAGTCTTGAATGTGAGCATGTGAGGAGGTAATGAGAGAAGAGTTGAGTAGCAGGTCAGTAGAGGAGAGTAGTAAGCGGTTGGGTGAGTATATAGAGATGAGTTCAGAGATGTAGGGTGGGGCAGAGTTATGAAGTGCTTTGTAAGTCAGTGTCATTAATTTGAATTTGATTCTGAAAGGTAACGGAAGCCAGTGCAGGGATTGACAGAATTACAGTTACAGTAGTCTAGACGTGACATGATGAGAGAGTAAATAAGAATTTTGGCAGCATCTTGGGTGATAAATGATGGTATTTTGGATATGTTCCTTAGGTGGAAGTGACATGATTTAATAAGTAACTGGATATGAGGAGTGAATGACAGGACAGAATCTAGGATAACCCCAAGGCACCGGGCCTGGGGAGAGGGGGTGATAGTGGAATTGTTAACTATGATGGATACTTCCAGGATGTTACTGGTGTTAGTTGGAGGAAAGAGAACCATTTCAGTTTTAGAGAGGTTTATTTTTTTGTTGCGACATCCAGGTAGAGATAGCGGACAGGCAGGAGGAGACACGAGTTAAGAGTTCTGGGTTGAGATCAGGAGATGAGAGATAGATCTGAGTATCGTCAGCATAGAGGTGGTAGTGGAAACCATATGAGTTGATTAATTTGCCGAGGGAGGAAGTATAGAGGGAGAATAGTAATGGTCCCAGGACAGAGCCTTGAGGAACCCCAACAGAAAGAGGTAGGGGAGAAGATGATACTCCATTGTAGGAGACACTGAAGGAAGGATTAGTGATGTAAGAAGAGAACCAGGACAGGGCCGTGTCACAAAGGCCAAGTGAATGGAGGGACTGGAGGAGGAGAGGGTGATCTACAGTGTCAAATGAAGCTGAGAGATCAAGCAGTATTAGTAGTGAGGTCATTAGTTAGTCGAGTCAGGGCAGTTTCTGTGGAGTGTTGTTGTTGTCAGAGAGGAATGGAGTTAGTCAGTTGTAGACTAGACACTCAAGTATTTTAGAGATTTAGAGTATAAGGCTGGTGGCACAAATCTCCTCTTCCACGGGCGACTAATCTCCCCAAATGCCTTCCCGCTGGCAAGAATTAGAATCGTGCCAGCGCTCCCAGGAGGCAGCACAATGAGCAGGACAGGACTGTCCCACAAAACTTTTAGTAGATCATTTGGGCGATATTAAAAGGATGACAAATCCAGGCCAACACGAAGCTGCTCACAAGTAACTCTTCTATTATAGGAAAAAAGAAGGCTGAGGCAGTTATTACAAAGAAACATTCCTTACCCATGTGCTCAAACACCAGGTAAATATCCTTATCATTCTGAGCTCGAATCACATTCAGCAACTTGATGATGTTTGGATGCTCCCCAAACTCCTGCACAATCAGAAGGTAAAGGACATTGTAATCAGAAGAAAGGCACCCCACAGAGTGAGAGGATACAGAGAGACCCCACATTATGAGGAGGGGACAGTGACAGAGAGCATGCTTCATAGCATAGGAAAGGGACAGAGACACAGAGGAGAGAGAGAGAGAGAGAGAGAGAGAGAGACTGCACACGAGATGGGAGACAGGTAGGGCAAATAAGAGAGCAGAGAGTAATACAGGCAGCATGAACTGGCACCTTACCTGCAGGAACATGATTTCACGAAAAGTCCTCTGTTTAAAAAACAAAAACAAAGAAATATATCTATAAAAGAAATATATTAAAACCACTAAAAATCATATGTATGCTCATAATATATTTTTTTCTATTAAGGGACTTTTAACTGTATGTATTTGCTTGTAGAATTAAGGGCCTGTAATTATTGCATTCAATACTGAAATATATCGGTGGATTTCTATCTTGCAAGAAAGTCTCACCTGAGCGTCTGTGCGATTCCTGAAGGCATCAAAGATTTTTTTCACAGCAACAATTTCTCCAGATTTGCGATCAATGGCTTTCCAGACAATTCCATAGGCCTATGGGGGAAGCAGAGAGACCATGAACATAAGCACTTGCCATATCTGCTCCATTGGGAATGGAGAGTTTTGTACCTTTGATAAATGCAGGTTATGCACTTTGGCAAAAATAATATAAATGCAAGTTCTACACTAAATGGCAGTGTGTTGGGAGTTTCCTTAAATGAAAAGGATCTAGGGGTCTTTGTAGATAACAAGTTGTCTAATTCTGGGCAGTGTCATTCTGTGGCTACTAAAGCAAATAAAGTTCTTGTATAAAAAAGGGCATTAACTCAAGGGATGAAACATAATTGTGTCTCTTTATAGGTCCCTGGTGAGGCCTCATCTGGAGTATGGGGGCAGTTTTGGACTCCAGTCCTTAAGAGGGATATAAATGAGCTGGAGAGAGTGCAGAGACTAAGTGCAACTAAACTGGTTTAGGGGGTTTAGATGATTTCTTGGGCAAGCAGAATATCCAAGGCTATTGTGATACTAAATTCTACAATTAGTATAGATATTGGTATATAGTTTATATATGTGAGTGTACAGATAGGACCGTATAAGTATGTGAATCCTAAATTTGCTCTTATCTTATATTTGAATATATTTTATTTGATTTTACATAAACAAGAAAAATTAATATGACAGCATAAAATAAGCAGACTTAGAGATGGTCTTATCTTTACTCTGTAACCCTTGTTTTGTTACATTATTGTAAGACTCCTGTTAGTTATAAATTCCTGTAAATTCCTCTGGAGCGATAGAAATAAATGAAGAGGATGACAAAAATGTAGGAAAAGGCACTGGAGCAACCAACACCAACAACGCAGAGGTATATTGGGGAGATTTGATGACTGTGGGTAGTGCAAACCTTTTTCCCTGATGAAAGTTCCAATTAGGAACTGAAACGTTGGATATTCAGACAGGATTCTGCTGGAGTGGATATGCCCTGATAGTCTATAGTAGTTTTTCCTGCATCAGTTAGTCATTGTCATATATATTCCTTATAAAACACATAAGATTGTGCTCCTTTATGGTTCACATCCGGAGTTGCATCCCCGACATGGAGTTAAAATTATGTGGGTTTAGGACTTAAGCTGGCCATAGATGCAAAAATCCGATCATACGAATCATGGTACAATCGGACTTTCCCATCTCCCGACCCGCCACTAACCATTCAGATCAAAGTCTTACCAGTCAGATTAGTAAAAGAACAGATCAGCTGATGTTCTGCCCCTGACAGTAATCGTACGATATCTGTGTCCAACCAAAGCTGGTGACAGTCTCCCACTGAAAATCATACGATCGGCAATACACGCAGAGATATTATCAGCAGCCGACAGAGATTTTCTAACCTGTCCCATCGACCAAACAACCGATCTCCGCCGGACGAAAAAATGTCGGGACTCTCCACACACGGTTCGAAAATCGTACGAATCCTCGATTCGTACGATCGGATCTTTGCGTCTATGGGCAGCTTTACATCAAGGTCACCATGGAATTGACATAACCAATGAGATCGCTAAACACACAGATCAGAACCATTTGTAAGGGTGGAACTTCTGCACTGGGTTCCCCTGCTTTGGGTAATGGTGGATACACAGTGTGGTTGCACAAGCCCCTGCTGCTAAGCTCTGCAATGTCATTCTCTGCACCCTCCATCCAAAGGGATGTAACCTAATACTATGTCTGACCCTGTCTCAAGCAATACTAAGCCTAAGGGAAACCCAAACATTCTAAAAAGAACGTCAGAAAGCCTTTGGGAGGGGGCAGATGGCTTTCCACCAAGTTACTAGAAAAAATATAAGGACATCATATCCCATCTAGTAGCTATGTTCAATAATATGTTACAGGGCCAACCCCTCCCACAAGAGATGCTTATAACTGAATTTATCTCTCATCCCTATACACAATAAAGATCATTCCAATGTCCAAAATTATAGACCTATTTTGGTCCTAAATGTGGACCTCAAACTATTCTCTAAGATTATGGCCACCAGACTTTCAGAATATCTGCCTCAATTTATCCAACCTGATTTATCCCTGTTGACAAACCACAGATTGTAGCCGTAGAATAATCACTACAATCTCTGATGCAAATATATTACTCACTCTTATGCTGGATGTGAACAAAGCATTAGATACAGTACTCTGGTAGTATTTATTTTCTGTCTTGCCAAGGTAAAACATTACGGGCCCTTTCCTTAGAGTTTTGTATGCTGACCCCATTGAATCCCAGGGATTAAGATTGCTAAAGGGACTCATCAGGGCTGCCCATTATCTCCATTGCTATTTGTGTTGGCAATTGACCATTTTATTCGTTCCGTACAGCTAGATTGGAATATACTCAGAGATTTGGTCTCCTTGGGATGCTTACAAAAGTCACACCTAGGGACTGATGTTATGCCAAATTAAATTATTCTCTTTAAATGGCTCCCTGCTAATACAACTCGTGTATTGAGTTTGTATTTCCACGTGTGCATCAGCAAACATTTTTTTCAATATGTAATGTCCATGCATTATATTTTTCTTTTGTTTTTTTCCTTCCTTTTTTACTGATTTCTTTTTTTGGATTTTTTTTAAAAAAAAAAAAAATCACAAATAAAGAGATATTTTGGAAACCACACTCCCTCCTGATTGTTCAGATAAAATGTGCACCAAGTTCAAACTTCAATCAGACTCTCTGTTGGGCTCTGTTGCTCCCAACCTTGACTGCACTTTAGTTAATTTGGGGTATGAAGATATTTCCTCCCAAGAACCTGCTGACAATTGACTTGCTTTAGTGTGAGGGGAATGGAAAAAAAATGGAAAGGAGGCTTTCTTTTTCAAAAAGTTTTTCTGCTTTATTTCCATTTGAAGTCATAGAATGTAAATATAGGCATTCGCTTCCTAAAGTTGACCCCTCGTTTGCACTAATGGTGAACCATAACATTTTCCCCATCAAGACAGCTCAGGTCATAGAATGCAAAGGACAGAAAGGTAGAAGCTTTATTAAGGAATCTGGCAGCCAGTACAGGCTTTAAAAGTGTCATTGCCTCCACATCAGCTGTCAGGCCACTTCAGGTATGGATCAGTCTATTGCAAAGAGAAATTCAAGGAATGTTTCCAGAGAATGACTAAAGCTGGCCATAGATGTTGAGATTTTTAAAAGATCAGATCCTCATCGTGAGACCACGATCTTCTCGGAACGATCATACGAATTTATCAATAACTAAAAAGACCAATTTGGCAGGAAAACAAAGGGGAGCTGCTTGGCCCTGCAGACATAGATACATTGCACTGGGACCCACAAAGATTTTTTTGACCTGGCCGATCAATTTCCTGACAGATGTCGGCCGAAAAATCGTAAGATGTACGAATCCCACTAACCGCACGATAATTTCGAAGGATTGGTCGGACTTCCCTAAAATCGGTCGCTCAGCAAGAAGAATCGTCGCGTCTATGGGGAGCTTAAGTCCTGATCTTCCTATTCTCTCTCTCTGGTGCTGATTTCCTCACTGAAGCTTCTCTGGCATTAGTTGGGTTATTGGCTAAATCTACAGCTGTTTCTACTCTGGCCGCAGGCACTGTAGCTAAACCATGAGCAACAGAATCGGTTGCTAAATATTCCTTTTGAAATGAAAAAACTCATTTGTTCCCTGTCATTCTCTTGGTAGAGGGACAAGGAGAAAGCTTTTTCATTCCTCCAAAACATCCCCAAGATCCAATCAGGATGAGAGACAGGTCAGCACCATTGTATAGAGACATGAAGAGTATGAGCAGCCTTTAGTACCAAGCCTCTCTCCCTGGCACCAGACATATCGGTGGAAAATCTCTTTCAAAATGGATGCTCCAGATTCTCAAATCAGGGGTTTTCTCCATTCATCCCCCAACACTTTACTATCACCAAAACTCCAGAGGTACAAAAAATTGGCTCTCCTTTCAGTAAAACAATTTATATCACAGAAAGGGCTGATTCCAGTCCTGGAGGGGAAAAGGGCAAGATGTGTATTCCCCAATTTTGTTAGTTCCAAGCCCAGACAGGAAACTTTAGGAGTCAGTCAGCTGAACTTTAAATGCCTGACAGACAATGATATGGCTTCACCTTCACCACCGGAAATATATCAGAGAATTGGCATAGAAGAAACCATGGCCAGTGTATTATTAGGAGTTCACTACCCTTCCCTTTAGAGTTACCTGTGCTCCAGGGTTTTCACAAAAATCCTAGTGGTGCGGCACAGCAGCCTGTTTAAATCTGGAATGACTGCAATACCTGGAAGTGTTAAAGGGTTGCCAGAAAAAGACCAAATAGGCCCTGTTCATTTCAATCTGCAAGTAGCAATACCCACACCAGATCTTTTTAAAGGAACACCAACCCTCACAGATACCTGCAGAAATCAAGCAATTGCTCGGCTTCAGTTTAGATACAGAGCATTCCCCAACCTCACCATGAAGAACCCCCAACGCTGCTTCAACTGAAACTTCTGTTGCTCTAACCTAAATGGGACTCTGGTGAGTCGGTTGTGTTATGGCAGTGCTCCAGCTGTAATTCATATTGACTGGGTAAGGGAGGGGGGCCATCAATGGTGAGCTCTTTATGAGAGAAAATACTTAAAGGGGATCAAACATAAAAATGTAATATAAGCTTCATGTCACTGAAATAAGACACTTTGTAAATACGATGAATTAAAAATTCGATACTGTGTAAGAAACAAGTTACTGTTCAGTATCTCTCCACAACCTGTCACTCTTCATGCTGAGCTCGGGGTCACATTTTGATTGACAGGTAGGTCTAATACATCTTTTAGGGGTTCCCTTTTCTTAGCAGAATAACTCAAATAACCAACTCCAGCACAAACAAAAGCTAAAGAAAGAACCGACTCTGACAAACACCCTGCACATACACAAACAGGATTTCCATCAGAGCCAGTTATTTGAAAAGAGTGAGCACTCGGTTAAGGGGCGCAACCCCCCCCCCCAGCCCAAAATAATGTTTTAAATCTGTCATTTAAAAACTGACTCCACCTACTGTATGAAGCCAGATTGAAGAGAGAGGTTCCTCAGAGGGGGAGAGTGAACTGGGAAGTTCTGGCAATGAGACACTTACAAGGGTTGTCTTTTTCTGCATCAAGTGGAAGTTCAGCACCCCCAACCCCCATCTTTCATACACTCCCCCAATATTATGCCCTACACAGGGCTGGGCTATGCAATATCCCCCGATTCTTTACTCACCCCCTTCCCAAGTCGCTTTTTGATGTCATATTTCTGCGAGATGTGATCTTCCACCTCTGGGCCACTCATGATGTCACACAACAACTGGCCCCTCCCCTAATGAACCTCTAAAATGCCATTTGCTTCTGTGGGGTCGGCTTGAACCCAATGGCACCTGGGAAAGGAAGAGACAATATGAATCGGGGTACCAGGTAATCAGCCAGGCACAAAAAAAGCTCTGGAGAATTATGGAATATTGGGGTGTTATTAAATATTGTTATGTAATATTGGCTGCTGGTATATGGCAGTATATTTTGGGGTATACAGTATTTGGGATATCAGGGTTGGAGAGCTCTGTATGCAGGGGGGTATATTTTGGGGTACAATGGACATATTGCTTAAAGGAGGGAGTATATGAGCAGGATATACCAGGGTAACACAGGGTCCGTTTATTGGGGTGTACAAGCAATTTATCTTGGGGGAACTGGATATGAGGCGGAACTTTGGGGCTCTGGAGAGAGTGTAGAGGGATAATGGTGTTACTGTGAGCAGAATATTTGGGTGTATCATGGGGAGACCATATTAGGGGAATTATTGGGGTACATTGGGGAATAAGAGATTGAGAGAGTATATAAGGGCTGTACAAGACTGGATATATGGGGGAGAGAAGGTAAATATTGGGGTGTCAGGAGGCACATGAGAGGACAGTACTGGGGTGACTAATATAT
Organism: Xenopus laevis; assembly: GCF_017654675.1. Classification (NCBI taxonomy): domain Eukaryota; kingdom Metazoa; phylum Chordata; class Amphibia; order Anura; family Pipidae; genus Xenopus; species Xenopus laevis. The sequence continues at coordinate 164,015,475 of NC_054381.1, forward strand.
TGGGGTGTCAGGGGACACATGAGGGGATATATGAGGGGACAGTACTGGGGTGACTAATATATTGGGGTGTCAGGGGACACATGAGGGGATATATGAGAGGACAGTACTGGGGTGACTGATATATTGGGGTGTCAGGGGACACATGAGGGGATATATGAGAGGACAGTACTGGGGTGACTGATATATTGGGGTGTCAGGGGACACATGAGGGGATATATGAGAGGACAGTACTGGGGTGACTAATATATTGGGGTGTCAGGGGACACATGAGGGGATATATGAGAGGACAGTACTGGGGTGACTAATATATTGGGGTGTCAGGAGACACATGAGGGGATATACGAGAGGACAGTACTGGGGTGACTAATATATTGGGGTGTCAGGGGACACATGAGGGGATATATGAGAGGACAGTACTGGGGTGACTAATATATTGGGGTGTCAGGAGACACATGAGGGGATATATGAGGGGACAGTACTGGGGTGACTAATATATTGGGGTGTCAGGGGACACATGAGGGGATATATGAGAGGACAGTACTGGGGTGACTAATATATTGGGGTGTCAGGGGACACATGAGGGGATATATGAGGGGACAGTACTGGGGTGACTAATATATTGGGGTGTCAGGGGACACATGAGGGGATATATGAGGGGACAGTACTGGGGTGACTAATATATTGGGGTGTCAGGGGACACATGAGGGGATATATGAGAGGACAGTACTGGGGTGACTAATATATTGGGGTGTCAGGGGGTACACGAGGGGATATATGAGAGGACAGTACTGGGGTGACTAATATATTGGGGTGTCAGGGGACACATGAGGGGATATATGAGAGGACAGTACTGGGGTGACTAATATATTGGGGTGTCAGGAGACACATGAGGGGATATACGAGAGGACAGTACTGGGGTGACTAATATATTGGGGTGTCAGGGGACACATGAGGGGATATATGAGAGGACAGTACTGGGGTGACTAATATATTGGGGTGTCAGGAGACACATGAGGGGATATATGAGGGGACAGTACTGGGGTGACTAATATATTGGGGTGTCAGGGGACACATGAGGGGATATATGAGAGGACAGTACTGGGGTGACTAATATATTGGGGTGTCAGGGGACACATGAGGGGATATACGAGAGGACAGTACTGGGGTGACTAATATATTGGGGTGTCAGGGGACACATGAGGGGATATATGAGGGGACAGTACTGGGGTGACTAATATATTGGGGTGTCAGGGGACACATGAGGGGATATATGAGAGGACAGTACTGGGGTGACTAATATATTGGGGGACAGTCCATGAGAGGTACAAGTCGGGGGGACTGGAGGTTACACACAGATGGGAAGAAGGAAATAAGCGATAATATAAATAAATGACGATACACTGAGGGATTGAGGGATGGGGGTACATGTGATGGTAAGAGCGGAATGTCGGGGTAATTTAAGGAAATTTAAGGCACGGGGGGGACCATCGTATTATTCTCACCTCTAAATTTGCTTCTCCCACCAACTGTTCCAAAGATGCGTTGCCCCAGCAACCATACACTTCCGCCTGGAACCGGAAGCCCCGCTGTGGTTCCTGTTGCCTAGTAACCAAAAGCCACGCTCTAATTGGTCATGACTATTAAACACAGGTGAGATGTGACCCCGCCCATACTGGGCGGTATTGGTTACTTCTTGTTTATTATTGGCTGGCACGTGTTGGGGGGGAGGAAGGACATTGCACCACAGAAAGTTGTAGTTCCAGCCTGACTGCTTGTGGCCAATCATTGGCTTACCTTGTACAAGGGGCGGGGCAGTGGGAGGATATTATTGTTTAGCGTAAGTAGAACTTCTGTGTGACACGAGAAGCGTCACTGAAAGCGGATGTATCTATTGTACAGTGCTGCGGATTTTGTTGTCGCTTCATACGCGCCTTTCAACATGTGTTCCCTCTGCGTAATAAACGTCATAGTCTCACTGGAGTCAAATTGAACAGTCTGATAGTTTAGTCTCTCGCTGTGTCTGTGTTATTATTCGTGTGAGGGGGAGGGGACATATAGGAGGGCGGGAAATAGTTCCCAACAGAGAGACACGGAAGTAGCACATTAAAGGGCAAGTATTTATTATAAACGTATTTATATACTAGCGCCAACATATTTCACTCCGCTGTAAACTAAATGTGTTTATACAACTAAGTCACATGAATTATATGAATAGAACATAAGGACTATTGTACCCCCTACTGTAAATGATAAGGATATTAGAAGTCACTGAGGGGTTGTTCTGTGACCATATAAAGGTACAAGGCTGCAGGCTGAGTTATACAGGGAACTCTGAGTATCACTCATGTATTATAAGAGATAATGTACCCCCTACTGTAAATGATAAGGATATTAGAAGTCACTGAGGGGTTGTTCTGTGACCATATAAAGGCACAAGGCTGCAGGCTGAGTTATACAGGGAACTCTGAGTATCACTCATGTATTATAAGGGATAATGTACCCCCTACTGTAAATGATAAGGATATTAGAAGTCACTGAGGGGTTGTTCTGGGACCATATAAAGGCACAAGGCTGCAGGCTGAGTTATACAGGGAACTCTGAGTATCACTCATGTATTATAAGGGATAATGTACCCCCAACTGTAAATGGTAAGGATATTAGAAGTCACTGAGGGGTTGTTCTGTGACCATATAAAGGCACAAGGCTGCAGGCTGAGTTATACAGGGAACTCTGAGTATCACTCATGTATTATAAGGGATAATGTACCCCCTACTGTAAATGATAAGGATATTAGAAGTCACTGAGGGGTTGTTCTGTGACCATATAAAGGCACAAGGCTGCAGGCTGAGTTATACAGGGAACTCTGAGTATCACTCATGTATTATAAGGGATAATGTACCCCCTACTGTAAATGATAAGGATATTAGAAGTCACTGAGGGGTTGTTCTGTGACCATATAAAGGCACAAGGCTGCAGGCTGAGTTATACAGGGAACTCTGAGTATCACTCATGTATTATAAGGGATAATGTACCCCCTACTGTAAATGATAAGGATATTAGAAGTCACTGAGGGGTTGTTCTGTGACCATATAAAGGCACAAGGCTGCAGGCTGAGTTATACAGGGAACTCTGAGTATCACTCATGTATTATAAGGGATAATGTACCCCCTACTGTAAATGATAAGGATATTAGAAGTCACTGAGGGGTTGTTCTGGGACCATATAAAGGCACAAGGCTGCAGGCTGAGTTATACAGGGAACTCTGAGTATCACTCATGTATTATAAGGGATAATGTACCCCCAACTGTAAATGGTAAGGATATTAGAAGTCACTGAGGGGTTGTTCTGTGACCATATAAAGGCACAAGGCTGCAGGCTGAGTTATACAGGGAACTCTGAGTATCACTCATGTATTATAAGGGATAATGTACCCCCTACTGTAAATGATAAGGATATTAGAAGTCACTGAGGGGTTGTTCTGTGACCATATAAAGGCACAAGGCTGCAGGCTGAGTTATACAGGGAACTCTGAGTATCACTCATGTATTATAAGGGATAATGTACCCCCTACTGTAAATGATAAGGATATTAGAAGTCACTGAGGGGTTGTTCTGTGACCATATAAAGACACAAGGCTGCAGGCTGAGTTATACAGGGAACTCTGAGTATCACTCATGTATTATAAGGGATAATGTTCTATAGCCCAAAATTTGACACTGGAGGGGTTCATATTGTGATATTGTTTGAAATGACTTGCAACTGTGGATAATATTTTGTCTGCTTTACCTATTTTATCCGCATTTCTGATTGAACTGCAATGTTGTTGTATTCTGAGTTTGAGCATCTGTGTTGTCATCCCAACGTATTGTTTCTTACAAGGGCACTCCAGTACATAAATTACTCCCTTGGTTCTACAATTAATGTAATCCTTGATTGTATGATTAATGTTAAATCTATCACTGAATTTTGTGCTTTTAATCATGTGATCACACATATTGCAATTTCCACAGGGGAAGCAGCCCTTAATGGTATTGGTATAAGACTAAAACGGAACTGTTCCTCTCATGTTCTCTTTAAAGAACAAGCGGTACTACTTAAAAACAGATTAAAACAAAGGGGATACTCCGGTAAACTCATAAAGAGAGCTTATCATAGAGCTTTAGGGACTGAAAGAGAACAATTGCTCCATCCAAAGACTAGGTCTCAGCAAGATAACACGGTCAGGTTTATAACTACATATAACTCTAACAGCAAGAAAATTAATCAAATTATTAATAAACACTGGTCGGTTTTGAAAGAAGACACGGTTCTAGATACTGTTCTACAAGATACAGTTTCTGTATGCTACAGACGTAGCCCTAATCTGAAAGACCTACTATCGAGAAGTCACTTCCAGACACCCAGCAGATCCAATACCATTAAGGGCTGCTTCCCCTGTGGAAATTGCAATATGTGTGATCACATGATTAAAAGCACAAAATTCAGTGATAGATTTAACATTAATCATACAATCAAGGATTACATTAATTGTAGAACCAAGGGAGTAATTTATGTACTGGAGTGCCCTTGTAAGAAACAATACGTTGGGATGACAACACAGATGCTCAAACTCAGAATACAACAACATTGCAGTTCAATCAGAAATGCGGATAAAATAGGTAAAGCAGACAAAATATTATCCACAGTTGCAAGTCATTTCAAACAATATCACAATATGAACCCCTCCAGTGTCAAATTTTGGGCTATAGAACAGATCCAATTGGGAATCAGAGGGGGTGATCTGGAACAAGAATTACTCAAACGGGAAACACATTGGATTTTCAAACTAAATTCAGTTTCACCCAATGGGATCAATGAAAATATACTATTTAATGCTTTTCTTTAATAATCATGATTTAGGTATGTGGTTTAACATATCAATTCCTTCATTCCTCATCGTGAGATCCCATTTCCAAGTATCGCGAAATCTTATCGTGAGATCCTATTTCCAAGTATCGCGAGACCTCAATGCGAGATCTCATTTTCAAGTATCGCGAGATTTTGTATTCAGGAAGTGATAAAGATGCCACACCAAACGAGTCACTTTTAGATTTTGCCTTGACAAAGCCAGCAGGCGAAACACGTGTTGGCACACTGGGAAGCGCTGTTTGTGAAGTCTCCTGGGCGCTTTCCTCATTTTTACTATTGCAAAATAATTTCCTATTGATTTTAAACTTTTGCGACCGCATTGATTCTTCTTTTACAATCTTACCTGTTATCCAATGGCACTGTGGGATTTGTAGTTTTATAGGGAAGATTAGCTCTCCGAATTATAAGATAGCAAGGTAAAATTGAGACTACAGTCCCCAGTGACCTACTTTCTCCTCCGTGTGGGGTCCCAGACTTAGAAAAAATTTAGGCAGCTAGAACTTGGGACTTCTCCACCTCTAACAATTTTCCTATTCCTCCTTTCTCTTTCAATGCTGGTCTCTTTTTTTTTTTTTTTGAAATATGTTTTTATTGATTTTCAAAAGTGGGGGGGGGGTACAGAAAAAAAGAAAGGAAAGGGGGGAGGGGGAAAGGTCAAAGCCAGCAATATCAAATCATGCAGTACATAGGTATGAAAATGCAGTACTTCCTATCAAAACAATACAGCAGAGTACACCCGCTAGAGTTAACGACAATTACATACATGTAGGAGTAAATGACGAAGCCCCCCAGCCTGGGGAGGACCTAGTGCATGGGTGTCAGGTAGGCCTAAGGATACAACCGAGTCGCCCTGCTCAGGACGTAAAGAGTAGTGCATAGTCATCCGTCTCCCTGAATAGCAACCATCTCAACCATACATCCCTATATCGTAAGTGTTGCTTACTGGAGACATTGGATAACTCCTCGAATTTGGCAATTTCATTAACTTTCACGGCCCAATCCTTAACAGAAGGAGGAACGGTGGATTTCCACAGTCTGGGGATGAGTGCCTTAGCGGCATTCAGCAGATGTCGCTCTAAAGGTACATCTGAGGGACCATCCCCGTTCTCCAGTTCCCAAAATAGTAGGATATGAGCAGGGGAGTTGGGCAACTGCCTCCCTAATATAATAGAGCAAAGACGTAGGATCGTGGCCCAATATTCAGCGAGGTCGGGGCATTCCCAAAAAATATGCAATAGAGAGCCGACATTAGCCTTACACCTCCAACACAAATGACTAACAGTGGGGTAAATGCGGTTCAATTTGACCGGTGTGTAGTACCACCTACACAGAATCTTATAATTTAACTCTTGAATTTTGCAGCATCTAGAACTGAACATCAGATTAGCTATGCCCCGTTTATGCAAATCTTCAGGAATATCTAAGCCAAGATCTCTTTCCCACGCCTTTATAAATGGAAGTTGCTTCCTTGCCAACACCGGCCCCAACATATCATAAGTAAGCGATATCGTGTGTGACGGAGGGAGTTCCAAAATGCATAATTTTTCAAATGGAGTTAGTGGTCTCCCCAACACTTTGTCACCTCCCAGATAAGCAAAGAAGTGTTTAATCTGACAATATTTATAATCTTGGAGGGATGCATTAGGTCTGGCTTGCCTAAGAAGCTCCAAGCTAGCGAGCTGCCCTTTCTCCAACACATGTACAAATTGTAGGTGGCCATCTACCAACCACTCGTGAAACGCTTTGGGTCTAAGCGCCGCCGGAAACGCCGGGTTGTTCGTGATCGGCATAAGGGGCGAAGGAATGCTGGTCTCTTTTGAATAATTTTATGCAAACGTTTCTTAACACCCTATAACTTTAACGGGGGTGTATGGATTAATTACTATTCACCAATTTTTATGCAGTTCTCAAAGATTACGTTAATTGATTTGCAGCAATTTTAATGAATTTAGTAAAGTTTACTTTTTAACAGTTAATCAGTTATTTACAATCTTCTATAATGAATGGATTTTAATGTGTGATATATAATAATGAATTAACTTTAATCTCACCTGGGTCAACTTAATCCTGGTTATTTAAGTCAACTCCTTAATTTAATTTGAAGCACTAGCACTTTATAGCACAATATTAATTAATCCTATTACATGGTTTTTAATTGCTGATGAATTATTAGCACCTAGTACATAGCACTTTATTGGGTAATCCAGCAATGGCTGCCCAATAATTGAAGCAACACTGGGTTAGTAACCTTTAACCAATCAATTGAAACTGTTAATTTTGACACTGCTGCACAGATACTTGAATTTTCTCTAATTGGTGGTCCATTGAATAGAGAGGGGTTTTACTTCTTTTCATTTCTATAACACATTATTTTGGTAATCACACCTCTTTCGTTCGGAAAACGTATTGCTTTTTTAGGAAGGTACACTGAACAATTCTTTCTTTATAACTCTGAGTATCACTCATGTATTATAAGGGATAATGTACCCCCTACTGTAAATGATAAGGATATTAGAAGTCACTGAGGGGTTGTTCTGTGACCATATAAAGGCACAAGGCTGCAGGCTGAGTTATACAGGGAACTCTGAGTATCACTCATGTATTATAAGGGATAATGTACCCCCTACTGTAAATGATAAGGATATTAGAAGTTACTGAGGGGTTGTTCTGTGACCATATAAAGGCACAAGGCTGCAGGCTGAGTTATACAGGGAACTCTGAGTATCACTCATGTATTATAAGGGATAATGTACCCCCTACTGTAAATGATAAGGATATTAGAAGTCACTGAGGGGTTGTTCTGTGACCATATAAAGGCACAAGGCTGCAGGCTGAGTTATACAGGGAACTCTGAGTATCACTCATGTATTATAAGGGATAATGTACCCCCTACTGTAAATGATAAGGATATTAGAAGTCACTGAGAGGTTGTTCTGTGACCATATAAAGGCACAAGGCTGCAGGCTGAGTTATACAGGGAACTCTGAGTATCACTCATGTTATACAGTAGAAAAGAGGTCCCTGCCCCATACAGCTTACAATCAAGGGGTCTATTTATTATGCAGTGTGAGAAGTGGAGTGAAGCATTACTGGTGATATTGCCTATAGCAACCAATTAGATAACAGTTAGATAACAAAAGCAAAGATCTAATTGGTTGCTATGGACAACATCACCAGTAATGCTTCACTCCACTTCTCACACTGCATAATAAAGAGACCCCCAAATGTATAAAATGAAAGCAAACATTTGATTGGTTCCATGGGTTAGTGTCCAGGTGTAATTTGCCCAGTCTTTAAATGCACTTTATGGAGAAGTTCTGTCCCAATAGAAATGATATAAATGCTAAAGGGCTCATTTATATCTGGAGATGGACTGAGAAAATCTCAATTTCGGAAGCATCTGCAATGTTTTCCCCACAATGCACTGCGTGTGCAATAGGGATGCTAATGTGCAAGTGCATCTGATTCATGAAAATGGAACAATTGTACATACACTTTGCATAAATCAGGTGTAGTTGCACAACATTTCACAGTCTGGCTGGTGTCATTATTTCTGGTGTTCCCTCACATCAGTGAATGATGTCTGGCCAGATTCTTTAGGTGGAACTGCACTGTGGCTTTAATTTGTGGCACCCAGGGAGCCTGGAGCTGCAGCCGGGTCAGGAGGTGACAGTTTTGTAGGTCAGGAGGGGACAGTTTTGTAGGTCAGGAGGGGACAGTTTTGTAGGTCAGGAGGTGACAGTAGCTCCTGAGTTTATACAGTGCTGGGTGTCAGCAGGCCCCAAGTTTGTGTTTGCATTGAATGTAATTATACAGAAGTGCACGGAGCACATTGGCACACCAGTTCCTTTACTGAAAGTGATTTTAGGTGCAACTCAATGTGGGAAGAGCACAAGTTGCCCAGTGCATGTGCCTATGTAACAAGCCCTTATGTGTGATATGTGATATGATCAGGTTAGCCTTAATAATAACTTGTCAAAGTAAAAAGGCAGCGACATTCAGGAAACTTTAAACAGAAATCCGCCTGTTTTATTCACAAGGGAGTTTTCAGTAACTTGTAATAAAAGTAACTTACAGATTTTGTTCATGAATTAGAACAACCTGCTCCACTGGCCGCCTGCAATACCGGAAAATAGAGCTGGCACTACTCCGGTACCCCAAAAATATGATCAAATTAAGTAGAATCCAGGAGTCTCAACAGTTTCGTGTCCACACAGGACACTTAATCATAGGCCTATGGTTAAGTGTCCTGTGTGGACACGAAACGCGTCAGGCTTTTATTTTTTATACAAGATGCAATAAAACTTTTTTGTACTACTTTACCAATATTTTGAGACTCCTGGATTCTACTTAATTTGATCATATTTTTGGGGTACCGGAGTAGTGCCAGCTCTATTTTCCGGTATTGTATGTATTTTCTCCCATTGCTGAGGGTTTGGAGCATGAGCACCCGGACCCCATATGGAAAGAGGTTAGCTTCCTTATATACTTTTTTCAATGTCTTTGCTTTTTATTAGTTTGTTCCATGTATAACCACTGGCCGCCTGGCCTTACTCATTGCAGCACTTTTACCCTACTTAGTGTACTTAGTCCGTATATCCCTCTACAACAGAGTTTTTTGCACACAACTCCACACTTACCATGTACCTCACTGACTCCGACTTCCCCTGGGCTGTTCCCCTCCCCAAGGTAAGACTCTTCACTCCCAGCACCTGCAGTAGCTGATTCAATACACTCAGCCTCTGTTATTCTTCCCATGTGCTGCGTCTCGTAGAGCATTCTGGGAGATATGTTCCTTCCCTCTAGTGTTGCCCCAGACACTGTGTCATAAATGGTAATACATCTGGAATGGTAATGAATTTGCCCCAAGGGGATAATGTTGGAAATGGTCAGGTAAATGGCAAATATATCAGAGCTCAGTCTGAATAACCAACAGAAACGTTGTCTCTCCACATAAATGATTACAATTAACCTAAAAAAATATTTACAGTTACAAATATTTTATAACTCTACAATGTTATTACCACCATAGCAATGGTGCTTCATTATGGCTTCCCTCTGGTCTGCAGTCCCCACTCCTCACACTCCTCTGTCTCTTCCCCAGGCTTCTCTCTCCTCTGTCTCTTCCCCAGGCTCCTCTCTCCTCTGTCTCTTCCCCAGGCTTCTCTCTCCTCGGTCTCTTCCCCAGGCTCCTCTCTCCTCTGTCTCTTCCCCAGGCTCCTCTCTCCTCTGTCTCTTCCCCAGGCTCCTCTCTCCTCTGTCTCTTCCCCAGGCTTCTCTCTCCTCTGTCTCTTCCCCAGGCTTCTCTCTCCCTCTGTCTCTTCCCCAGGCTTCCCTCTGGTCTGCAGTCCCCACTCCTCACACTCCTCTGTCTCTTCCCCAGGCTCCTCTCTCCTCTGTCTCTTCCCCAGGCTTCTCTCTCCTCTGTCTCTTCCCCAGGCTTCTCTCTCCTCTGTCTTTTCCCCAGGCTTCTCTCTCCTCTGTCTCTTCCCAGGCTCCTCTCTCCTCTGTCTCTTCCCCAGGCTCCTCTCTCCTCTGTCTCTTCCCCAGGCTTCTCTCTCCTCTGTCTCTTCCCCAGGCTCCTCTCTCCTCTGTCTCTTCCCCAGGCTCCTCTCTCTCCTCTGTCTCTTCCCCAGGCTTCTCTCTCCTCTGTCTCTTCCCCAGGCTCCTCTCTCCTCTGTCTCTTCCCCAGGCTCCTCTCTCCTCTGTCTCTCCTCCAGGCACTAATATAATTACACACACTTATAAACTTATACGTATATATAGATAAATACACACATATAATTACACACAGACTTATGTAAAGTGAAATAGAGACAGGTCACTGCTTCCCTCTGGTCTGCAGTCCCCACTCCTCACACTCCTCTGTCTCTTCCCCAGGCTTCTCTCTCCTCTGTCTCTTCCCCAGGCTCCTCTCTCCTCTGTCTCTTCCCCAGGCTTCTCTCTCCTCTGTCTCTTCCCCAGGCTCCTCTCTCCTCTGTCTCTTCCCCAGGCTCCTCTCTCCTCTGTCTCTTCCCCAGGCTCCTCTCTCCTCTGTCTCTTCCCCAGGCTTCTCTCTCCTCTGTCTCTTCCCCAGGCTTCTCTCTCCCTCTGTCTCTTCCCCAGGCTTCCCTCTGGTCTGCAGTCCCCACTCCTCTGTCTCTTCCCCAGGCTCCTCTCTCCTCTGTCTCTTCCCCAGGCTCCTCTCTCCTCTGTCTCTTCCCCAGGCTCCTCTCTCCTCTGTCTCTTCCCCAGGCTTATCTCTCCTCTGTCTCTTCCCCAGGCTTCTCTCTCCCTCTGTCTCTTCCCCAGGCTTCCCTCTGGTCTGCAGTCCCCACTCCTCACACTCCTCTGTCTCTTCCCCAGGCTCCTCTCTCCTCTGTCTCTTCCCCAGGCTTCTCTCTCCTCTGTCTTTTCCCCAGGCTTCTCTCTCCTCTGTCTCTTCCCCAGGCTCCTCTCTCCTCTGTCTCTTCCCCAGGCTTCTCTCTCCTCTGTCTCTTCCCCAGGCTCCTCTCTCCTCTGTCTCTTCCCCAGGCTCCTCTCTCTCTTCCCCAGGCTTCTCTCTCCTCTGTCTCTTCCCCAGGCTCCTCTCTCCTCTGTCTCTCCTCCAGGCTCCTCTCTCCTCTGTCTCTCCTCCAGGCTCCTCTCTCTCCTCTGTCTCTTCCCCAGGCTTCTCTCTCCTCTGTCTCTTCCCCAGGCTCCTCTCTCCTCTGTCTCTTCCCCAGGCTTCTCTCTCCTCTGTCTCTTCCCCAGGCTTCTCTCTCCTCTGTCTCTTCCCCAGGCTTCTCTCTCCTCTGTCTCTCCTCCAGGCTCCTCTCTCCTCTGTCTCTTCCCCAGGCTTCTCTCTACTCTGTCTCTTCCCCAGGCTTCTCTCTCCTCTGTCTCTTCCCCAGGCTTCTCTCTCCTCTGTCTCTCCTCCAGGCTCCTCTCTCCTCTGTCTCTTCCCAGGCTTCTCTCTCCTCTGTCTCTTCCCCAGGCTCCTCTCTCCTCTGTCTCTTCCCCAGGCTTCTCTCTCCTCTGTCTCTTCCCCAGGCTTCTCTCTCCTCTGTCTCTTCCCCAGGCTTCTCTCTCCTCTGTCTCTCCTCCAGGCTCCTCTCTCCTCTGTCTCTTCCCCAGGCTTCTCTCTCCTCTGTCTCTTCCCCAGGCTTCTCTCTCCTCTGTCTCTTCCCCAGGCTTCTCTCTCCTCTGTCTCTTCCCCAGGCTTCTCTCTACTCTGTCTCTTCCCCAGGCTTCTCTCTCCTCTGTCTCTTCCCCAGGCTTCTCTCTCCTCTGTCTCTCCTCCAGGCTCCTCTCTCCTCTGTCTCTTCCCCAGGCTTCTCTCTCCTCTGTCTCTTCCCCAGGCTCCTCTCTCCTCTGTCTCTTCCCCAGGCTTCTCTCTCCTCTGTCTCTTCCCCAGGCTTCTCTCTCCTCTGTCTCTTCCCCAGGCTCCTCTCTCCTCTGTCTCTTCCCCAGGCTTCTCTCTCCTCTGTCTCTTCCCCAGGCTCCTCTCTCCTCTGTCTCTTCCCCAGGCTTCTCTCTCCTCTGTCTCTTCCCCAGGCTTCTCTCTCCTCTGTCTCTCCTCCAGGCTCCTCTCTCCTCTGTCTCTTCCCCAGGCTCCTCTCTCCTCTGTCTCTCCTCCAGGCACTAATATAATTACACACACTTATAAACTTATACGTATATATAGATAAATACACACATATAATTACACACAGACTTATGTAAAGTGAAATAGAGACAGGTCACTGCTCAGAGATATTTATTAGTGACACTTCAAGTTCTTATAAAGGAAACAAAATAAAGACAAAAGTCCCTCTATTGGGCCAGACACGAGCTCACCCTAAAACAACATGAGCTACAGATGTAAATAAAAGCGTAAGTAACGTGTAACAGTTACAAGTTATAAATATAATCCAACATTAAGATACAAAAATAGTCCTGCGGGTTTTTCCTTTTTAACGACTTTCTTAGCATCCCGGATATGACGTCAGAGGCAGTACCACTGAGGGTATCAATGCGCCAGGTTGAAGCGAGTTCTGGCTGAACAGGATGTACCAACTGCTTCCGGCTGTGCCATTACATTGCCCGTAGTTAATGGTTACACGGCCAGAGCAAAAGTACAAAGGGAAGCGCAATACAAACATTACGGTACCGCTTGTTCCTATGTGAGAGGCGCTAACACTCCTCCCTCTGTCCCAGTAACCCATTACTCCGAGCTGGAAGGAACCGGGAATTTCCCTCTAGTCACGTGCCTGTGACTCGGCAGCTCCAGCGCGTGACGCAGAGACTGAGAGGAGGGGGCGGGGCGTGAGAGATTGAGGAGATAGAGAAGAGGATTAGCTGCAGACTCTGCTTCTGATCATTTTCCTGCTTCGCTTTCGGCCTCTCGGGACACTGAGGTGAGTATTGGTGCGGGACTAGAGTGTCAGCTCCTGTGGCCAAGGGAAGAATTTATATATACGTGACTGGACGGATTTCCCTGTCTGTATCCCGGGAAACTGCACTCGCACCCCAATATGTCTGTCTGACACCTGCACATTCACTCACTCACTCACTCACTGACTGACACTCACTCACTGACACACTCGCTGACTGACTGACACTCACTGACACACTCACTGACACACAGACTGACTGACACTCACTCACTCACTGACACACTCACTCACTCACTGACACACTCACTGACACACTCACTCACTGACACACAGACTGACTGACACTCACTCACTCACTGACACACTCACTCACTCACTGACACACTCACTCACTCACTGACACACTCACTCACTGACACACAGACTGACTGACACACTCAATCACTCACTGACACACTCAATCACTCACTGACACACTCAATCACTCACTGACTCACTCACTGACTCACTCACTCACTGACACACTCACTCACTGACACACTCACTCATAGGCACACTGACACACTCACTCACTGACACACTCACTCACTGACACACTCACTCATAGGCACACTGACACACTCACTGACACATTCACTCACTGACACATTCACTCACTGACACACTCACACACTGACACACTCACTCACTGACACACTCACTCATAGGCACACTGACACACTCACTGACACATTCACTCACTGACACACTCACACACTGACACACTCACTCACTGACACACTCACTCATAGGCACACTGACACACTCACTGACACATTCACTCACTGACACACTCACACACTGACACACTCACTCACTGACACTCACTCATAGGCACACTGACACACTCACTGACACATTCACTCACTGACACACTCACACACTGACACTCACTCACTGACACACTCACTCATAGGCACACTGACACACTCACTGACACATTCACTCACTGACACATTCACTCACTGACACACTCACACACTGACACACTCACTCACTGACACACTCACTCATAGGCACACTGACACACTCACTGACACATTCACTCACTGACACACTCACTCACTGACACACTCACTCACTGACACACTCACTCACTGACACACTCACTCATAGGCACACTGACACACTCACTGACACATTCACTCACTGACACATTCACTCACTGACACACTCACACACTGACACACTCACTCACTGACACACTCACTCATAGGCACACTGACACACTCACTGACACATTCACTCACTGACACACTCACTCACTGACACACTCACTCACTGACACACTCACTCACTGACACACTCACTCATAGGCACACTGACACACTCACTGACACATTCACTCACTGACACATTCACTCACTGACACACACACACTGACACATTCACTCACTGACACACTCACTCACTGACACACTCACTCACTGGAACACTCCCAGTGAGACACACACAGGACAGGCAATGTGTGGGTTGAGGCAAATGCGCTACTGTAAGATGCCATAGATCTTCAGCCAGTTAGACACATACACTAAGTGATGCACAAACACACACACAGCCACTCACATGTACACACTGACACTCACATGTACACACTGACACTCACATGTACACACTGACACTCACATGTACACACTGACACTCACATGTACACACTGACACTCACATGTACACACTGACACTCACATGTACACACTGACACTCACATGTACACACTGACACTCACATGTACACACTGACACTCACATGTACACACTGACACTCACATGTACACACTGACACTCACATTTACACACTGACACACAATAAGGCGGGGGGTATCCGTTTCCCTGCAGGACAGGTCTGTGCAGATGAGGAGAGAGTGGGGCCCTGTGACTGAGGCTTATGGGAAAGTGGCCCTAGAGAAAGTCACAACGAAAAGGTTATTTTACTCCAAATTGCCCTCGACTTTAATGGCAGCCGTTGTCACGTCACTAGTGGGGCAGATTTTGGCCACAGTTTTTGGGCCTGGTCTGTGCTGACATTAAAGCCAATCAATGTTGAAGTGCTTTACCTCTGTGTATTTCCCTTAGGAATCAGGTGCTCAGCAGTAAATTACCCAACCTGCCACTCGTTAGGAAAATCACATAGAAAGTCCACAGCAGTGCGGCACACTGACAAACTGAATTCATTATGATTTGTCACATTTATTGGCTCCAATTCAAGTAGACAAAGGCAACGTTTCAAGGTTTGATAAAGGGCCCTGTGAGGCCCAAACGTTGCCTTTGTCTACTTGAATTGGAGCCAATAAATGTGACAAACATAACGAAATCACTTTGTCGGTGTGCCGCATACAGACTGGGATGGATCACTTGCCCACTGGCACAGAAATGAGCCACACGTTGGTCAGTGCCCCGGAGTCAATAATCTTCCACAACATGTGATCAGGGACCCACACGATATATACGTTTATCAAGGACATGGGTGCGGGTGCTGGAGCCCTAAATCCACCCCACTGCTGCGGTCTCATTTGCTTGGCCTAGTGACATCACTCACTTGTCATTGCCTTTAAATGAGTGATGTCACAGCGTATTTAGTTCATTTAGTATTGGGATGTGACAAAATATTGTGATGTCTCTGCGCTTTATCTGTTTCTTTCTCCCCGTTGTGCAAATTCACACCCACTGAGCTGACACTCAAGTGTGATTGGGCTCAATGAGCAGCGGAACCAGTTCAGCCATGCAGAGAATATGCTCCTTCTGGGAGGGGTGTGAGTGGAACTCTGATATATTGGGGGGCTCAATGGGACAGAGCTTAAAGATCTTTGGCTATAGAAGGGAGGCAATTGTTCTCCAGGAACGTTCCCAGTCATTGGGGGAGAGGGGTAATAGGATTATATCCACTGTATCATGGAGATTGCTGGGGTACTTTATTCCCAGTCATTGGGAGAGAGGGGTTATAGGATTGTATCCACTGTATCATGGACAATACAGGGGTACTTTATTCCCAGTCATTGGGAGAGAGGGGTTATAGGATTGTATCCACTGTATCATGGACAATACAGGGGTACTTTATTCGCAGTCATTGGGGGAGAGGGGTTATAGGATTGTATCCAATGAATCATGGAGAATAAAGGGGTACTTTATTTCTAATCAGGAGGATAATGGGAATAGTATCCATCATACCACTGATGTTACTTGAGTACTTTATACACTGCACTGTATGTGTGAACTCAGTGGGAGACCTTGATGGGGGAGTGTGGCCCTGTGGCTGAGCACTATGGGACTTGTAGTTTACATACACCAGGAAGCAAATAAAAAATCTCTCAATGTTTTTTTTCTCCAGAGACATTGGAATCTTCCCTGTTGGGGCCATTTCTGGCTGTTTCTAAGCCCAGAGATCTTTCATCGGGCCGGTGACTACCATCTGGAGAGGATGTCACATGAAAAGAGCTTCCTGGTTACTGGGGATCCCTACTCCAGCGCCCCATACCCTGTAGGACAGGATCCTGCTCCTCCCCCCACATATGCGCCTGGGCCTTACCCCAATACTGCTTCTTACCCCAATACTGCTTCTTACCCCAATACTGCTCCTTACCCCAATACTGCTCCTTACCCCAATACTGCTCCTTACCCCAATACTGCTCCTTACCCCAATACTGCTCCTTACCCCAGTGATGTTCCATACCCCAATGCAGTTCCTTACCCACAAAATGTCCCAATGGGGCAGCCTCCTTACCCTCCTTACAACCAAGGACCTTATCCCAGTGGGCCCTACCAGCAGCCCCCCTATGGACAGAAGGGCTACTCCTCCCAATCAAGCGGTGAGTTTTAAAGAAGATCAATTGTGTCAGCCTCAGTATATCCCCCCCATCCTCTAAATGTACTGTGCTCCCCAAAAAGTGTGGTTATTGCTTTTTTACCTCTTAAAAATGTCATCAGAGGTACAGAGACATCCTCTCAGATCAGTGTCTAGGCTCAAATGAGAGCAGGGCGTCGGGACATATGAGGGAGGGACTTGGTCTGGGAGCACAGAGAGATGGCGGAGGGACTTGGTCAGGCTGGAAGTACAGAGACATGGGGGAGGGACTTGGTCAGACTGGAAGAACAGAGACATGGGGAGGGATTTGGGGGGAAGGACTTGGTCAGGCTCGGAGCACAGAGACATGGGGGAGGGACTTGGTCTGGGAGCACAGAGACATGGGGGAGGGACTTGGTCAGGCTGGAAGCACAGAGACATGGGGGAGGGACTTGATCAGGCTGGAAGTACAGAGACATGGGGAGGGCCTTGGTCAGGCTGGAAGCACAGAGACGTGGGAGGGACTTGGTCAGGCTGGAAGTACAGAGACATGGGGAGGGACTTGGTCAGGCTGGAAGCACAGAGACATGTGGGAGGGACTTGGTCTGGGAGCACAGAGACGTGGGAGGGACTTGATCAGGCTGGAAGTACAGAGACATGGGGAGGGACTTGGTCAGGCTGGAAGCACAGAGACATGTGGGAGGGACTTGGTGAGGCTGGAAGCACAGAGACGTGGGAGAGACTTGGTCAGGCTGGAAGCACAGAGACATGTGGGAGGGACTTGGTCTGGGAGCACAGAGACGTGGGAGGGACTTGATCAGGCTGGAAGTACAGAGACATGGGGAGGGACTTGGTCAGGCTGGAAGTACAGAGACATCGGGAGGGACTTGGTCAGGCTGGAAGCACAGAGACGTGGGAGAGACTTGGTCTGGGAGCACAGAGACGTGGGAGGGACTTGATCAGGCTGGAAGTACAGAGACATGGGGAGGGACTTGGTCAGGCTGGAAGCACAGAGACATGTGGGAGGGACTTGGTCAGGCTGGAAGTACAGAGACATCGGGAGGGACTTGGTCAGGCTGGAAGCACAGAGACATGTGGGAGGGACTTGGTCAGGCTAGAAGTACAGAGACATCGGGAGGGACTTGGTCAGGCTGGAAGCACAGAGACATGTGGGACGGACTTGGTCAGGCTGGAAGTACAGAGACATCGGGAGGGACTTGGTCAGGCTGGAAGCACAGAGACATGTGGGAGGGACTTGGTCTGGGAGCACAGAGACGTGGGAGGGACTTGATCAGGCTGGAAGCACAGAGACATGTGGGAGGGACTTGGTCAGGCTGGAAGCACAGAGACGTGGGAGAGACTTGGTCAGGCTGGAAGCACAGAGACATGTGGGAGGGACTTGGTCTGGGAGCACAGAGACGTGGGAGGGACTTGATCAGGCTGGAATTACAGAGACATGGGGAGGGACTTGTTCAGGCTGGAAGCACAGAGACATGGGGAGGGACTTGGCTGGGTTGGGAGCACAGAGACATGGGGGAGGGATTTGTTCTGGGAGCACAGACCCATCCAATTAGAGCCATAACTATATGTAACCATATGATCCCAAATTAATATGTGAGCAGAGAATATTACCCAAGTACCAGAGAATACAGTGCAGTGTGGTGCTAATAGAGTGCAAAATGGTGCAAACTACTTCTAAACATGGCTGAAAAGCATCAGAGGGGTGTAAGCATAGCTTGGGGTATGAACCTAGATTCTGATTGGCTATTGGAACATCAGGTGGTTTTTGATCCTCTGTGACTTTTGCTCTTTGCCCCAGTGGAAACACAAGTGAAATTGTATTTAGTACATGTTTTATTGGCTGTTCCTGCTGGACTGTGTTCATTTGTAGCATATGGATTATTGTGATGCTTTAATTTGCACTTTCATTGCAACATGGTGGGTATATTTAGCTGTAGACCTTCTATGGGGCCCTTATGAGCAATTCATAGTGAGTGTTGGGGGGCAGATTGGGGGTTCTCTTCTTGCAGTTTGTTTGCCTTGGACATGACAACCGTGTTGCATATTGTCGTCTCCTGCTGGAATCAGCCAATCAGAGCAGGGGAAATGTGTCAGTGACTCAAAGCAGGATTGAGTTGGGTGTAGGTTGAGGAACTTCTGAAAAAAAACAAGTACAAACAGAACCCACTTTTACTGTTCATTCATCCAGTCTGTGATGGACCTGCACAAGGTTCCTCTCTCTTTAGTTGCCCCCCCCCCCGGTATCCTTCCCTTCCACATTTTCCTGTGCTCCCAGCAAGTAATGTTACTCAACAACACCCCCTCCCTCCCCAGTCCCTGCCATTATATAACTGTTTCCTCTCTGCCATCTCCATCCCGTTCCTTCCAATCCCTGTCCAGCTCATCAATCTTTCCTCCAATGAAATCATCAGCTGACATGTGAGGGTTCAATAATTCAGTGGAGATTCCTCAGCAGGTTCAGATGTGAGAGACGTTTGCTACTGACTCGGCCCCATTCTAACAATACCCATTGCTATAGCCTTGCCCCGCTGACCCCAACACTGACCCCCCCCCCCCCCAGGAAACCGTGAGAGCAGAGATTCCCACCAGCCCTCATATATATTGATAAGGATTGTGCTGGGGATGTGATATGTGAGCAAACATGTAATACACACATACATGTAAATTAACATAGCGCCCCAGTGACACCCAATAATAGCCCACCCAGGAGCCCTTACATTGTCACATGTTCATTGCCTCTCACACGGCCCCCATGGGCACTTCTCATTTTACTGAGAGTCCTCGCTTGATGGCACTGCTGCAGTTCTGCCAGGAGAGACAGAGAAATGCTCCAAATGCAGCTTTGCCCGTTGCTTATTCTCTCTAATAGATTTTCTATAGACCCCCAGTCATTCTGGGACACTATGCCCCCTCCCCCCGTATAAATCTATATGCAGCTGGACTTCAGTTAATAGATTTACTGCTCAGTACTGATGTATAGCTGATTTATATACCCCCTGTATACAGCTCTATGTAACTGGATGTAGAGACAATATAGTTGGACTGAGTGTTGCTCACTGATTTACTCTTATTTCCCAGAATCCTGGCTCTAATCCCATCTCTCTCCCAATTCCATAGCTTCCCATTGTATTCTGTTCTCTGAGTGGTTGTTTTCTATTGGTCAGATTTCGACTCGCCGATACACAGCACCACGTATAATGAAGACGGGCCCCCCTCCTACTGCGACAACCAGGACTTTCCCACCAGCCATTGGGATGATAAAAATATCCGCCGCGCGTTTATTCGGAAGGTGAGTAAAATCATGGGGCGTAGAATAGGCGCTGCCATTCATTGGGGGGTAGATACTTGCTACTCATTTGTGACTATACAGTGTAGCTGCTCCCTGTAAAAACAAAGGGACAGGGAGGACATGGGATGCAGAGGTTTCATTTACAGTTATCTGTATCTCCTCTAGTACTGGGAGGTAGAATGGGAATAAATCATCAATGACTCTCCTGAGCTATCTTATAATAATCTTATAATAATTTACCTTTCTCAGGTTCCACTTGAGTGAAACACATGCTCCCCATACTGACCTTGTATTACACTGTGAGGTATGAGTGCACTTAAAGCCTTCCCCCACATTAACAACTATGATTTAGTGAGGGGGGCAGGCAGAGTGGTGCAAATAGGAGCTTACAGTTAGGCCCATAAAACAGAGACAACTTTTCTCTAATTTTGGTTCTGTACATTATCACAATGAAGTTTAAATGAAACAACTCAGATGCAGTTGAACTGCAGACTTTCAGCTTTAATTCAGTGGGTTGAACAAACTTGGGACAGAAAGGCCACAAACAAAGAGCAAGTGAAAGAAGCGGCTGCAGTAAAGGCCTGGCAGAGCATTAAACAGGAGCAAACCCACAATCTGCTGATGTCCATGAGTTCAACACTTCAGCCTGTCATTGCAGCAAAGGCTTTTCTACCAACTATTAGACATGAACATTTCAGTTTTTCATTTGTCCAATTACTTTTGTGCCCCTGAAATGAAGTGATTGTGTTAAAAAAAGGCTTTAGTTCCTCACATTTTTATACAATCTTTTTGTTCAACCCACTGAATTAGTTCAGTTCAACTGCATCTGAGTTGTTTCATTTTAACTTCCTCATTGTGGTCACATACAGAACCAAAATTAGAAAAAAGTTATGGAGCCAACTGTATATCTATAAAGAGAGAAAATCCAGTTCAGTGCTCCTTCCCTATGTTGTGTGCTGACACTGTACTTACTGTACTTACCTGTCTTTACCCGCAGGTGTTCCTGGTGCTCACGGCTCAGCTCTTGGTCACTTTTGCGTTTGTTGCTGTTTTCACATTTGTGGATGAAGCGAAGTTGTACGTGAGAAGGAACGTGTGGACGTATTATCTCTCGTATGCAATCTTCTTCGTCTCCCTCATCACCCTCAGTTGCTGCGGAGATTTCCGCCGTCGCCATCCTTGGAATCTTGTGGCCCTGGTGAGTATCATGTTCCTGCACTGTCTGACCCGACTACTGCCGCACTACTAAGCCTCGCTTTCATTTTAGCTCTTGCCCGGTGCTGAGGATTTTCTCTTGTTATTTGTCTCTGATTGGTCTCCCTCCCTAACCTGCTCTCCTCTTCCAAAAATACTTCCTCATTCTCCTCTATAAGTGACCATAGTTGTCAAGATTTTTCAACCAATTTTTGTGCAATCTGTCAAATCCATCAAATAATTGTGAGGTGAGGGGGGCACCAAAAATGTAACGAATTTCTTACATCGGTCACAGTGAAATGTATCCATTGTCCAATTGTTTCCTGGGCCAAGCAGGCAGCTCCTCCGTTTCCTCGTTCAGCTATAGACAATATCACTTGTAATGGACAAATGTTACATTTAACAATCGTGTCAAGTCTTACAATAACACACAATCTTGTAAAAATCTTTACATCTGCGGCAACTTCTCCCATAGGGAGAAAGCACAGCAATACCTTTAAATCATTTATTCAACAGAATGTGGCACAAGCTTTCGGTGGTCAATACAAATACCCTTAACAACACGTGACCCATCATGTGATACACTTTAACCCTTCCTTATACAATTCCAACCATCCATTTGTATAACACAGTGAATATATGAATCCCACAGTACATGAAGAAAAAATTCCATTTGGAAAAGTTCATTGCCTGCACTATAACAATAAACACTATCAGTCACGCAAATCAAGATGTTACTTGTATCAATAAATATTGTACCAATTTAAAACACATTATACAATCAATTAGTAACTATTTATGTCAACCTGTATCAATTAATATTGTATCAAGTTAAGACTTCAGACACATTATATAATATGTTATAAAAAACATCTTACCGGTAAATTAAAACCTTTACTAAATCCCATAGGCGAATGGGAGTCGAATCTTTTTATCCATGCTGCTTCACTCTGTAACACCTGTTTCCTTATATTACTTCTCACTGCAGTTCTCTGTTCCAATATAGTCCATTGTTATTGAGCCACGGTATGGTTATTGTAAAAAAAGTGAAAAATTAGGCATACAGTCTTCCTTTATACCGGGTAATACACCAAAATGCATCGATATGTTTGCACGTGTGGTCAGATGTGGCCCCTTGCAGCAGTGGTAAATAATCAGGTTGGAAAAAGGAATAATAATATGTCTAAAATGGAAATGAAAGCTTTACAGGAATTGAAGTCATACACTGATATTATTAATCAATCGGCAGATAAGAGCGGTGCTGTAGTTCTACTAGATCATGATGCCTACATTGTTGAAGCACAGGCAGCTTAGTAATGAGAGCCAATGTAAACTGCTTACATTTAATCCAACTGAATTATTTAAGAAACAAATTGATTATTTTCTTGAAGGGGCAGTGAGAGATCGTCTTATTACACAGAATTGTTTTCGATGCTTACTGTTGAATGGCCGCAAATTCCATATATATATATATTCTGCCCAAAATGTAAAAATCATTGGATAAAGTCCCGGGTAGGCCAATTGTGTCTGGATGTGGATCTATTTTACAAGCGTTCGGTATATATCTAGATGTTATATGTCATCCTATTTTTTCTTTATTACATACCTGTATACAGAATACTACAGATTATTTGGGTAAATTAACAGAAAGTGTCCGGAGAGGAAGTTATTATTATGCTCATTGGATGTATGAGACCTATACTCTACAAATCCACATAGTGAAGGAATTAAATGCATAAGACAATATTTAACAAAATTGGATTTAAAGGGCCATGAAATTAACTTTGCCTGTATTGACAAGGAACTATTTTGTGTTTTTTAAGCAATACAATGATCAACAGGTAGGCTGCGCTAAAGGGCAAATATGGCGCCCCTTTATGCAAATACCTTTATTCATGACTTTGAAAGGAAATTATATAATGAATAACTCCATGTGGAATAAACATATTTTACATTATTGGTGCTACATGGAGAATGTTTTTCTAATTTGGGATGGTACCATAAATCAATTTAATGGTGCCGACTTTGAATGAGATACATAATCCCATTAAATTCACCTCTGTATGGTCTGAAAATGAACTGGCCTTTTTGGATGTTAAAGTATTAAATAATGCAATATCAACTTGAGTACACTATAAACCTACAGATTGTAATACTTTATTAGTGTCATCAAGTTGTGTTTAAATGGCTCCCTCTTGGTCGAATTAGACGCATTACATCCAATGATGGTTTGTTTGAACATGAAGCGAAGGCTTTGGTAAGAAAATGTACACAAACAGGTTATGATCGTAACCAACTTAATGGGGTTAAACAGGAACATAAAATAATGGAACGGAAAAAGTTATTAATGAGAAAGGAGAAAAGGGAGGAAACAAAAATCTCGAATCCCATTTGTTTCATCCTTTGGACGCTTGACGCTGTTTGTTTGTAATTTTGGAGTATACTGAAGATGGATAGAGAAGTGGGGAAATTGTTTAATGAGCGTAAGTTACAGGGTAAATCGATAGGACCGATGGTATCAAATAAAATATTACAGAAAGATTAGAATATTGGATAGTTGGCGCCTCTAATAAATGGTACGTTCAGATGTGGTGAATGAGCACACTGTAATGGTATGAGGGGTTAAACAGTAGCGCATCCTACAGAGGGGTTTCCGATAAGAATAAATGGACATTTTACCTGTAACAGTACAGGAGTTATTTATTGAATAAAATCTCCATGTGGATTGCCCTATGTAAGACAAACAAGTCGATATATAAAAAACTCGATTAAATGAACATAAGAGCAGTATACGGAATTATGTACCTGATATAGAGGAACGTGAGAACAAAAAGGAAAGTATTTCAGAAATGTCAGTGGCCAAATATTTTTTTCATAATAAACATACAGAGTTTCAATTACAATGGACTTTATTGGAATAGGGAACGGCAGTGAGAAGTGATATAAGGAAACAGTTGTTACAGAGTGAAGCAGCATGGATAATAACATTCAGCTCCCTTTTGCCTATCGGAATATATTCAAGTTTTAAGATGTTTTTATAACATATTATATAATGTGTCTGAAGTCTTAACTTGATACAATATTAATTGATACAGGTTGCTAGAAATAGTTTCTAATTAATTGTATAATGTGTCAATATACAATATTTATTGATACAAGTAACATCTTGATTTGCGTGACTGATAGTGTTTATTGTTATATTGCAGGCAATGAACTTTTCCATTTTTACTTCATGTACTGTGGGATTCATATATTCACTGTGTTCTACAAATGAATGGTTGGAATTGTATAAGGAAGGGTTAAAGTGTATCACATGATGGGTCACGTGTCGTTCAGGGTATTTAATGTGATTGTGTTCATTGGATATGTATTGCACCTGTGGAAGGGGTTGACCCCCGAAAGCTTGTGCCACATTCTGCTGAATAAATTATTTAAAGTTATTGCTGTGCTTTCTCCCTATGAGAAATCAAGTATAATGACTGGTTTGGAAGTAGCCTGAGGAGCTGAATGCACCTGAATAAAGTAAGTGGTGTACCAAAGAAATTGTATATTGATATACCTTTACTGTCCTCCTATATTGTCTCTTCTCTTCAATGGGGCAAAGGAAATAGACAGGCTGAAAGTGTTGGAAGGGTTACTGTCTGCTCTCTCTCATTTCTCTACAGAAATAGGGATTGGTAACACTAGATAGGTACCTAATATATAGAGACAAGAGGAAAGTGTTGGAAGGGTTACTGTCTGCTCTCTCTCATTTCCCTACAGAAATAGGGATTGGTAACACTAGATAGGTACCTAATATATAGAGACAAGAGGAAAGTGTTGGAAGGGTTACTGTCTGCTCTCTCTCATTTCTCTACAGAAATAGGGATTGGTAACACTAGATAGGTACCTAATATATAGAGACAAGAGGAGAGTGTTGGAAGGGTTACTGTCTGCTCTCTCTCATTTCCCTACAGAAATAGGGATTGGTAACACTAGATAGGTACCTAATAATATATAGAGACAAGAGGAAAGTGTTGGAAGGGTTACTGTCTGCTCTCTCTCATTTCCCTACAGAAATAGGGATTGGTAACACTGGATAGGTACCTAATAATATATAGAGACAAGAGGAAAGTGTTGGAAGGGTTACTGTCTGCTCTCATTTCCCTACAGAAATAGGGATTGGTAACACTAGATAGGTACCTAATATATAGAGACAAGAGGAGAGTGTTGGAAGGGTTACTGTCTGCTCTCTCTCATTTCCCTACAGAAATAGGGATTGGTAACACTAGATAGGTACCTAATATATAGAGACAAGAGGAAAGTGTTGGAAGGGTTACTGTCTGCTCTCTCTCATTTCCCTACAGAAATAGGGATTGGTAACACTAGATAGGTACCTAATAATATATAGAGACAAGAGGAAAGTGTTGGAAGGGTTACTGTCTGCTCTCTCTCATTTCCCTACAGAAATAGGGATTGGTAACACTGGATAGGTACCTAATAATATATAGAGACAAGAGGAAAGTGTTGGAAGGGTTACTGTCTGCTCTCTCTCATTTCCCTACAGAAATAGGGATTGGTAACACTAGATAGGTACCTAATATATAGAGACAAGAGGAAAGTGTTGGAAGGGTTACTGTCTGCTCTCTCTCATTTCCCTACAGAAATAGGGATTGGTAACACTAGATAGGTACCTAATATATAGAGACAAGAGGAAAGTGTTGGAAGGGTTACTGTCTGCTCTCTCTCATTTCCCTACAGAAATAGGGATTGGTAACACTAGATAGGTACCTAATATATAGAGACAAGAGGAAAGTGTTGGAAGGGTTACTGTCTGCTCTCTCTCATTTCCCTACAGAAATAGGGATTGGTAGTACTAGATAGGTACCTAATATATAGAGACAAGAGGAAAGTGTTGGAAGGGTTACTGTCTGCTCTCTCTCATTTCCCTACAGAAATAGGGATTGGTAACACTAGATAGGTACCTAATATATAGAGACAAGAGGAAAGTGTTGGAAGGGTTACTGTCTGCTCTCTCTCATTTCCCTACAGAAATAGGGATTGGTAACACTAGATAGGTACCTAATATATAGAGACAAGAGGAAAGTGTTGGAAGGGTTACTGTCTGCTCTCTCTCATTTCCCTACAGAAATAGGGATTGGTAGCACTAGATAGGTACCTAATATATAGAGACAAGAGGAAAGTGTTGGAAGGGTTACTGTCTGCTCTCTCTCATTTCCCTACAGAAATAGGGATTGGTAGTACTAGATAGGTACCTAATATATAGAGACAAGAGGAAAGTGTTGGAAGGGTTACTGTCTGCTCTCTCTCATTTCCCTACAGAAATAGGGATTGGTAACACTAGATAGGTACCTAATATATAGAGACAAGAGGAAAGTGTTGGAAGGGTTACTGTCTGCTCTCTCTCATTTCCCTACAGAAATAAGGATTGGTAACACTAGATAGGTACCTAATATATAGAGACAAGAGGAAAGTGTTGGAAGGGTTACTGTCTGCTCTCTCTCATTTCCCTACAGAAATAGGGATTGGTAACACTAGATAGGTACCTAATAATATATAGAGACAAGAGGAAAGTGTTGGAAGGGTTACTGTCTGCTCTCTCTCATTTCCCTACAGAAATAGGGATTGGTAACACTAGATAGGTACCTAATATATAGAGACAAGAGGAAAGTGTTGGAAGGGTTACTGTCTGCTCTCTCTCATTTCCCTACAGAAATAGGGATTGGTAGCACTAGATAGGTACCTAATATATAGAGACAAGAGGAAAGTGTTGGAAGGGTTACTGTCTGCTCTCTC
Organism: Xenopus laevis; assembly: GCF_017654675.1. Taxonomy (NCBI): domain Eukaryota; kingdom Metazoa; phylum Chordata; class Amphibia; order Anura; family Pipidae; genus Xenopus; species Xenopus laevis. The sequence goes on from NC_054381.1 coordinate 164,042,835, forward strand.
TCATTTCCCTACAGAAATAGGGATTGGTAGCACTAGATAGGTACCTAATATATAGAGACAAGAGGAAAGTGTTGGAAGGGTTACTGTCTGCTCTCTCTCATTTCCCTACAGAAATAGGGATTGGTAACACTAGATAGGTACCTAATATATAGAGACAAGAGGAAAGTGTTGGAAGGGTTACTGTCTGCTCTCTCTCATTTCCCTACAGAAATAGGGATTGGTAACACTAGATAGGTACCTAATATATAGAGACAGAGACAAGAGGAAAGTGTTGGAAGGGTTACTGTCTGCTCTCTCTCATTTCCCTACAGAAATAGGGATTGGTAACACTAGATAGGTACCTAATATATAGAGACAAGAGGAAAGTGTTGGAAGGGTTACTGTCTGCTCTCTCTCATTTCCCTACAGAAATAAGGATTGGTAACACTAGATAGGTACCTAATATATAGAGACAAGAGGAAAGTGTTGGAAGGGTTACTGTCTGCTCTCTCTCATTTCCCTACAGAAATAGGGATTGGTAACACTAGATAGGTACCTAATATATAGAGACAAGAGGAAAGTGTTGGAAGGGTTACTGTCTGCTCTCTCTCATTTCCCTACAGAAATAGGGATTGGTAACACTAGATAGGTACCTAATATATAGAGACAGAGACAAGAGGAAAGTGTTGGAAGGGTTACTGTCTGCTCTCTCTCATTTCCCTACATAAATAGGGATTGGTAACACTAGATAGGTACCTAATATATAGAGACAAGAGGAAAGTGTTGGAAGGGTTACTGTCTGCTCTCTCTCATTTCCCTACATAAATAGGGATTGGTAACACTAGATAGGTACCTAATATATAGAGACAAGAGGAAAGTGTTGGAAGGGTTACTGTCTGCTCTGATAACACTACATAGGAGTATATGAATATGTATTTACTGCCCAGGGCAAATGTGTTGGTAAGTGCTAGTCACTCGCATGGGTGCCAGGAGGATAGTAGGGGGCGTGTCTCTGTATATTGTCCCGTATGTGACACTCTTTCCTTTCAGTCCATCCTGACGCTCAGCCTGTCGTACATGGTGGGAATGATCGCCAGTTTTTACGACACGGATGCGGTGATCATGGCCATTGGGATTACGGCGGGCGTTTGCTTCACCGTCGTCCTGTTCTCCATGCAGGTAAGTCCTTGCTGTGCCCACAGAATAATCACAGACTTGATGTGTGAGAAATAAAACTTGTTTTTATCTGACATCTGATTGGACAGCACGATTGGTTCCATCCTATCATACCACGTTATGGGACACGACCAGAGATCCATGCGGTCTCCCATCTTGGAAAATACAAAAAGGACCTTAAAGGGGAACTGTGGTGAAAATGAAATATAATCATTTACCAATTCTGACCTGTTTCTGAAACAATCAAGTTAATTTTCACTCTCCCCATTCCTCTGTTCATACAGGGGTCACAGTCTGATTCTGAATGACAGTTGGGTCCAGTACTAACCCTTTTGCCTAGAAGCTGTAGACATCATGTCTCTCTACATGCAGAATTTGTGCCAGAGTCAGTTTATTTGTTAGATCTGATAGAAAACACACCCAATATATCTTTTAGGGGGGCTCGAACTGTCAATAACAATTTGACCCCCAACACCTGCATGAAGACAGAATGAAGAGAAGCAGATGCTGAGGATGAAGATAAACAGGATTATTTCAGAAACAGTCCAACATTTGGAATTGATTATATTTAAGTTTCTAAGAAAGTGTGGGGAAGCTTAGATTTACATTTCTTATGATAGTTCCCCTAAAGAAACACCCGATGTATGAAGTGCTGGGCTCTCTATATAGTTCAAATAAAAACATCTCACAAACATGGAGTACGACCTCACAATCCTTACTGTTCTCCATATGTTCCTTCCTTCCTAGAGTTCCACTGATTAACCCTTCAGTTCTCAGTACATTCCTTCCTTCCTTCCCAGAGTTCCACTGATTAACCCTTCTGTTCTCATATATTCCTTCCTTCCTTGAGTTCCACTGATTAACCCTTCTGTTCTCATTACATTCCTTCCTTCCTTGAGTTCCACTGATTAACCCTTCTGTTCTCATACATTCCTTCCTTGAGTTCCACTGATTAACCCTTCTGTTCTCATACATTCCTTCCTTGAGTTCCACTGATTAACCCTTCTGTTCTCATTACATTCCTTCCTTCCCAGAGTTCCACTGATTAACCCTTCTGTTCTCATTACATTCCTTCCTTCCTAGAGTTCCACTGATTAACCCTTCTGTTCTCATACATTCCTTCCTTCCCAGAGTTCCACTGATTAACCCTTCTATTCTCATTACATTCCTTCCTTCCTAGAGTTCCACTGATTAACCCTTCTGTTCTCATACATTCCTTCCTTGAGTTCCACTGATTAACCCTTCTGTTCTCATTACATTCCTTCCTTCCCAGAGTTCCACTGATTAACCCTTCTGTTCTCATTACATTCCTTCCTTCCTAGAGTTCCACTGATTAACCCTTCTGTTCTCATACATTCCTTCCTTCCCAGAGTTCCACTGATTAACCCTTCTATTCTCATTACATTCCTTCCTTCCTAGAGTTCCACTGATTAACCCTTCTGTTCTCATACATTCCTTCCTTGAGTTCCACTGATTAACCCTTCTGTTCTCATTACATTCCTTCCTTCCCAGAGTTCCACTGATTAACCCTTCTGTTCTCATACATTCCTTCCTTCCCAGAGTTCCACTGATTAACCCTTCTGTTCTCATTACATTCCTTCCTTCCTAGAGTTCCACTGATTAACCCTTCTGTTCTCATACATTCCTTCCTTCCTAGAGTTCCACTGATTAACCCTTCAGTTCTCATATATTCCTTCCTTCCCAGAGTTCCACTGATTAACCCTTCTGTTCTCATACATTCCTTCCTTCCCAGAGTTCCACTGATTAACCCTTCTGTTCTCATTACATTCCTTCCTTCCTAGAGTTCCACTGATTAACCCTTCTGTTCTCATACATTCCTTCCTTCCTTGAGTTCCACTGATTAACCCTTCTGTTCTCATATATTCCTTCCTTCCTTGAGTTCCACTGATTAACCCTTCTGTTCTCATTACATTCCTTCCTTCCCAGAGTTCCACTGATTAACCCTTCTGTTCTCATACATTCCTTCCTTGAGTTCCACTGATTAACCCTTCTGTTCTCATACATTCCTTCCTTCCCAGAGTTCCACTGATTAACCCTTCTGTTCTCATACATTCCTTCCTTCCCAGAGTTCCACTGATTAACCCTTCTGTTCTCATTACATTCCTTCCTTCCCAGAGTTCCACTGATTAACCCTTCTGTTCTCATTACATTCCTTCCTTCCCAGAGTTCCACTGATTAACCCTTCTGTTCTCATTACATTCCTTCCTTCCCAGAGTTCCACTGATTAACCCTTCTGTTCTCATTACATTCCTTCCTTCCTAGAGTTCCACTGATTAACCCTTCTGTTCTCATACATTCCTTCCTTCCCAGAGTTCCACTGATTAACCCTTCTGTTCTCATACATTCCTTCCTTCCTAGAGTTCCACTGATTAACCCTTCTATTCTCATTACATTCCTTCCTTCCTAGAGTTCCACTGATTAACCCTTCTGTTCTCATACATTCCTTCCTTGAGTTCCACTGATTAACCCTTCTGTTCACATTACACCCCTCAGTTCCACGCTGTACTGACTGTTATCCCATGAGATATTCTGATCATGTAGCTTATCCCCATTAGAAAGGGTTTGTTGCTTGAGTTCAGCCGTGTATCTTGGTGGATAAAATAATATAATCAGTTGACTGAGCCGTGTGTCATTGCAGACAAAGTATGATTTCACGTCGTGTATGGGGGTCCTGCTGGTGAGCCTCATTGTGCTGCTCATCTTCTCCATTCTGTGCATCTTTATCCGGAACAAGATCCTGCAGATTGTCTATGCCTCCCTGGGTGCCCTGCTCTTCACATGTGTGAGTACCTACCTCCCTATAGTAACTACTCTATGTCTGATATGGGCTGGAATATTCCAGTGAGAGCTTTCTGGGGCCATAGTAGTGATTGAGCACCTGGTTATGTGGCATGCTACAGGCTGCAGTCACTACACAAAGTGTAAATACAGATATAGGATCTGTTATCCAGAATACTTGGGATCTGGGCTTTTCCAGATAAGAGATCTTTCCGTCATTTGGTTCTCCATAACTGAAGTCTGATAAGTGAATTCTCCTAAGAAGATGCTTTTACCACCAATAGGGATTCATGCAGCTTAGCTGGGATCAAGTACAAGTTCTCTTTTATTATCAATGCCTCCCTGTAATTCTGAGCTTTCTGGGTAAGGGGTTTTTGGGTAAGGGATCCCTTACCTGTATGTGGGAGAGAGGAGGGTTTGTATAGTGTATAGACTGGCAGGGGAGGATAAGGAAGAAGGAAGCACGAGCTGAATCTCACACAGACACTGGGATATTGGGATATGGAATTGTAGCTGTAAAACAAGGATTTGTAGGGTTTCCAATAGGATTTCACTGATGACTGAGTAATGCTGCTTGTCTCACTGCACCCCCTCTAACAGACACAATGTTGCAGTTCAGGGGTCTGTGTGAATGAAAAAGGGGGCTGCTTTAATATCAATTCAGGCCAAATGGAGGGGGGGGGCTCTTCCTTACCAGTTAGGTCTGTTTTGAATCCGGCTCTACAAACCCTTCATTTACTTCCCATGATAGAAGCCCATGCACCCCCTGTTCTTTAATTTGTCCAACCCAAAGGGGTTAATAGGAAGTTGCCCCTGTGCTTCTGGGATGGACCCCTAGACCCCAAGAGCATTAGTGAGGCTGGGCCCTGATGTTGGGGAACAGGCTGGAAGTCGGGGTTCACATTCATCCCAGAGGGGGTTCAGTTGGGTTGAGGTCAGGGCTCTGTGCAGTCAGGCTCTTCCCATTGTGTATGGACCTTAGACCTTGGGGGGCATTATCAGGACTGACACTGAATATAGTCTCTGGCATTATAACTTCACAGCCCCCATCCCACTCTATAGTAACAGCAGCCCCCCAATTGCCACAATCCACTGACTGATTGTGCTGAAACATGAAAGGCAAAGCTCACCCCAACTATTCCACAAACTAGGAAACACGGAATTGTCAGGAGTGTACTTGTACCCTGTAGCCTTGACCCAAAACATGGAAACTAATTCTTTATTATGTACTTGGGAGCTGGTGCTGGGAGTTGCTTTAAGGGGGGGGGGATAAGTTGCTGGGAGTTGCTGCAAGGAGGGGGATAAGTTGCTGGGAGTTGCTGCAAGGAGGGGGATAAGTTGCTGGGAGTTGCTGCAAGGAGGGGGATAAGTTGCTGGGAGTTGCTGCAAGGAGGGGGATAAGTTGCTGGGAGTTGCTGCAAGGAGGGGGATAAGTTGCTGTAAGAAGGGGGGATAAGTTGCTGGGAGTTGCTGCAAGGAGGCAATGAGAAGGGCCAGGAATGTGCAATAAGAAATGCTTCTGATTTTGTCTTTCTCCCATAGTTCCTGGCTGTGGACACTCAGATGATTTTGGGGAACAAGCAGTTGTCTCTGAGCCCCGAGGAATATATATTTGCGGCTCTCAATCTCTACACGGATATCATCAATATCTTCCTCTACATCCTGGCCATTATTGGAAAGGCGAAGGAATAATCCCCTGGATATTGGGACCTGTCCATTCCCTTAACCACTACGTTCATTAGCTCCATGCTGATTGGATCTTTCTCTAGCAGTAATTGTGCCCCGCCCCTTCCCCCAGCTCTACCCCTGGGGTATCAAACACCCACTAACTACACTGGGACCCAAGGCTTTCTCTTCTCTTTGTATCTGTGTAGTTGTTACATTATTTATGCTACGGACAAATAAAGAACCAAACACACACTTATATATACACTTATATACACTTACAGTATATACACACACTTATACACACTTATATACACACACTTATATACACTTATATATACACACTTATATACACACACAGTTACACTTATATACACAGACACTTACACACTTACACAAACAGACACTTACACACAGTTACACTTATACAAACACACACAGACACTTACACAAGAATCCCTGAATGTGAATGCATTTGTCTGGCTTCTCCCACCCTACTGCACGGCGCAGGGATATAGTGGTGCAGAGCATGGCTTGGGCGGAACCAGTGGAGGAACATCTGACATTGTCTGTTACAGTCTAGAACCCTCCGCTCATTGTCGGCTGACTTTATCATTCAGCACCAGCCATAGAGTGGACTTTGTATTGCTCCTGTAGTGCTGCACCTTGAATATAAATATATATATATATATACTGTATTAGTGCACATCTATTGTGTAGAAGAGGCTCATGGGGAGTGTATTAATCTCCCTTCTGCTTATTGGTTAATAGTGCAGTGTGATGTGTGTTCTGCACTTAAGGGTTAATTCCTTGTCTGTGAATGTACAGTATTAACCATTGCTCTGGCCAGTATCTGTCCTACTGCTCCCCATGTCTGTCTTCATTGCACGGAAATCTACAATACATGTATGTACGAAACAAAATGGTCTCTTTTTTGTTATTTTCTTTATTTATATTTGAATTATTGTGTTTTCTATTACTGATAGTGTAACCAATCACAACTTGTCTTTCCCCATAACTGATTCCTTCTTTCCCTTTATCAGCTTAGTCGCTCTTCTCTGTACTTTCTCTATTTCATTACTGTCCCTTATATATTTATATATAGTGATCATATCCCCTTATATATTTATATATAGTGATCATATCCCCCTTAAATATTTATATATAGTGATCATATCCCCTTATATAGTTATATATAGTGATCATATCCCCTTATATATTTATATATAGTGATCATATCCCCCTTATATATTTATATATAGTGATCATATCCCCTTATATATTTATATATAGTGATCATATCCCCTTATATATTTATATATAGTGAACATATCCCCTTATATATTTATATATAGTGATCCTATCCCCCTTATATATTTATATATAGTGATCATATCCCCTTATATATTTATATATAGTGAACATATCCCCTTATATATTTATATATAGTGATCATATCCCCTTATATATTTATATATATAGTGATCATATCCCCCTTATATATTTATATATAGTGATCATATCCCCTTATATATTTATATATAGTGATCATATCCCCTTATATATTTATATATAGTGATCATATCCCCCTTATATATTTATATATAGTGATCATATCCCCTTATATATTTATATGTAGTGATCATATCCCCTTATATATTTATATATAGTGATCATATCCCCCTTATATATTTATATATAGTGATCATATCCCCTTATATATTTATATATAGTGAACATATCCCCTTATATATTTATATATAGTGATCATATCCCCCTTATATATTTATATATAGTGATCATATCCCCTTATATATTTATATATAGTGAACATATCCCCTTATATATTTATATATAGTGATCATATCCCCTTATATATTTATATATAGTGATCATATCCCCCTTATATATTATATATAGTGATCATATCCCCCTTATATATTTATATATAGTGATCATATCCCCCTTATATATTTATATATAGTGATCATATCCCTTATATATTTATATGTAGTGATCATATCCCCTTATATATTTATATATAGTGATCATATCCCCCTTATATATTTATATATAGTGATCATATCCCCCTTATATATTTATATATAGTGATCATATCCCCTTATATATTTTATATAGTGATCATATCCCCTTATATATTTATATGTAGTGATCATATCCCCTTATATATTTATATATAGTGATCATATCCCCTTATATATTTATATATAGTGATCATATCCCCCTTATATATTTATATATAGTGATCATATCCCCCTTATATATTTATATATAGTGATCATATCCCCCTTATATATTTATATATAGTGATCATATCCCCTTATATATTTATATATAGTGATCATATCCCCCTTATATATTTATATATAGTGATCATATCCCCTTATATATTTATATATAGTGATCATATCCCCCTTAACTGTCTCTTCTCCAGTGTAACCAATCCCAACTTGTCTTTCTCCATAACTGATCCCTTCCAATCCCTTTATAAGCTTAGTTGCTCTTCTCTGCCCCATTTAATACAAGTCAAGACCTTATTTGCCCTTGATGCTGCTGACTGGCATTACTTGCTACAGACAAGTTTATTATCTACAAGGACTCCAAGCTCCGTCTCCATTATGGATTTGCCTAGTGCAGTCCCATTAAGGGTATAAGTGGATATTGTTACATCCCAGGTGCAGGACTTTACATTTATCAACATTGAATCTCATTTGCCACTTAGCTGCCCAGATTGCCAGTTAGTCAAGATCCTGTTGCAAGTGCCACATCCTGGATGGAATTAATTGGGCTGATAGTTTTGTGTCATCTGCAAACACTGATACATTACTTACAACACCCTCCCCTAAGTCATTAATGAACAAGTTAAATAAAAGTGGCCCCAATACTGAGCCCTGGGGGACCCCACTAAGAACCTTACTCCAAGTAGAGAATGTCCCATTAACAACCACCCTCTGTACCCGATCCTGTAGCCAGTTTCCTATCCATGTGCAAACGACTTCATTAAGCCCAACAGACCTTAGTTTAGAAAGCAGTCGTTTGTGGGGCACAGTATCAAACGCTTTGGCAAAATCCAAATAGATCTACTGCCCCCCCACTGTCCAGAATCTTACTTACCTCATCATAAAAAGCAATCAAATTAGTCTGACATGATGTATCGTTCATAAAGCCATGCTGATTGCTGCTCATAATGACATTCACTAGGACCTCATCTTCTATGTGATCCCTTAAAGGGCTTGTTCACCTTCTGAGCACTTTTCAGTTCAGTTGTTTTCCGATTGTTCCCCATAAACAAAGACTTTTTTCAATTACTTTCCATCTTTTCATTTTTACTGTTTTTCCAAAATTTAAATTTTAGGGGCAGATTTTCCCAGGGTCGAATATCGAGGGTTAAGTAACCCTCGATATTCAACCGTCGAAGTAAAATCCTTTGACTTCGAATATCGTAGTCAAAGGACTTTGCGCTATTCCTTCTATCGAACGATTAAATCCTTCGAATCAAACGATTCAAAGGATTTTAATCGATCGAAGGATATTCCATCAATCAGAAAATTGTTAGGAAGCCTATGGGGACCTTCCCTATAGATTAACATTGGCCTCAGTAGGTTTTAGGTGGCAAACTAGGGGGTCAAAGTTTTTTTTAAAAGGGACAGTACTTCGACTATCGAATGGTCGAATAATCAAACGATTTTTAGTTCGAATCGTTTGATTCGAAGGTCGTAGTCGAAGGCCGAAGTAGCCCATTCGATGGTCGAAGTAGCCAAAAAAAACATTTGAAATTCGAACTATTTTTCCTCTATTCCTTCACTCGAACTAAATAATTGAGCCCCCAAATGTTCTTATCTCTGGTCAGTGATCCAGGAGCATCTGAACTGTTACAATTTGATACGTTTAGTTGATCCATTTCTCAGTAACATCTGTGGAATATAAGTGCAACTATTGTATCAATTCTAACAACTGCCTTTAATGAAGCCCAGCAGGGACAAATAACAAATGTATCAAGTAAATGTATCAGTTTAGAACAGTTAAAGAGTCGGCGACCCCCCCCTCCCAGAGCTGCTTTAGAAGGTGTAAAATGAAACTTTACACTTCAATATTAGAAAAACAGTCACAAATACAATTCCATCAGGCCCTGGCTCCTCGTTAACATTAATTTTGAATAACCCTTTATATTCCATATCCATTTATGTTCCATAGTCAATGACTAGATTGAGCAGAGCCATCTGTGCCCCTATAAGGTGGGTCTTCAACTCAAGACTCCTCAACTTTATACACTAAAGAAATGAACTCATTCAGCACATTTGCCTTTTCTGTGTCCTTTATAATCAAGTTATTTCTTTTAATTATTTGAGCCATGCTCTCAACCTGCATTTTTTTTTTACAATTTATATACTTTCAAAATCTTTTTTGGGATTAGTCTTAGCCTGTAGCATAATTAGTTCTTCGTTTTATAGATTTGCCTTCCAGATTGCTGCTTTATAACATTAATTATATTCATTAAAGGCAACTTCTGTCCCCTCTGATGTGTAGTTATTAAATGCCTTTCTCTTCTTTCCTATTAACTTCTGAACTCAGTCACATAGTGGGGTCCTTAACCCCCTTACATTTACTCTTAACTTGAGAACAGTAATGATTTAGTATCAGTTTAAAGGACAACCATTTCTGTTCTGTGTTTTTAGCTGAAAACCTAATGCCCCAATCAATACTCTGTAGGGCAGCCCTCAAGGCACTAAAATTAGCTTTTCCAAAATTCATGGTTTTTGTTGCCCCAGTATATATTAGTTTTTTGCACCAGACATTAAATGATATAACATTATGGTCACTATTACCCAGGGGTTCAATGACTTGCACATTTGCTATAAGTTCTGGCTCATTAGAGATCACTAGATCCAGAATAGCATTTTTTCTGGTTGGCTCCTCAACAACCTGTGCCATAAAATTGTCATGTAACAGTTTATAAACTTGTTCCCATTAACTGATCTGGCAGTACTGTTGCTCCAGTCAATATCTGGCTAATTAAAATCCCCCATTATCATTACTTTACCTAAACTAGCAGCCTTTTCTATTTGCATCAGGAGCTTCGCCTCCTCCTCCTCACTTACATTAGGGGGTCTATAGTGACCCCTACAATTAATTTGCTGGACTCTTTACAATTGGTGAAGAACTCCCCCCATAAGACTTCTGCCAATAACTTTCCATCACCCCTCCCGCTTTTCTATTGCCTCTGTCCCTCCGCAAAATGTATAGCCCCCAATATTTACTGCCCAGTCATGTGACTCATTCAGCCATGTTTTAGTAATGCCAATTATATCATATCCCCCCCAGCTCTCCTATTGTCAGACTTCTCATATTAGTAACAGACATTTAATCCTGTACATTGTGTAAATACAACTCCCCCCAGTTTCCCTTACTATTCCCACTACATCATGTAACCTATGTACCCCCCAACCCTCTAGCCCCCCTCTCCCCCAAAGCAACTGCACAATCATCACTGAGGTCCCCCCCCCATCCCTGGCAAAAAGCCTGTAGCCAATGGAAAAATCAACCCAAATCCCCTCTCCTCACCCCAATCTCTGGACCCTCTCACTAAGGGAGGAAGCGCACGATGCGTTTGGTGCCAACATGTTGCCAAGCAACGAAATGCATGCGACGTGTCCGATGTTGTGAAGAAACAAGAAGTGAAGGAGAATCACATTTATCCGACTGTCGGATGAAAACGCAGCTCTTCCCTAATGTGGCCCAGCTGATGTGTGGGGTCTGGAAAAACTCAAGCTGCACCCCACTCTTACCCACTCTTACCCACTCTAACCCACTCTTACCCACTCTAACCCACTCTTACCCACTCTTACCCACTCTTACCCACTCTTACCCACTCTAACCCACTCTTACCCACTCACCCACTCTAACCCACTCTTACCCACTCTTACCCACTCTAACCCACTCTTACCCACTCTAACCCACTCTTACCCACTCTTACCCACTCTAACCCACTCTTACCCACTCTTACCCACTCTTACCCACTCTTACCACAGGGCCATTCCCTGAGGCGGCAAAAAGTGGCTTCTTGTAACTTTAAGAGCTGAATTTCGGGTTTTTAAAATGGAATGTTTTTTTTTTTTTAAAAGATTATACCGCTCATTGCACTAGCCATGTGGTTAGGGTTGCCACCTTTTCTGGAAAAAAATACCGGCCTTCCTATATATTTATCTTTATTCCCTATTAATAACATTGGGATCACTGACCTTCCTATATATTTATCTTTATTCCCTATTAATAACATTGGGATCACTGACCTTCCTATATGTTTATCTTTATTCCCTATTAATAACATTGGGATCACTGACCTTCCTATATATTTATCTTTATTCCCTATTAATAACATTGGGATCACTGGCCTTTCTAAATATTTATCTTTATTCCCTATTAATAACATTGGGATCACTGACCTTCCTATATATTTATCTTTATTCCCTATTAATAACATTGGGATCACTGACCTTCCTATATATTTATATTTATTCCCTATTAATAACATTGGGATCACTGACCTTCCTATATATTTATATTTATTCCCTATTAATAACATTGGGATCACTGACCTTCCTATATATTTCTCTTTATTCCCTATTAATAACATTGGGATCACTGACCTTCCTATATATTTATCTTTATTCCCTATTAATAACATTGGGATCACTGGCCTTTCTAAATATTTATCTTTATTCCCTATTAATAACATTGGGATCACTGACCTTCCTATATATTTATCTTTATTCCCTATTAATAACATTGGGATCACTGGCCTTCCTATATATTTATCTTTATTCCCTATTAATAACATTGGGATCATATCACTGGCCTTCCTATATATTTATCTTTATTCCCTATTAATAACATTGGGATCATATCACTGACCTTCCTATATATTTATCTTTATTCCCTATTAATAACATTGGGATCACTGGCCTTTCTAAATATTTATCTTTATTCCCTATTAATAACATTGGGATCACTGACCTTCCTATATATTTATCTTTATTCCCTATTAATAACATTGGGATCACTGACCTTCCTATATATTTATATTTATTCCCTATTAATAACATTGGGATCACTGACCTTCCTATATATTTATATTTATTCCCTATTAATAACATTGGGATCACTGACCTTCCTATATATTTCTCTTTATTCCCTATTAATAACATTGGGATCACTGACCTTCCTATATATTTATCTTTATTCCCTATTAATAACATTGGGATCACTGGCCTTTCTAAATATTTATCTTTATTCCCTATTAATAACATTGGGATCACTGACCTTCCTATATATTTATCTTTATTCCCTATTAATAACATTGGGATCACTGGCCTTCCTATATATTTATCTTTATTCCCTATTAATAACATTGGGATCATATCACTGGCCTTCCTATATATTTATCTTTATTCCCTATTAATAACATTGGGATCATATCACTGACCTTCCTATATATTTATCTTTATTCCCTATTAATAACATTGGGATCACTGGCCTTTCTAAATATTTATCTTTATTCCCTATTAATAACATTGGGATCACTGACCTTCCTATATATTTATCTTTATTCCCTATTAATAACATTGGGATCACTGACCTTCCTATATATTTATATTTATTCCCTATTAATAACATTGGGATCACTGACCTTCCTATATATTTATCTTTATTCCCTATTAATAACATTGGGATCACTGACCTTCCTATATATTTATATTTATTCCCTATTAATAACATTGGGATCACTGACCTTCCTATATATTTATCTTTATTCCCTATTAATAACATTGGGATCACTGACCTTCCTATATATTTATCTTTATTCCCTATTAATAACATTGGGATCACTGACCTTCCTATATATTTATCTTTATTCCCTATTAATAACATTGGGATCACTGACCTTCCTATATATTTATCTTTATTCCCTATTAATAACATTGGGATCACTGACCTTCCTATATATTTATCTTTATTCCCTATTAATAACATTGGGATCACTGACCTTCCTATATATTTATATTTATTCCCTATTAATAACATTGGGATCACTGACCTTCCTATATATTTCTCTTTATTCCCTATTAATAACATTGGGATCACTGACCTTCCTATATATTTATCTTTATTCCCTATTAATAACATTGGGATCACTGGCCTTTCTAAATATTTATCTTTATTCCCTATTAATAACATTGGGATCACTGACCTTCCTATATATTTATCTTTATTCCCTATTAATAACATTGGGATCACTGACCTTCCTATATATTTATCTTTATTCCCTATTAATAACATTGGGATCACTGACCTTCCTATATATTTATCTTATTCCCTATTAATAACATTGGGATCACTGACCTTCCTATATATTTATCTTTATTCCCTATTAATAACATTGGGATCACTGACCTTCCTATATATTTATCTTTATTCCCTATTAATAACATTGGGATCACTGACCTTCCTATATATTTATCTTTATTCCCTATTAATTAATAACTAGCATTTTCAGCAGTATAATACCGGTTAGGTGGCAACCCTACATGTGGCCCCTCTGTGACCTGCTCCCAAGCTGAAGGTTTAAGGGCAGAGGAGCAGGGTCAGACTGGGACACTGGGGAAAATCGTGGTGGGTCCCAGTCCTAGTGGCCCCCCAGGACCTGTCAGTTGTGCCCAGTATTTCCTATTTTCCCTTTTCTAAATAAAGTTCTGGCCTGTGGCTGACGACTGGAGTGACCACAGATACTCTGACAATCTGCTCTGCACTGTTGAAAAGATTATTTAAAGAGACAGCAGGAAGGAAAACAAACAGCAGAGAAATATAAACTGAGCATTAGGCAGGGCAGCTGGAGCTTGGAGGCTGGTGGAGGAGATAAGGGGCACAAGGTGGAGTTGTATGAGGAGCAGAGATAAGGAGCAGCAGTGTGAAATGAAGACTATTAGGGTCAGGGAACACTGGCACATTCATTTTCTGAAGTTGCCTGACTAGGAAACTGGGTAATGAATCGCTCAGAGGGGAGGCGCTTGTTAAGTTACATAAGTCAACTAGAGGTGAATTGACCATTAAAGGGATACTGTCATGGTAAAAAAACATTTTTTCAAAATGAATCAGTTAATAGTGCTCTTCCAGCAGAATTCTGCACTGAAATCCATTTCTCAAAAGAGCAAACAGATTTTTTTATATTCAATTTTGAAATCTGACATGGGGCTAGATATATTGTCCGTTTCCCAGCAGCCCCCAGTCATGTGACTTGTGCTCTGATAAACTTCAGTCACTCTTTACTGCTGTACTGCAAGTTGGAGTGATATCACCCCCTCCCCCCAGCAGCCTAACAACAGAACAATGGGAAGGTAACCAGATAGCAGCTCCCTAACACAAGATAACAGCTACCTGGTAGATCTAAGAACAACACTCAATAGTAAAATCCAGGTCCCACTGAGACACATTCAGTTACATTGAGAAGGAAAAACAGCAGCCTGCCAGAAAGCATTTCTCTCCTAAAGTGCAGGCACAAGTCACATGACTTGGGGCAGCTGGGAAATTGACAATATGTCTAGCCCCATGTCAGATTTCAAAATTGAATATAAAAAAATCAGTTTGCTCTTTTGAGAAATGGATTTCAGTGCAGAATTCTGCTGGAGCAGCACTATTAACTGATGGGTTTTGAAAATTTTTTTTTTCCCATGACAGTATCCCTTTAATTCTAAAAATGTAAGAAGAGATAAAATGATTAGGCCGTGCTATAAATAACACTCACTTTATCAACCTTTAGTTTAGCCCCAGAATATGTGGTTAGTCTGTACTGGTGAGAGCGGAGTGTTATTGGCAATATTGTGTAAGAAGAAGTGACCGTGGGGTTAATATGATGAGAGAAGGAGAGGGAGGAGTCAAGGATTAACCCCAGACTGTGAGCTGAGTGACAGGGTTAATGAGAAATCAATAGAGATGCTGAATGGGGAGAAGGACCAGACTTAGTGGAGAGATGGACGAATACAAGATCCTCTGCACTCAGCACATTATCAATAGATTTCAGACAATGAGACATTTTGTACTAAATAGTAGCAGCTTCCCCTTTAAACAGGGATTGTTTGTCCATATATTGCAATCTATTTATTGTGAACAAGTGTATGAAAGTCCTGCTGTATCTGCTCAGTCTCATTACACCTCCTCCTCCTAATGAGCACAAGTTCTTACAGTGCACACATGCGCAGTCAGACTGACAGTTGGACACGTGACAGTTGAGAGAAATACACAGGCTAATTAAAGGCAAATGAGGGAGAATAAGAACAAATACACAATCTAGTGACACGCCTACATTTACTGGAACCTCCTCTGTCCTGTTATTGAGCTGAATCAGCAGCCAATCACTTTATTGTAGGCGGAGCAACGGTTGTGGGCGGGGCAGGGGATGGGCCGCCAATAGGAATGAGGGAGGAGACGACACTTTTATAAATAACAATGGGGGAGGCAGGAGAGGCCCCACAGTGAATAGCAGTTCAGCAGTAAATACTGTAGGAAAAGTACAGTTATAGACACGCCCGAGGGAACTGCCGTATCGCTACAGAGGCCAATAACCCCAGGAAAGGCACGAACCAATCAGCAGCTAATGTAGGCGGGGCGACACTAACTGTGCAGAGTGTGATTGGTCCGCATGGCTCCCGCCCATGTTTCTAGGCAACCCGGAATTAAGTACGTAACTATAGAGTATGACGCGAACCTAGGGCTCGTCCTTGGCCGGAAGTAGGTGGGGCGCGCAGAGCTCTGTTTATCGCTGGTTTTGGCGGACGTGACGTCTTGGCGGAGGGTCTCGGTGCGGAAGTGTTTTTGAGTGCCAGGGGCGTCCTGAGACGTAGAACAAAGTGTCCTCCAGACCAGAGTCTGCGGCTCCCGTGAGTGTCTCACCTTCTCCTCCCCGTGCCCTTAGTCTCCCTACCCGCTCCTTGCCCCGCCCCTCTCTCTTCAATCACATTCCCGCTACTGCCCCGCCCCTTCCCTCACAATTCCGCTCTATCCCCCCAAATCACTTCCCTTTATCTGAGCCCCAACTATTCCCTCCCTCACATTTTACTTCTGTCCCTCCCCAAACCTGTCCTGTCCCGGCTCTTTTATTTCCTGATTATTTCTGACCCTCATATCCCTCCCCTCCCCCCTATCTCCCCTGTCCCCTCATATCTCTTCTATCCCCTCCCCCCTGTCCCCTCCTTATACCTCCCCCCCTGTGTGTGTGACTGTGCCTCTTATTTAGCCCTGGGATTCCCCTGTGTCTGTCCTTCAATACTGAGGTCCCCCCTGTCCCTACTCCCCACTATTTCCCTGGTGTCACTCGCCCCTCACTCTTCCCTCCTCATTATCTTTCTAATTAAAGGGAACCTGTTGGCTAAAAGTCTTCTCCCCAATCACAGGCGAGGGTTAATAGAGACTACATTCCGGCTGGGAATAACAGTAGTTTGTTTTTTATTTAAATGCCCCCCTGTCAGTGTCAGACCACCTGCACCATGAGAGAGGGGCCGTGTTGTGTCACTGACAGGCCCAAATAATAATAAAAACCTGCCCAATTGCTCATTATATGACACAACACGGCCGCTGATTCACTCGCTCCTTTGGTTGGAGAGAACATTTTTACCCAACAGCTGCCCATTAAGTGAAGACAAGTGAATAACCTGATGGATTGTGTTGATGTATAAATCTTCTGGTAGATTTCAGTTGCCGCCGTCACATTTTCTGTCCTTGGAGAAGTTGTCGGCTCAGAGATGAGTTGGGCTAATGCCGCCGGTCATGTCCCATCAAGTTCTCGGGAGTTTATGATGAAACCTGAACAGAGAGCTGGGCCGACTCATTGATATTCCCATCGACTGAAGGACTTTGTGCTGTACACTCTGCTGCCCTCTATATACACAAGTAAGTGTCTGTACCGCTTATATATACGTATTTGTTACACAGGTAAGTATCTGTACCGCTTATATATATATATATGTATTTGTTACACAGGTAAGTGTCTGTGTGTGTGTGTGTGTGTGTGTGTGTATATATATATATATATATATATATATATATATATATATATATATATATATATATATATATATATATATATATACACACACAGGAGCAGTGACCAGCTCCATGTTGTAGCTCCCACCCCTCCCAGCTATAGTCAGGTGATCCCACTGGTGTCTAATAAAAGGGCAGCCAAGTTTGGGAGTTTTACTTTGAAAGCAGCAAGTAAGTTGTAGGTAAAACTTAGTCCCTGTGTAAAATGTATAATGAAGCAATAGAATTCTTATTGAATCAGATAAAATTGAGCATAGGACTGGCCAGATATGGGATGAGTTTATTATTAAATATATTGCAATATATGGACAAACAATCCCTGTGTTGTTTAAAGGGTAAGTCATTTTTCAGTAGCAGTAGCACAAAATGTCTCTGTCTTAAATATATTGATAATGGGTTGAGTGCAGAGGACCTCTTGTAGTTGACTATTCTCAGTCCAGACCTGTATATATGGTAAAGAGAGGATCAGCACTCACTGTAGTTGAAGTGAAAAAAGTTGCTTTTATTTTTCAAACCGGTTTACATCTCAATCCGCCATTTCGGACCCACGTGGGGCCCTTTCTCAAGGATAGTGTGTGATAACATTGTGACCATTTAAATACCCATCATATGTCCACACTGAAGTGCCCAATGTGAAGGGGTTTTCTCAGGTTTCCTTTCTCCTTAGGATATACATGTGTAATATCATTTCCACCACCAGGAGTCTGCGTGAGCACTCAGTGCTGTAAAGTGTCCATGAAAATAGAAACCTTGTATTTAAAAAAAGAATTTGTATTTACAAACATTGATGTGTTTGATACTTCTGTTGCAGTTCAGACAGAAAGAATTAAAGATTACTTACAGAGATGGTTATGGTTCTGTGAAATAAAGATCTATAGGATATTAATACCAACAAACCAGATCAGTACTATACATATAAACCAGCTTTTGTATTATGTCAAAAAACAGTTCAATTGCAACTGCCCTTTTAACCCTTTGGGAGTGACACAATCGAACTCAAAGATCCAAAATGTTTCTCGTTTCAACAGTAACTTTTCCACACCCCTCGATGGCTTTGGAATGTGGTCGATCGGCATACACTTATATTGTTGTGGATCATGTCTGGCCTCACGACTATGTTTGGCAACAGGTTGTTGGGCAATATCCTGTGTGTCAGGATCTATTTTCCTATCGGGGTCCAACGCAGCCCTAGTGCTTGCCCAATGCATATTCATCCTTTCCTTTAGTTGCCTCACAGTCTTGCCGCAATATAACAGACCACACGGGCATTTGATTACATACACCAACATGGTAGTACATGTCATCCTATGGCTGGTGTTATACTTCTTACCAGTCCTTGGGTGCCGAAACTCTCATCCTAAGATCAGGCTACACCACACAACCAGTGCAGAGATATACCCCTGGACATGGTGTTAAGAAGCCAATGGCCCGTGGTTGGGTATATTTGCCCACTGGATCCGATGGGCTTAGATGTTGTTTGAGATTGGTATTTCTCGAGTAACTAAACCTAGGCTTACAAGGAATTCTGTCCTTTAGAACCTCCTCATTGGACACTATTTCCCAATGTTTTAGTACAGAATGTTTGGTATTAGTACTGTAAGGGTTATATTTGCTTACGTAATATAGATCGCAAGGCTTCTCCATCTCTCCCTGGCTATCTCTTTGTTTTAATAGCTGCTCCCTGTCCAAGGACATTGTAAGATCTGTGGTTTCCCTAATCAATGTATGTGGGTAACCTCTGTCCAAAAATCTTTGGCCCATTTTAGTAAGATCTTCCTTTTTCTGTTTCGGGTCACTATCTATGCGAACTACCCTGATCATCTGGGACTTCGGGAGCGAATTTAGGAGATGCTTTGGGTGATGGCTGGTGTAGTGTAGCAACGTGTTTCTATCAGTGGCCTTAGTGTGTATCCGCGTGTGTAAGACCTGGTCAGATTTGTATAGTAGTACATCTAAAAAACTGATCTGTTGCGAACTGTAATTTAGTGTGTGCCCCACTGGAATCAATATGGTTTGAGTGCGGATACTTTGAGACTATATATATGTTCAGATTGGACCAGCACTCCACTGTTTAAATTGATTTTATTGAATCATCACTCGTATTACGAAAATACAAGTGATTCAATATAATCAATTTAAACACATGTGGAGTGCTGGTCCAATCTGAACTTTGTATGTGTGTGTAGATAGATAGATAGATAGATATAGATTGTAGAGAGAGAGAGAGAGCGAGAGAGATAACAAACAGAATATACCACCCTGTGTTTAAAGGCAGAAAATAGGGTGTTACGCAGGTAAGTGTACTCAGATACAGGTTGATGGAGGAACACTGACTGCACATGATGTTGTATGTGTTGCCAATATGTAGTCTCTGTATAATACAAATAGTGCAAACAAAGGCACAGATCTCACTTTCCCTCCCAACTCCTTTATTTATTCTTTTTCTGTATGTGCAGATATTTTACTTCAAGAAACTTTGAGATGAAACTTCTAGAGAATTCACATTTTGAAGCTGTGAACTCCCAGCTGTGTGTGGAAACAGGAGATGCTCACATTATAGGCCGGTAAGTACTTTAATCATCTCCTCCCAGTCCCCTCCTTCTCTCTGCCCTCCCCCCATGTCCTGCTCCCAGTCTCCTCCCTGTCCTGCCCCTAGTCTCCTCCCCCCCTGCCCTCCACCCAGTCTCCTCCTCCCTGCCCTGCTCTCTTCCCAGTCTCATGGGTATGAACTTATTGCATGTTTGGGTCATCAGCTGTGACAGAATGTGCTGTTATACAGATAGCTAGAATCTCAGCTGCCATAAAGCAGGACAGGACTGCTGCTTACAATGGGGATCAGATAGGATCTGTGCAGCCACTGGGACAGAATGTTCTGTTATACAGATAGCTAGAATCTCAGCTGCCATAAAGCAGGACAGGACTGCTGCTTACACTGGGGATCAGATAGGATCTGTGCAGCCACTGGGACAGAATGTTCTGTTATACAGATAGCTAGAATCTCAGCTGCCATAAAGCAGGACAGGACTGCTGCTTACACTGGGGATCAGATAGGATCTGTGCAGCCACTGGGACAGAATGTTCTGTTATACAGATAGCTAGAATCTCAGCTGCCATAAAGCAGGACAGGACTGCTGCTTACACTGGGGATCAGATAGGATCTGTGCAGCCACTGGGACAGAATGTTCTGTTATACAGATAGCTAGAATCTCAGCTGCCATAAAGCAGGACAGGACTGTTGCTTACAATGGGGATCAGATAGGATCTGTGCAGCCACTGGGACAGAATGTTCTGTTATACAGAGAGCTAGAATCTCAGCTGCCATAAAGCAGGACAGGACTGCTGCTTACAATGGGGATCAGATAGGATCTGTGCAGCCACTGGGACAGAATGCTCTGTTATACAGATAGCTAGAATCTCAGCTGCCATAAAGCAGGACAGAAGTGTTTTACATAAGACATGAGATAAAATAAATTAGATCTTATTTGCTGGCGGGGGGCACTAACCATTACTAAAGGGGTCCTCCAGCCGTCCTGGTCATTTAATGCAGGAAATCTAGACAGACACTACTCTCAATAGCAGTTGTATTCACTTCATTACAGAATTGTAGTTTAGTGTTGATTGGAAAGTTACTTCATGTGACAGTTTTATATATAGATATAGATATATATCACTATATCCGTTTTGGGGAGGAGGAGCCCTTTATCCTGCCCAGTGGGTGATGTGATGCAGTAACAAACAAACGATATAACTGTGCCATTTATTAAGCTTGTGTCTGTGTGTCTGTCTGTCTCAGGATAGAGAGTTACTCGTGCAAGATGGCGGGGGACGATAAGCACATGTTTAAGCAGTTCTGCCAGGAGGGGCAGCCGCATGTTCTTGAAGCTCTTTCACCCCCCCAGACTGGGATCAGCCCCAGCAGGTAACACTCCTTGTATGTCTGTTGTACCCGTGAGCCCCAATGAGTGGCACCTCTCACCCCCCTGTGTTCCTCAGACTAGGGAAGAGTCAGGGTGCTGATGAGGAGGGGCCCCTGAGTGACAAGTGCAGCAGGAAAACCTTATTCTACCTCATTGCCACTCTCAACGAATCCTTCAGACCAGACTATGACTTCAGTGCTGCGCGGGCACACGAGTTCAGCCGGGAACCCAGCCTCAATTGGGTGAGTGCAACTGTCAGTATGGAGGGGTCTCTCCCTCTGCTACTTGTGTGTGCAACTGTCAGTATGGAGGGGTCTCTCCCCCTGCTACTTGTGTGTGCAACTGTCAGTATGGAGGGGTCTCTCCCTCTGCTACTTGTGTGTGCAGCTGTCAGTATGGAGGGGTCTCTCCCTCTGCTACTTGTGTGTGCAACTGTCAGTATGGAGGGGTCTCTCCCCCTGCTACTTGTGTGTGCAACTGTCAGTATGGAGGGGTCTCTCCCTCTGCTACTTGTGTGTGCAACTGTCAGTATGGAGGTGTCTCTCCCTCTGCTACTTGTGTGTGCAACTGTCAGTATGGAGGTGTCTCTCCCTCTGCTACTTGTGTGTGCAACTGTCAGTATGGAGGGGACAGTGCAACTGTCAGTATGGTAGGATCTCTGTCTCTTGCCCCTGCTACTTGTGTGTGGGCAGCTCTATACACAACTGGGTGAGTGCAACTGTCAGTATGGTGGGCTATCGGCATTAATGGTTCTTTTACGGAACCAGTATTCCCACAGTTTCAGTGAATTGGGCCATTGCTGACCTTTATGCCTTTGTTTTTGTCATTTCCAACTTCCTTGATTCTTCTGAGCAACACATTAGCATTGTAGCCCTTCTTATAATGAAGTCTTCCTTATCTGTAAGCCTAACACACACTCTGACTTGGAGAAGGGATGGGTTTGTTTATACCGAGCTCATTATCACTTATTATTTAAACAAACTCCCCGTGGGGGGGGGGGGTGAAATTCAGGCACAAATTGGAAATGATGTTATTGTTAGTTCTTTTTAATACAAAAATTGAGCAAAATGTGATTTTATTTTCAATTAAACTCTTTGCTGACAATGCACGACTGACACACAGCAGGGTTGGGGTGTTTGCAGTGACAAAGTTAGTTTGAGGAAGCACTCCCATATATTATATGCCATTATTAGTCTCTTTGTGTATTGTGTGTCCCCAGGTGGTGAATGCTGTGAATAGCAGCCTTGTGTCTGCATTGGGGGACGACTTTACCTCTCTGAGGCCCAATCTGTGGGATGCGGTGGATGAAGAGATTAATTTGTCAGAATGTGACATCTACAGGTGAGCTCCCATAATGCTCTGAGGCTCCTGCTCACTTACTGTGGGGCTGTTTCTCTGTGCAGTCTGGGTCCATTCAGGCTCTGCAGGTGCCATTCCCTGGGGGGGGGGGGTGCAGTCAGTAACTTGTGTATTTCTTTTTCTTACAGTTACAATCCAGACCTTGATTGTGACCCTTTTGGGGAGGACGGGAATTTATGGTCCTTTAATTATTTCTTCTACAACAAGAAACTGAAGAGAATAGTGTTTTTTTCGTGCCGTTCCATCAGGTGAGACGTTTGTGTGTTTCCCCCTCGTCCTGTAATTAATGGACAGATTTAGTTTTTCACCACTCACCTGTCTCTCTTCTCCACAAAACTTCCATTTAACTGCCTTTATTCAAATCTGCAGCCAATCATGTCACTGCTAGTAACCAGTAACTAGTTCATGCACCCTGGTTACCAGAGGTCGGTGCTGGAGAATAACGAGGGGTTGGAAATGTCATTGACTCGTGTGATATAAGTGGCACAGGCAGGAACAAGCCCATATACATGAAATAGTCAATACACATTAAATGGGCTAGTGCTGCCCCAGGGACCCTCTGCCCACCCCCTTCTCTTGTGATTGACACAAGCACAGACAGTCCATCTATATGTGCCAATGGCAGGAGCTACAGGTACCCCCCCCCCTGCTTGATATAGGTAACTACCAGTTTTTTTTGTATTTTTTAAACCATATAGTTACCCACGCACTTGCCCCCCTTAAACTTGTGCCCTAGACATGGGCCCATGAGTTCTACTGACTGGACTCACCCAGAGGGAGGAGCAACTATACAGCCATAAATACATGGGACATTGAAAGGGCCCGACCCCATGTTATCTGATGGGAGTGGTCAGCAGTGACCATTAAACTTGCGCTACTTCTCTGGACCTGTCACCCAGACATAAACATGGAAACCTCAGGCTTTATCTTATTCCCAGCTGGCGGCAAACGTGGGCACTGGGCAAGTCCATGCTCTCGCTGTTTCCTTCAGTACTGAGTGCAGCTTTAGAGGATTCTCAGTCACACTGCCTCTCTCTCTCCTGTTCCCCAGTGGTTACACCTACACTCACTGTGATGCTGGCGCTGAGCTTGATATGGATCTGGAGGAGGAGGATGATGAGGATGAGCCCAGCAGTGCTGCAGGGGACCGGTGAGTCCATTATCCTCTGCCCATTAACCTGCTGTTTGAATTCCTTGCCACTCTCTCCAGCCATTGTCCTGATCAGCTTCACACCTTACAAACAACTGCTGGTCTACGAAACAACTGCACTGGGGCTCCCGATTTCTTGCACCCCAAGCTGGATTTGACTCCCCAAGATGCCTTGGTGGGGGGTTAATTCTTTCTTGACTGCATGAGACAATGAGAACAAGTGAAGCCTGAGTTCCACAAGTTTATTCTGACTCTTTCTTGAAACAATCTTCTATATCTGCCAGTCCCAGCACTGCCCCTGGGGAGGTTTATTTTGGTTCTGCACATCAATTGATACTGACCATAAATATTTAGATAAACAAGATCAAGGATTTATTGATGATAAAAATGACAATGTGGCCTGACTAAAACTGGTCTAAGCTCTCTACTACCTACTAATGAACTCCATTGGTACCTGGTTCGCGTTAAAGGGGCGCTTCACCTTTAAAGGAACAGTTCAGTATAAAAATAAAAACTGGGTAAATAAATAGGCTGTGCAAAATAAAAAATATATCTAATATAGTTAGTTAGGCAAAAATGTAATGTATAAAGGCTGGAGTGATTGGATATGTAACATAATAGCCAGAACACTACTTCCTGCTTTTCAGCTCTCTTGCTTTCCACTGATTGGTTACCAGGCAGTAACCAATCAGAGACTTGAGGGAGGGACCACATGGGTCATATCTTGCTTTTGAATCTGAGCTGAATGCTGAGGATCAATTACAAACTCACTGAACAATTATGTCCCATGTGGCCCCCCTTAAAGGGGAATTCAACCCCCAAACTAATAAAAACCCCTACCCGCTACCTTCCAAGTACCTTCCATATTCCCCCCCCCGCTCCCCCATGCACAGGTGTTCCACCTGTAAATGCCCCTAAGCCTGTAATTACCCCTCATTGCAGAGCCAGTGCAGTGGAGCTCACAGGCACCATATTCCGGCTCTTCCTCCTGCGATTAGGTCATTTTTGTCACTTCCGGCGCATGCACAGTTCTCATTATGCAGAAAAATACTCCCAACTGCACATGCGCCGATATGACACTTACCCAAGAGCTGACGATGGCGCCCGTGAGCTCCGCTGCGCTGACTCTGCAATGAGGGCTAATTACAGGCTTAGGGGCATTTCCACCTGTTAACACCTGTGTGTGGTATGGTAGGGGGAAGGGATTTTTATTAGTTGGGGGGTTGAATTCTCTTTTAAAGTCACTGACTAACTCAGAGTTAGAGAGCTGAAAAGCAGGAAGTAGTGTTCTGGCTATTATGTTACACATCCACTCACTCCAGCCTTTATACATTACATTTTTGCCTAAATAACTATATTAGATACATTTTTTATTTTGCACAGCCTATTTATTTACCCAGTTTTTATTTTTATACTGAACTGTTCCTTTAATTTTTAGTTTGTTTATTTTAATTTTAATTTTTTTTTTTTAAATAGTCTTTGAATTGTTTACATTCATCTTTTCACTCTTTTCAGCATAGGAGTCATTGACCCCAGCAGCCATAAAACTATTGCTCTGTGAGGCTTTAAAAATAAAGACCAATTGAAATATTGTCCCAGAGCATCTCTATATGAAACTAATAGTTGATTTCGATTCGGTTTGTTAC
The DNA here is from genome assembly GCF_017654675.1 of Xenopus laevis. NCBI lineage: Eukaryota > Metazoa > Chordata > Amphibia > Anura > Pipidae > Xenopus > Xenopus laevis. The sequence continues at coordinate 164,068,640 of NC_054381.1, forward strand.
TCAGCCTTTTATCAGCAGGATTTGTCCGAATCTTTCCTGAAGGATTCGGTGGGTTCCGCTGAATCCAAAATAGTGGATTTGCTGCATCCCTTATTTAAATTTGAACTATCCCTTTAACTTTGCACAAATGTTGAAGTAACAAACTCAGCCACTGAGACCTCTACAGAGCTGACTCTCTAACTGACTCCTCTGTTGTGTTTAGGGATTCACTGAATCCAGGATTTGGTTCAGGATTCGGCCAAATCCTTCTGCCAGGCCAAACCAAATCCGAATCCTAATTTGCATATGCAAATTGGGGGCGGGGAGGGGAGTTGTCACAAATTTGTCACAAAACAAGTAAGTAAAAAATGTTTTCCCCTTCCCATCCCTAATTTGTATATGTAAATTAGAATTTGGTTCGGTATTCGGCCAAATCTTTCAGGAAGGATTCGGGGGTTCAGCCAAATCCAAAATAGTGGATTCGGTGTATCCCTAGTTGTGTTCATTGAAGGAAAATGACCAATGAAGCTTTTACTCTTTCACAGTCCCATGTCCCGTGTGTGATTTGATGTTCTGGTTCCCTCAGGCAGCTTAGGCAACCCTACATGATGCAGAAGAATTGCAATTGGTCACTGCTTGTGCTGACTTACTCGATGAGAGCCAATCGCAAAAGAGCATAGATAGCACTGGGATGTCCTGCTTAGGTGCAGTGTATCCTCTCTTGTGATTGGCACTTGGTGAAGTGAGAGAACCAATCAGCAGGTGTAGTTGTGAGAAGTAGAGCTGCTGGGGGAACAGGAGACGGGATATATGGACCAGGAAGAAGACAAGTCTGTATGTCACAGAGCCGCTTATTTGTAGGGATTCAAGCTCAAGGCACCAGGGGTGATTGAGGGGCCGGGGGGGTAGAATAGTGGTTGTCTCACAAGAGATTTTGTGTTTCAGGCCACAGCTCATGTGCATCTGACCATGATGGAGGCTCCAATGCTCTACGTGACTCCAGTGCTGTCGGCTTCTCTTTGCTTCCGGGGGCTTCTTCTCCGTGTCTCGCTCTGGTTTCCCACCCTCTGTATTTGGACCATTACACAGGATTTTCACTTTTTTATCGAGGCGGAACTCGGCCTTTTTTAAGCTTTTGGGTTATTTTCTCACAGTTTTTCTGTCTGGGAATTCCCTGCTGTGTCCCATCCTGTTCCGTTTCTCAGGAGTTCTGACCCATCCCACCCAGCATTTAGGACACTTAGTTCATGGTTTTGGGCTTTATCGCATTACTTACCTATGACCCTTGATACAGCCCCCCTCCCATTGTTTTGCAGGGTACCCCAGAAATTCCTGCAGCAATTCTGCCCTTGAGTATATAGTTGAGCTGCCATTGGGGTGTATAATGAGCAGATTGTGTATGTGTGAGTGTGTGTCAGGGCAGGTATGTACCCCCTGTACCCTATCTATATCCGACTGTAGCCCATCAGAGCTCATACACCCAACATAATGGTAAAGTTTGGTTCTGTCCTGAGCCGCTTTGTATATCTGGTATTGGCTGTGCACTGATGTATTATTTCATTTCTGTTTTTGTATATATTGGGGGTTTTGGGGTCCCTTCTTAACCTGTTTGCTTTGAGCAGCTTCTCTACAAAGGGCCTATCCCCGCAGTGTAAGTCACAAGACCATTATTTAACCCGTAACGGGAGGGGAAATCACTTAACACCAAAGAGAGGGTCGAGATTTAGCAGCCCTGCTTGCTTGTCTGGGCAAAGAGCCATTTTGCATGGAGTAAGTCTATTGAAGCATTTCATCTTTTTTCTCTTGGGAGGAACAACGCATGGAGCCATCACAAAGGATTTGTTCCTTCTCTCCTCTCTCTGGGAGTTACAAAGGGAGCTGTATGGGGCAGAGATCAAGGGAAAACCAACATATTCTGTGGCTCTTCAGTCACACAGAAACTCAACCAAAGGGATCTCTAGAGACCCCACCAAAACCAACACAGAATTGAACATTTGTTACTTTCCCTGCCAATCTATGGCACCCACAAGAAAGGAGAAAGAGTTGCCCATTTGTACCATCACCACGGCAGCAATTTAGTTCTACTACAAGTTTTGTCCAGCTGTTGGTCTTCCAGTGATGCTTTTGGTAAAAAGTCCTACTCCATATTCACATGAGGGAACCCTTTTATTTCTCTTTGTCTCGTCCGTGGCTGCATCCACTGGTCCGTTCCTGATGGAAACCTGACCTGGTGCTGCTCTTGCCCTTTCCTTATGTAAAGGAAGTTCAACTAGGAAAGGGACTGATGCGGTGACTAGTCGGTCAGGGATAATGTTTGGGTGAAGACCCTAAGCCTTGTCATGGTGAGCACATTATGTGAGATCTGCATGGGAAGCTCTTCTAGTGCTCTATGAGCTACAGACCATGGAATGTGAAGGGCATGGACTGGGTCCTCCTTCCTAACTTGCCTACAACAGGGATTGTCTCCAATGTGTCAGGACTGTGTCCTCCTCCTCCTAACTGGCTTACAACAGGGACTGTCTACTAGAAAAGGGACACTCTCCTCTTGCTTGGGACTGCTCTGTTGATATGGGGGGGGGTTAACCCAACATGGACTCTGCTACTTGTGACTGCTCTGTTGGCTGACTTGTGATGTTTTTATCTCTTTTATTTGAAGATGTTCTGTTGTTCATTATATTAAAGTTTTCTTTTCAAAATAGTTGTTCTTAGTGTTTATGTGGAAGGAATAGAACCGGTACCTTATTTGCCCTGTGCTCAGTCCCCCGGTACCAGAAGATTCTGTCTGTGCCACATGTGACGAGCCTCTGCCAAAAACCCCACGTGGGTGCAAATACGATCGGCCAATCACACATCTCCACAGCGAGAAGCCCTGGGCAGGTTCAGTGGAAAGGGGTGCAATGGCAATGTTGTTAATAGGGAGAAGCCAATACACCTCAACAAGGTTTCTCACAGACCAACACCATCATAGAGAAGAGTGGGACCAGGGAGCAAGGGTAAGAAAACTCATAAGTAATCTGCAGAAATGTTTTCCCTGGAGCCAAATGCCAAGACTGACACCCTGACAGAGACAGGTAGAGTGTATGGGGTGAGCTTCTGGCACAAACTGGGAAAGAACAAAGGAGTTGGAGAGAACTGGGGGTCCCTAATGCACATCAGATTCTCCTAAAGTGCTCCTAACCCAGTATGCAGAGACACTGGGTGAACATATGGCTTTAACCAGTATAAACCTAAATGTAGCCAATCTCATGTGGATCAGAACACGGTTCTACACACTGGACTGAGCAGCTTGTGGAAGCCGTTGGATGAGATGCACATTGGGCTCTTTCCAGTCAATCGAGTATTTATGGTGGACACAGATGAGAAACATTTGCCCATATGAGTGCAGGGTTGGGCATATTCCCTAATGCCCCAGTGAGATTGGTGACTGTATTATGGGCTTCCTTTATGCACAAGCTCTCCCCTCTTTATCTCTCAGGTTTTACTTTAAGGGCAATTATGTAATTGATTGGGAAATGTCTTGCAAATCTAGACAAATCTAATAAGAATGATTGCACTGTACATGGCCAACTAGACTATAAGCAATAGTATGTGGCTCTTGCCCTGTTAAGCTGCCCATAGATACAAAGATCTGATTGTTGGAATCCTCCAACGATTGGACTTCCCCATCTCCCGACCTGCCACTAACCATTCTGATTAAATAAAGTAGTAAAAGAAGAGATGAGCCGATGTTCTGCCCCTGACAGTAATCCTACAATAGTTCTGTCCGACAAGCTGGTGACCCACTGAAGATCGGCAATAAATGCAGAGAAATTATCAGAAATGTTCTGTCTTGTCCCATCGACCAAACGTCCGATCCGCATCTGGACCCTCCACACACGATCTGAATATTGTACGAATCGAGAATTCACACGATCAAATCTTTGCCTCTATGGCCAACTTTACACATGTGATATTAGTGGATGTACAACTTCAATTATCCAACGTTTTGTAACTGTTGCTAAAATCATCTGCTCAGACTTGGGCTTCACTACTGGGACTGGTGCAGGAGGTGGGAAGTGCCGGGATCCAGCTTTATGTTACTCTTTATTTAATGGGGTAGTTTAAAGGTTTTTAGCTTTATTCAAAACGTCTGTTGTGTCGGCTGAAATCTCTCCATAAACACAAACTGGATTTATGTCAATTTTGGTGCCACTTAGGCCAACAGATAACAACTTGGGCTTTAGTATATAGAGTTTATTATATAGATGTAAGATTCAGAGTAAGGTCCATTATATGTTTACTATGTCTTGCATCTCATATGTCAAAATGCTATAAAATGTCTTTGCAGGTTTTGTAGCTTTTTTATTTTTCCTAACATTCCCGAGAGAATCTAATTGAGCAAATAAATCCAGGCTCTGTTTTTTCAGCTGCTTATAAATGTGGCCTGGGTGGAGAGAGGCACATACTTTGTCATTACAACTAGAAGGACTGCTTTATAATGGGCTAGAGAAAGTAGGAGAAAGAGCTGTAGTTGAACTAGTTGTGATCAGGGGGTACAACTGTACTGGGCCCGGGTCTGAATGGGGGCCCTTCTGTGCTGCACTTCTTGAAATAGCCGGCCCTCCCTTTACACTGCAGAAACCGTGTCGCCTCTCCTGCAGTCCCGAAAAGCCCCAAAGTCACGAAAGGCATGAAAGTCCTGAAGCGGCAAGTTCTGTTCTACTGAATGTGGTTTTTTTTATTCTTTTTAATCCCCTAGCCACCAATGTATTATTTAATACTCCATAGGCCCCTACCACCAATGTTTTTTAAAATATATTTTCTGGGGGGGGGTCCAAATTTTTTTTTAACTTGTAAGGGGGCCCTGGCACCAATGTGTTATTTTTTTTTTTAACTTATAGGGGGGCCCTGCCACTAATGTTTTTTTTAAAAATATTTTCTGGGGCCCCAATTTTTTTTTACTTGTAAGGGGGGTACTGGCACCACAGTTTTTTAACTTAAAAGGGTCCCTGAGCTTTTATAACTTGTGTGTGTGTGGAGGGGGGTTACCTTTTTAGCGCTGATGTCTGTGTTGTCTTTTAACTGTGGTGCGGAGTGGGCGGGATCTGGGGTGGGGCTTGCGGGCCGGGGTGGGCAGGGCCCAGGGGGCCCCAAAAATGTTGTATGTGGCCCCGTGATTTTTAATGGCGGTCCTGGCTGTACTAGAGAAAACAAGTCAGTCCGCATGCAAGTAAAAACCTCACAGTTGTTGACAGCCTTGATTCATATTTATTTAGAAAGTTGACTTTGCAGATTTTCCTGCAGTCTGTAGTAGGCAGTGAGCAAGTTATGTGAGCTGTTACTACTACTTATTTTTCAAGAAAGTTGCATATCTTAACATTTTAATTGTAGAACAAAAACAACATGAGAACGTCTTTGTCTAAAGCATTCACAATTAAAGAGAAAAAAACAAAATGGGCAAATACACCTTTATTTTCCAAAAAATCTGTTACTCATTTACCATTTATTTACGGTAAACCAAGATGACTTTGCTGAAACATCTGCTGAAGATTGTGTAGTTGATACAAAGAGAAGAGAAACACAGTTTGACAAAAGAGAAACTTCTGTCACATAGTTGCACAAACGCACAACTCCTGCCACAATCACATCTGACACTTGATAATGCTGAAGAAAGGAAAAACCTATTTCTACAAGAACCAAAACACAAGACATTTACATATTTGTTATTTGAACTGAAGAGGAAACTTCATTTATGACTTTTTCTGTCTTTAGTAAAACTATTGTATAATATGTTACCTGTGATAGCCGTGTTCCTCAATAGTATTGGATCAAATTAGTTGCTTCTACTTGCAGGACAACTGACACTATGGTGACTTTTTGATGCCAAAAATCCAAAAACTGTTGCAGGGGGAAAAAAGCACAACTTTTTCAGAATTTATTATTCCAAATACAAAAATAAACGCTGATGAAAACATGTAGAAGTCAATGGCATGGTGACTGGCCACTCCTTAATATCAATCTTGTTGGTGTGGAACCAAGATGTTGCTCATTTACTGGTGTGTTTGGGCTAGCTGTTAATGAGCAATGAGCCAACGGGACTTCAGGGCTTCCTGGTTGCTCCTGCAATGACCCAACTTTTACCTCCTCCATGTGGAGCTGTCGTGGGACCCAACCTCCAGTGCCACCCACTCACTTCTACTGCGCAAGCTCTGTGATCCGGGGACCCTCAATGCTGCCAAGGACCCCCTGGACACACACATGGGATGTGGCCTTTCTCTACACATTTACACACACACATTTTACTAAAGTTAGCCTTTTTTTCTTCTCTGGCGTTTTTCTTTTGCTCACTCTTGCACATATTTACATGCTCAGATACACATAGTTACACACAGTTTAGAGCTGTACATACACAAGCATAAACATACTTTTTTTTTTTTTTTAGTTCTCATTTTGCCTCTGATTTCACAGCATGACTATTTGGTCAAGTATTCTGACCGCCGTCAGACAAGTTATTTTGTTATTTCATTGATTTGCCTAATTGTATTTTTGTGATTTTATTGCAGTTTTATGCTTGCATTGTTTTTCAGTATTTTTGTTTTAGCATTGCTTTGCAGTTTCATAGTTTGAAGGGAAAAAGACTTGTGGCAAATAATATGCAGTCAGGGGGCTTTGTTCACAAAAGGCCAATTGACAGGAGAGAAATTCATATGAACTATTTTCATTTGGGGTCCACCAGCTGCTTTGGTATATCGAATGAGATAAAAACAGCTAATTGCAATATTTGAGGCATTTAGCGTCACTTTGCAGTTTAGTAGTTTGGAGTAGAAAGACATAATTGTCTATTTTGGATTTATCAGAATGTAAACTTTCCAAAAATATTTGCTTTTTGGCTGTCTTTGTACTGTTAGGTGGTCTCACAACACATAATATACAGTCAGGGGACTTTGTTCATAGAAGGCGAATTGGCAGAAAATTCATATGCACCATTTTGGGTCCATACCCTGTGGAGAGGGGATCGCAGCTTTGCCCCCGATTCTTCAAAAAGCAAACAAAGTGTAAGTGTAGCTCTGTTATTCATTTCATGTATTGGCACATTGGAGACACTTGAGGCTTTCCAAATCAGTTATATTTTTGTGCAGAAAATAATATAGTCTACTGGTATAAATCCCTACATTATATGTTGAAAAATAGCAATTTGTTTATTTAGAGCTCTAAATCTTGTTCCAGAAGTGGACATACACAAAAACTGGCAGATTTAGAAAACACGTTTTTGAAAAAAACAATGTAGAGTTTCCTAGACCCCCCCCCCCCCAGGAAATGCCCCTAAAATGAGAGAGCACAAAATGTTCAAAAACACCTGACATTGAGAGCAAATGAAATGTGAAATTCTGCTGGCACTTAAAGGGTTAAAGAACACTTGACATCATCTTGCTCGGCTATTAGGATCAGACAGGAGATTAGCCAGGAGATTAGACAGGAACACACTTGTAACATCACTTGGGAAACAACCTGCTTCACTCAGGAGTTTAGAAAGGAATGAACATGGGATTAACGTGTTCTGCTCAGGATGACCCAGGCTTATGTTTAGCTGTAAAGCACAATTGTTATATCCTTGCAATTAAAGTCTTTGGCCAAAGTATAGTGCAACACTTATTTCTAAGGCAAGACCTGGAGGCCCCACCAATAAGCAAACTTTATTCCAGTCATTTTATCCCACCTCTCCTCTCTTCTCCGTAGTGTCCATAGAGTGCCATATACTTGGTTTGAAATGCAAAAAGTCCAAACAATAGTTGCTGGTGGGGATAGAAACACATTAAAGGTAAAGATAACAACCCCACTGATATAAAGTCTATTTATTTAGTGCTTAGCACTTCGCTATATTTAACATTTGTTTCACACGTGATCACTATATTTTGAATTGGTTGTCTTTGGCACATGGATTTTTTGGACTTTTTGCATTTTAAGCATTTTGGACTCGGCATGAACTGATTGAAAATGAGAGAATCTGACTAATGGGAGGTGGGGTTGCTTTGGCTTAAAAGGTGTGTACAATGTTAGCATTTAACCTGAGGAAGGGTGGGTTGTGCCCTCCAAAACATTGATGTACAGGTGGTCACAATAAATGGGGCAAGCCCCCTGAATATACAGAATTGTGTGTGCGGCTCCGTTCTATCTCTCCATACACTGTAAGGACATAGCCAGTCATATGGGGCCAGCGGCACTAGTGTAGTACATGAGTTATTATGGCTATGTGCTGTGGCTATGGCAATAGAGTAGGGGTTATACTTGACTCTAACATGAAAGGCTGAGCAGATATGAAGCATTGAAGTAGATGGTCTACAACTCACATAGGCTACTGTGCTTAAAATGAATGAAAGAACACCAGGAGGTTCCTGTAGCAAACAATAGGAACAATTTACTAATAAAAAAAAGTAGATCCACGCAGCTAATACTCACAATATCCAAAGGCAAAGTATTGCAGTAGTAAATATGCCAGGACAGTTGGCAGAGACAGCAAGATGTGACACCATGTGGATGTAGTTTGGGTAGTTCAACACCAGATCTCATACATTGGAATAATCAGGGAGAATACATCTATAGCCTGATTCCATATTCAGCTGTGGTCCAAGGGGAGAGCTACTACAATCCTTATAGGAGCACAGGCTGCTCCTGCTATTTGCTCTCTCTATCTCACTCTCCTAGAGAGTACTATTAAAGGGTCCTGCTCCCCAACTTATCAGTAGAGGTACTGGTCCCTCTAGGGCAAAACAGCTTTAGTGGGCCTTGGTGTCCCCGGCTCCCTGGAACAGATCCAGCTGGGTCAGAACCAGAAGCCAAAGAGGAAGATCCAGCCACTATGTTACAGTATGGCAGGGAGTGGGCATAAGGTGAGTATATGAATAACTGAAACATGAAAATGAGGTAACTAGATACATGGGCAACCAGGGAGATAAGGAAGTTTAGGGATTTAAATTCTTAGGGATACTGGTAAACCTATGGGTCCCTACATTGTTTAATGGAATGCTCTAGTACTGCACCACTTAACCAGACATTACTGAGTTGTTGCTGGACTACAAATTCCAACACACTGTTATGTGTCTTCATGGAGAATGAAAGGCAAATTATACTTGGAGGTGCCAAAAGGCACCCCAAGTGATTACATTTAGGGGCAAATTTACTTAAGGTCGAATATCGAGGGTTAATTAACCCTCGAAATTCGACTGTCGAAGTTAAATCCTTCAATTCGAATATCGAAGTCAAAGGATTTAGAGCTATTCGTTAGATCGAACGTACCAAAAATCTATTAAATCCTTCGATTCAAAGGATTTTAATTCATCGATCAAAAGATTCCTGTTCGACCAAAAAAAGCTAGCAAAGCCTATGGGGACTTTCCCCATAGGCTAACATTGACTTCGGTAGCTTTTAGGTGGCGAACTAGGGGGTCGAAGTTTTTGCTTAAAGAGACAGTACTTCGACTATCGAATGGTCGAATAGTCGAACGATTTTTAGTTTGAGTCGTTCGATTCGAAGGTCGAAGTAACCCATTTGATGGTCGAAGTAGCCAAAAAAAACATTCGAAATTCGAAGTTTTTCCCTCTATTCCTTCATTAGAGTAAATGGGCCCCATAGTTACCTGACACCCTGGGCCACTTCTCGTATCAGCAGAAAACGACACCAGCCCAGGATTGTTCCAGTGAGCACTACTCTTCCTGCTTCTTCTCTATTCTCACACCTGTACATACGCAGTACAGCGAAAAGGCAAATTTTAATGAAAGAGCCCCGGGAAATGTAAAAACCGAAGAAGAAGAAGAAGAAAGAGCTCTGCGGGGCTCGCTGGAGGAAATAAAGGTAACAGGTTGCCGCATCTTCTAACCAAATATCTTTCCCTAGGGATGCCCTTTAACCGAGAGTTGGGAGCAACTAGGCATAGGATGTGCTGACTACTCCTATATAGGACAACCTGATTTGATGCTCAAGAGAAGAGACAAAAGCGGAGTATATAGCGTCGCACAATCCCAAAGCAACCTTGTACGAACAAATGTGTCTTCCTGCTTATGTGATCAACTATAGACTTACTTAAGTTGTTGTGATTTAGGTGATTTTTGTGAACAACTCTTCTGTGATTATTGAATAAATGATTGATAAATTAAAGTGAAAATCTTGTCAATTCATGGTGACTGTAATCTTTAAAGTGCAAGTGCTTTATTAGTGAACATAGAGTTGTGCTTAGAACTACAGCTTGAACTCAATAAGGAAACCTGATAAAAAGTAACTTTTATTTGATTACTAAAATTCATGGACTGAAAAAGGGAATTAATTGATAAAACCACTAAAAACAATTAAAAGAAAGGGTGGAAATAGATCAAATTTATGAGTAGGAAGGGGTAACAGTGTAATTAATTCATTAGACTGTTCCCTTATAGATCTTGCGTCACCCGTTTCCCTGTACTGGCTGAATAGTAGTCAGGGAGTATATTGAGGACTGGGTTCGTGATTTAGCAGTGTTCCCGAGAGAGGATAAATATGGGGTGAACGTGTAACGAGGGTTGTTCAGGGATACCCCCCAAACAGTTAACTTAAAAAACGATTGTAATGAGGAAGAGGGTTTAATGTATTATCCTCAAGCGTGATGTCACTTATCCCTTCTGTTCGAAGGGTAGACTGATCAGCCTCTGTACAGTATGGTGTGCACGAAATTAACTAACACTGTGTCCTCTCAGAGGCACCTAAGATCATTGGCCTATTCCCTAGACACTACACAGGCAACACCTTTTACTGACAAGTAGGCTGCACATTGCGCATATGGGATCCCTACATGAAAGTTGTGCCCTCCGTTCTCCCCCCTCTGATTCTCTGCCCCACTGCAAGTTATCCTCCGATTCCTCCTATTCCCTGTTTCGGAGCCGCTATATAAGCGGCAAAGCTACGGTGCCTGACGCACGTTTCGCCGGTTAGGCTTTTTCAAAGGCCTCGCTGGAGGAATCCAGGCAGATTTCTGCTGATGGGAGCACTGGCCCAGGGTGTCAGTAAATATAATTACAATGTAAATTGCATTGTCTTCTCCTATAAGGCAAGCTGGGAGCTGTAGTTCAGCAACATCAGGGTTGTATGGTTTGTTCTTTGTTCTTGCATTTGGAGTTGGAAACATTAAAGGGACACTAAAGCCTAAAATAGAATAACACTAGAATTTGCGGCCTGGTCACTCTACTGAGACTTTGTGCAGAGTTACAAATGATCTTCAGGTGCTAAAGGTCACTTTTCTATCCTTCTCCTCCTATGATAACAAAACCTCATCTCCAGTTCCACAAAGCTTTACACTTAACCTCTGTCTTTGGGAAATCTTATCCACTCATTTGGCTTTAATTATCATCTGTATTCTGATTTACCCCAATATATTTATCCACCCCTTCATTAACAGCTAAACAGGGGCTTAAATCTCTAACTGCCTTCTTGCAAATGCCAACTGGATGAACCAGCGCCACCTCAAACTCAACCTAACACTCATCTAACCATCTTTCCACCTAAGCCTGGTCCTACTCCCCAATTTTCTATCTCTATCAATGGCTTATTTACCCTGTCGGCTCAGCTCACTGTCTGGGATCTGTGACTCCTCTCTCTCCTTCACTGATCATATTAACACAACTATCAAACCTGTCCCTTTTTTTAAACCAAGAAATTGCCAAAATCCATTCTTTTACCTGCTACGGCCAAGTTGCTCATGTATGCTCTCATCATATCCCAACTAGATTACTGTAACCTTCTACTAACTGCCATCTCTCTCCTCTACAGTCTGGATTAAACACTGCTGCCAGAATTAAAATGAAATTAAAATTAAAACGAAACTCAAAGACTCCCTCTGGGAGCACCTGGATAACAGCTGAACTGGGAACTGGCACTTCTATGTGTCACACACTGTTATCTCCAGCACTTTAATACCCCTCTGAATTGTGTCTGTAAATTACCCTCCCATTTAGCCCTATGGGGTAGGGTCCTCTATCCTTTAGTCTCCTATAATCTGTAATATAATTATATTCTATATTTATGTCCATTTTTAATAATGCACTTACTTATTATTGCAGTGATCTCTTGTTTGTTACTGCTAATTTATTGTTTTGCTGTAAAGTGCTTTGCCCTCAAGGAGGGCAAATAAAATATACACAGATACAAATGTAGGGAATCCGTTCAAAATCTTATCCCTGTAAGGGCAGAGAGTCTGTGTGTGTGTGCTGTAAGCTGTTACCTTGCAACCAGCTGTTCAGTGATCTCAGTGCAACAGGAAGTGACACAGCAGCTAGTGAGTGTCAGGCAGGAAGAGGAAGTCACAGAGACTGGCAAAAGAAGAAAGCCTGGCATAGAGAGCCGCATGGTGGACAGAGAAGGAAGCCAGAGAGCTGCTGGTGGGCCCAGAGAGCGGCTGCACCACATTCATTTGGATCAGACTGGCACAGGGAAGCCACATACTGTGCCTGGAGAGACAGAGAGTGTGAGAGGAATCCAGACTGGAGGAACAACCAGCAGGAGATTCCTATCTGAGCATCCAAAGGGGCTGCTAGTCTCACTGTATGTCTGACTGTGCTGGACTCACCTGAAGAGAGATCTAAAGTATTGCGCTAGCCAGTTAGTTAGTGAGGCCCTATTGCCACCGGTTAGTAGTGCTGCATGTACTAGTTGCCCATTTATTCATTTAGATCATTTATTCAATTTAACAAATACTGTGTGTGTTATTACTGTATTCCTAGTGGGGCCACCCGTAGGTGCAGTCCCGCATCCCACTAGGTGGAGGCACTGCGCTAGTAAGTCTGCAAAACACTTCCTAGTTCCCCTAGATTCTCTCCTGTCGATAATTGCCTAGTGTTGGCTGGAGGGGGTCAGCACCTTTCCCAATTGTATCAAAGAAGAAATTTGCCAAACACAAAAGCCTAGTGTAGCGGGGAAATCCCCTGCATGTTTATTTAGTCATATGATGTAACATTTTGGGGGTGTGCCCCTTCCTCAGACATCAAAATGTTACATCATATGACTAAATAAATGTGCAGGGGATTTCCCCGCTACACTAGCCTTTTGTGTTTGGCAAGTTTCTTCTTTGATACAACTGCGCTAGTAAGTACCAGGTACCCAGTCTGTCCCAATACCACTGTGAGTGGCTCAGGTTTGTCCCGTGTCATCAGGTAAGTGCCACACGTGGAGTGTAACACCGACAAAGGGGTGTCCAAAGGGTTACATATAAAATACAAATAAAAATATACATACATACTAGAAATGATGTATTTTGTATACTGAACATGAACATTATGAACTTACTGCACCAGCCCAGAGGTTAAGCAGCCTAATTAAACAAATAATTTATGCTTTCAAAGTTAGCCAAAGGGGGTCACCATCTTGTAAATTTGACCATCTTCGCAAGACACTGGCTCATGTGCTCATGGCTGCTGTTGGGAGGCGGAGTTTAGGGATCATCATAAATGATCAAAACAGTAACATCTGTCATAGAAACTGATGCAGTAAGACCAGATGATTAATGACCAGAATCAGAATATACAGACTGCACTGGTTCCTGTGTTCCTGGCCCATGTAATTTAAAAGGATACTGTCATGGGAAAAAAAAGTTTTTTCAAAATCAATCAGTTAATAGTGCTGCTCCAGCAGAATTCTGCACTGAAATCCGTTTCTCAAAAGAGCAAACAGATTTTTTTATATTCAATTTTGAAATCTGACATGGGGCTAGACATTTTGTCAATTTCCCAGCTGCCCCAAGTCATGTGACTTGTGCTCTGATAAACTTCAATCACTCTTTACTGCTGTACTGCAAGTTGGAGTGATATCACCCCCTCCCTTCCCCCCCCCCCAGCAGCCAAACAAAAGAACAATGGGAAGGTAACCAGATAGCAGCTCCCTAACACAAGATAACAGCTGCCTGGTAGATCTATGAACAACACTCAATAGTAAAATCCAGGTCCCACTGAGACACATTCAGTTACATTGAGAAGGAAAAACAGCAGCCTGCCAGAAAGCATTTCTCTCCTAAAGTGCAGGCACAAGTCACATGACCAGGGGCAGCTGGGAAATTGACAATATGTCTAGCCCCATGTCAGATTTCAAAATTGAATATAAAAAAATCTGTTTGCTCTTTTGAAAAATGGATTTCAGTGCAGAATTCTGCTGGAGCAGCACTATTTACTAATTCATTTTGAAAAAAAAAAATTTCCCATGACAGTATCCCTTTAATATGATTTTTTTAGTTTTTTTAAATTATTTTATAAAACTTTCCCCCCAATTCTCTAGAGCCAGTGGTGATATTAATATGCAAAATAATCTTCCAATGAGAATTCCAGTTGATCTGCATTAATAAGATTCCTAATTCTATTCCTGCAATTGGAGTGGGAAGCCTTAAGCCCAGTTTCCCAGCACTGAACAAGTCAAAGACATTATTATCACTGTATGTAAGAAAATAGCAAGATGGCTGATCCATCCTCAAAACATAGAGACACAGGTGTATTATGGTTACAGGTAAATAGAAACCAGTGCTGTCTGTTATATGTATTAATAACAGCATTCCATAAAATATCAAATCAGATGCATGCTGGGAATATACCAACTTCCAAGTAATTAAATAAACATATTAACTAGCTTCAAACCAACCTGCAGACTAAACTATAACTGTGACACACAATTGAGATCCAATCAGTTTCTTGTTCTGTTCATTAGACATGGGGAGATCACAAGGTGCAAAAGCAAATCAGTATATTACATATAGAGAAACCTTTGTAAATCGGTCATGTCTTCCAAAATAGACTGTTTTGCATATGCAAAGTGACTAAAATGTTGGTTATAGATTATTCTCCTTAAAATAAATACATGAACCTCCTTTCACTTGCTTTGTGCCCAATAACTTCCCTTTCATTGTTCTCTGTGGATATTGCCCCTCCAAGCCACATGTGCTTGTGTGCTTCAACTATTTAAAGGGATACTGTCATGGCGAAAAAAATTTTTACAAAATGAATCAGTTAATAGTGCTGCTCCAGCAGAATTCTGCACTGAAATCCATTTCTCAAAAGAGCAAACCAATTTTTTTATATTCAATTTTGAAATCTGACATGGGGCTAGACATTTTGTCAGTTTCCCAGTCATGTGACTTGTGCTCTGATAAACTTCAATCACTCTTTACTGCAAGTTGGAGTGATATCACCCTCTCCCTTTCCCCCCAGCAGCCTAACAACAGAACAATGGGAAGGTAACCAGATAGCAGCTCCCTAACACAAGATAACAGCTGCCTGGTAGATCTGAGAACAGCACTCAATAGTAAAACCCATGTCCCACTGAGACACATTCAGTTACATTGAGTAGGAGAAACAGCAGCCTGCCAGAAAGCAGTTCTCTCCTAAAGTGCAGGCACAAGTCACATGACTGGGGGCAGCTGGGAAATTAACAATATGTCTAGCCCCATGTCAGATTTCAAAATTGAATATAAAAAAAACCTGTTTGCTCTTTTGAGAAATGGATTTCAGTGCAGAATTCTGCTGGAGCAGCACTATTAACTGATTCATTTTGAAAATTTTTTTTTTCCCATGGCAGTATCCCTTTAAAGAGACAGCAGGAAGGAGAGGTTTGCTCTGCACCCGAAAACAAACAGCACTGAAATATTAATTGAGCAAAAGGCAAAAAGCTTGGAGGCTGGTGGAGGAGATAAGGGCCAAAAGGCGCAGTTGCATGAGGAGAGATGATAAGGAGCAGCAGTGTACAAAGTAGACTAGTTAAAGTTCAGATAAGGAGGTTAGTAGTATGAGGAATGGAGCCAGAATAGAGAATAGATATGAGGAGCAGAAAGTACAAACATATACCAGAAACAGCAGACAAGGTTAGAGGTAGTGGAACACAAGCAAAATGGGAAGCTAGTGCAGATACTGGCAGACTATTAAAACTCTATATAAAACTCTATTAGCACTCTATTCTGGTTTCAATGGGAATTATTTATAAGTACTTTATCTCAAATTGATAAAGTACAGTGGGACAAGATTCTACATTCTTCTTCTCAAGTTCCAAGGATTTATATAATTTATTCTATCATTTGCAAGTCAAGCTAATCCAATTTATATCTGATCTATGTTTACTTTTATTACCAACTTATTACCCATTGTACTAAATAGTTATTTATAGTTATATAATACTTAAAAATGTATTTATTACTTAACTTAATTATCCTGGTATGGATTTTAATTGTCATTCTTCATTGTATTTACCTAAATTCAAAATAAAAATATATATATATAAAAAAAACAATCTTATGTTTTTATTTTTCACAGTATAAGGAAATGAATATCATGAATTTTTTCCTTTGGTCACAAAAGATTTGCTTTTTGGAATAAAACACAAGACTATTGTCTCATTTACCAATAACCTTTATTGGACATTATTGTTATGCTTTAGGTAGCCGAGGATGAGTAAAGTGCTTTATTAGCAGGCTCATGCCAGCATTACACAACAGTAACTTGCACTTTTTAAGCTGTCAGGAAGTATGCACAGTATAAGTATGAGCACAGTGACATCTATAGGCCATTTGTATAAACACCACATATTCCCCCTATAGTAGGAAAGCATTTGGGCAGATGTAATAAACAACAACAAATGCATCTTAAAGCAATAATATACATTATTCACATCACATAGTCCTGGGTCCATGCAGGTAGTTTTCTTATTCTCTCTGTATGCCTTAAAGGTTCACTTTCTTCAGGCCCATTGCAGTTGGCATAAGGAGTAGGAAAATGTCCTTCATCAAATGGTGCTTCTCCAAAGTCATTCCTAACAGGAGCAAGATGACTTGCATTCCATATGGGTTCATCAGACAGTTCATATATGTATGGTCCTCGCTGGTATCTCACTTCAAGTGGTGTAGTAAATTTAGATTGTCCTTGTTTCAGTATTCCTGGTTTCTTAATTCTAACTAAAGATCCAGGCTGAAAGTGTACTTCTCCAGCACCACGTTTTCTGCCTTGCATTTGGCTTGTGGACGTTTCACAACGTCAGCAGTAGATGATTTTGTAGGCAAAGTATTTTGTGGAAGTTTGATGTCTGCAACATGTAACTTAGTGCGCATCTGTCTGCCATGTAATAATTCAGCTGAAGATGATTGGGTTGTTGCATGGCACATTGCTCTGTAGTTATGTAGGAACTCTTTTGTAAATACTCTCCAAGATTTCCCAGTAAGATTTGCTGTCTGTAGTGATTCTTTCAGACTTCTGTTGAATCGCTCGATTTCTCCATTTGCTTGTGGGTAATACACTGAAGATTTCCTATGCACAATATTACTCTTTCTCAGAAAGGATTCAAACTCATATGAGACAAACTGTGGTCTGTTGTCTGATATTAACTCCTTTGGATTAACTTCTCTGCTAAAGACAGAAATGTTATTACTGTATCTGATGTTATATGAGAAACAAATGCAATTTCAGGCCATTTACTGTAATAGTCTATCAAGGTTATAGCAAATCTATAATCTATAGGAGCATCTGTAAAAGGACTGACAATATCAATAGCAAGTTTATCCCATGCTGAATCAGGGAATGGTACTGGCTGAAGTGGTGGTGTATGTGTGATAGCTGTTTTGTCATGATTCTGACAAGTAACACAAGAATGAATGGCAGTTACCACATCAGCATTTTTCAAACCTGGTTTGTATTGCATTTTGTAGTTGAAATTCAGTAGCCTTGCTGATCATCTAGCTACACATTCCAGCTCTTCCTAGTCCCTTTGTTGTAAACAGAGTAGTTAAAGGGCTATGATCAGCGCATAAGGTAAATTCTCTACCCCATAGGTAGGTTTTCCATTTTTCTGTTGCCCAAACACATGCTAGAGCTTCTTTTTCAACAGTGGAATACTAATGCTCTGTCTCTATAAGTGTTCTGGATGCAAATACAACAGTTTTCTCTGTATGATGAGCATGGATCTGTGTGAGAACTGCACCATAGCCATAGTCTAAAGCATCTGTAGTAACCATAGTGGGTAGTGCAGGATCAAATAAAGCTAGTGCCAGACTGTTCACAATTAGCGGTTTCACTATTTCAAAACTATGTTGAGCAGACTCTAACCACACCAGACTTAAAGTTCCATGTAGTAGTTCTCTAAGTGGCTTCACAACTGAAGCATAGTTGGGAATAAATTTAGAATACCATGAAGTAAGAAAGCTTGTAAGGTCTGGAAATCAGATGGAGGAGGTGCTTGTGTGACAGCATTGACATGGTCAGGCAGTAATCCATTTTGTGAGATTATATGACCTAGAAATAACAGCTGGGTTTGTTTGAAGCAACATTTGGATGGGTTTCACATGGGGATGGGTACTTACCTTTGTCATGTCACTTCCTGTATAGCACCTTAAATTATGCTCATACGCTAAACTGTTTCACATTTCACAAAGGGCCTTAAAGGGCTCAAAACATGTAGTGTGGCAAGAAACACTGAAGTTGAGCAGTTAATCCTGCTGTTTTGCCTTTTCCTTCTTTATATTACACTTCTGTAAGTGTGAAAAAGTCATTAAATCATTAAAATATGATCCCCGCACACAAATGTTGCAGTCACGCCATTTTAAAAGCTACAAAAATTGGGAAGGGTCAGAAATGCAGTAAATATTTCCACATCAAAATGAGTCACATCTTAATATTCTTAACCCCCAAAAAAATTACAAATTGTGAGGTAAAGGCCCACTGAAGTTGTGTGATAGTCTGTTTGTCTAGGTGTTTGTCTCTTTATAATGTGGGTAACTATATAATCTATCAATCTAATTGAACTATGTCATCTATCCATCTATATTTACCTAAATAGTGTCATATTTCTATGTTAAGGGAGGGAGGGAGGGAGGGAGGGGGAGGGAGAGCGAGATGTTTTTTGGAAGGTAAAGTTCCACTACATCAAACACTCTGCATAAGGAAAACAATCAGGATTATGAGAAAACTCATCAGTCATTTGCTGATGGATGATTAACACATTATTGTCTGTTTTTATAGACAAACAACCAAAAAAACAAGCTCCACCCATGGGACAATCTTGTGCTGTTGCACAAAAAAGCAACCTGGCCAAAGAAAAAGCACATCTTCTAAGAGTTTACCAAGGGAAGTTGTTTTTAGTGGTGCTCCTAATCCAAGCAAAAAAGAAATGACCAATCGTCCTGAAACGTAAGAGAGGATCGTGGTGTCATGCACCAACCTTTTTTCCTTAGCTGGTCAAAAACACATCAACACACACAATGGAGACAATACAAGTCAATACAAGTAGAATGTTAGGAAGAAGCACAATCCCATGATGATGCTGTATTTTCAGAGAAACCAGAGGAGAATCAGGAACCACCTGAAGAAAACCATTCTGAAAGTGCGCTGGATCCATTCCAAGTGTCAGATAAGGCACGTCAATCTTCCAACAATTCCTATATGGAAACACAAATAGGTTGCTATGAGGATATCGTGAATTTTCAGCGTACCAAACATAGAGACATGTTAAATAACATTTGCAGTTAGTAAGAATGGAAAATCAGAATTATGATTGGTTGTTTATTTCTTATTGTTCAATTAAAGGGATACTGTCACCGGAAAACATGTTTTTTTCAAAACACATCAGTTAATAGTGCTGCTCCAGCAGAATTCTGCACTGAAATCCATTTCTCAAAAGAGCAAACAGATTTTTTTATATTCAATTTTGAAATCTGACATGGGGCTAGACATTTTGTCAATTTCCCAGCTGCCCCTGGTCATGTGACTTGTGCCTGCACTTTAGGAGAGAAATCCTTTCTGGCAGGCTGCTGTTTTTCTTTCTCAATGTAACTGAATGTGTCTCAGTGGGACCTGGATTTTACTATTGAGTGTTGTTCTTTGATCTACCAGGCAGCTGTTATCTTGTGTTAGGGAGCTGTTATCTGGTTACCTTCCCATTGTTCTTTTGTTTGGCTGCTGGGGGGGAAAGGGAGGGGGTGATATCACTCCAACTTGCAGAACAGCAGTAAAGAGTGATTGAAGTTTATCAGAGCAGAAGTCACATGACTTGGGGCAGCTGGGAAATTGACAATATGTCTAGCCCCATGTCAGATTTTAAAATTAAATATAAAAAAAATCTGTTCTTTTGAGAAATGGATTTCAGAGCAGAATTCTGCTGGAGCAGCACTATTAACTGATGTGTTTTGAAAAAAACATGTTTTCCCATGACAGTTTCCCTTTAAGGACTAACATTTATTACACAACTGTTTCAACTAATACAAAAGGTCAAAGGCTACAGTCTCACTCAAGTACTTTAACCTAGCTAAAATAATACAAATAATGTTTTAACATGTTGTCAAGGTTTACTTCCAATTCTATAGGAATGTGTAGCTTAAGGCAAAATGTTATTCACACACACAGATCTAAATGAATAGCAAACATATAACTTTGGTTGTAACACCTGCACAACTGATATCTTACTGAGATGCCTGTAGTACTTACTATAGCACCAGTCTGTTTGAATTGTAATGTGAATTGTAGAGGGGGTTATATTACACAAGGAAGATGTTGATAATGTTTCAGATACAACAAAGAGTAGCGTCACATAAAAAGCTAATGAGTAGGGACAGTAATAGATGTTTAGAAGCATGGGATGTACTAATGACACTTGTATAAAAAACAGACAGGGCCAAACAACAACATTACAATGATCCTGCCTATAAATGAAAGAGTGTTCAGTGTGATATGAACATTGTTGGCCTCTTGCTTCTAATCATTTGGCCTATTTTATGGTCATTCCCTTTTTGTTTATGGGAACAAAGAGGCATATTAATGGAAGAATAGAGTATAGTATGTAAAGAAAAGAGACTAGTAGAATAAAGAGATTGATTGAGGAGAGGTGGTAAAAAGGTTGAACTTGATGGACGTGTGTCTTTTTCAACCTAACTTACTATGTTACTATGTTACTATAGCTAAAATAGTTTGGAAAATGGACCCTCAGCCTGTAAGGGGCCCATAGGCTCAGCCAGGAATAGCGGACCAAGGAGGAAAAACCAATCCAGAACAGTTCAAGTTAACTGACAAGGATGAGGCAGAAGAACAGTCATGTCCAGGCAGATGGGTCAATGCAGGCAGAGAAGGTTCAAATAAAAAGGCAGAGGTCAAACACAGGAATCAGTTGTAATAATCAGTAAAGTGCACCCAGGAACACACAAGGTAGAACCTATTTATAGGGCATATATTAGGTCTCATTTGGCGCCAAATGAATGTGATGTCATGACACTGGTGTCACGATGCTGCATCCATTCTGATGCTGGCTTCAGATCAAGGTGCATGGATGGTGCCACCATCTTGGGAAGGCAGGAGGAAGCGGCAGTAGCAGCAAAAGAGTGGCAGAGGTAAGTACTCCTAACAGTACCCTCCTCCTTATGGGGGGCCTGAGGACCACCAAGACTAGGCTTCGAAGGGAACTGCTTGTGGAATTTTTGGATGAGTGCGGGAGAATGAATGTCCTATCTTTTCACCCAGGAACACTTCTCCAGACCGAATCCATTCCATTCAACCAAGTATTGCAGGGAACCTCTGGAAACACGGGAGTCCAAAACTCTTCTTACTTTGAATTCCTGGTGGCCATCAACAACAATAGGAGTGGGAGAAGAAGCAGAAGACTCTGAGGACGATGCTGCCTTGAGGAGGGACACATGGAAAACTTTAGGAATCTGCATCTCTGGAGGTAGCTGAAGATGAACCACAACTGGGTTGATTATCTCGACAATAGGAAAAGGACAGATGAATTTGGGACCAAGCTTAGGAGTAAGAATCTTGAGGTGAATATTCATGGTGGAAAGCCAAACACTGTCTCCAAGAGAATACTGGGGAGTAGGGGCTCTTATTGCAGCAACATTTTTTTGAGAGATAGAACTTTTCTCTAAAATGGCCTTTATAGCATGCCAAATGGACGACATATGAGCGACTTGATCATTGGCTGCAGGAACGTTCATGAGCAGAAGGTCTTGAGGCAAAGCCAGTGGATGCTGACCAAAACCACAGAAAAAGGGAGATCTTTCTGGATGGCATTGTTGTCAGCGGGGGCCTGCGGCACCCACAGGGGGGTTTAGTAAGGATCAAGGAGGAAGTCCTTTTCCAGTGAGTCCAGGCAAAGTACAATTCAAGGGAAATCCAATAGAGAGGTCTAGTTCAGGCAAGGGTTCAAGATGGCAGGCAGCAAGGTTCAAGGTCAGGAAACAGGCAGAAGATCAATAACAGGTATAACAGGCAAGCAGGGAGACCCAGGAACACAATATAATATTGAGCTATACTCGGGCATCAAACCCGGGTCTCCGTCGTCCTTTTATATTTGAATTTGGCACCACAACGCGTGACATCACCGTGCCGGTGCTCTGGCACCGGCGTCCTTGCGCCCACGTGTAGTCCTGGGCGCCGCCATCTTGGATCCGCCGCCGCGCCGGGAGGAAGGTAGGGAGCGCCGAGCGTTCATCGTGACAGTACCCCCTCCCCCACGGGGGGCCACCGGACCACCAGGACAAGGCTTCTGGGGAAACCGTCTATTAAAGACATTCACAAGGCTGGGAGCATGCACATCCGAGTCCTTCTCCCAGGAGCATTCCTCAGGACCAAAGCCCTTCCATTGGATGAGGTACTGGAGAGATCCCCTGGAGAG
This sequence comes from Xenopus laevis, assembly GCF_017654675.1. Taxonomy (NCBI): domain Eukaryota; kingdom Metazoa; phylum Chordata; class Amphibia; order Anura; family Pipidae; genus Xenopus; species Xenopus laevis. The sequence continues at coordinate 164,091,233 of NC_054381.1, forward strand.
TCTAGAATCAAGAATCTTCTCGACTTCGTACTCTTGCTGGCCGTCCACGAGGATGGCAGAAGGAGGGGACTGACCGGAGGAGAAGTGATTGGACACTACAGGTTTCAACAAGGAAACATGGAACACACTGGGAATCCGCATCTCAGGAGGTAGTTGCAGACGGACAGCCACAGGATTGATCACCTCAGAGATGAAAGGGACCCACGAATTTAGGACCCAGCTTAGGAGATGGAACCTTCAGGCGGATATTCCTAGAAGAAAGCCAGACTTTATCACCAACCTTGTATGGAGGGGAAGGCTTTCTCCTACAATCAGCAAAGGTCTTGTGCACCAGGGAGCTCTTCTCCAAATTAGACTTAGTGGCAGTCCAGATGGCAGACATGTGAGCTGCATGATCCTCAGCAGCGGGAACGTCGGAGAGAAGAAAGTCCTGAGGAAAGGCTAGAGGATGCTGACCGTATACAGACAGGAAAGGAGATCTTCCAGTAGAAGAGTGATTGGCATTGTTGTGAGCGAATTCCGCCCACGGGAGTAGATCTGACTAGTCGTCTTGGCAGAGGGAAACATGGTTTCTCAGAAATTGTTCAAGAGCTTGATTCACTCGCTCCACTGCCCCATTAGTCTGAGGGTGATAGGCAGAGGAGAACTGAAGAGAAACCCCCAGAGACTTACATAGGGAACGCCAAAATCTGGAGACAAACTGGGAACCCCTATCGGAGACAATTTCCACAGGGAAGCCATGTAGACGGAATATATGCTGTATAAAGAGAAGAGACAGTTCCACAGCAGAGGGGAGTTTCTTTAAGGGAATGAAGTGTGCTATCTTGCTGAAGCGGTCTATTACCACCCAAATGACAGTGTTCCCACAAGAGGGCGGCAACTCCACAATGTAGTCCATACCCAAATGAGTCCATGGACGAGAGGGTACTGGTAGTGGTTGTAGAAGACCGCAGGGTCGAGAGTGGCTGGCCTTAGTGGTGGCACAAACAGTACAAGCTGCGACAAAGTCTCTGACATCCTTGCGGATGGTCGGCCACCAAACTAGGCGCCGAAGGATCTCAAGAGTCTTTTCTGAACCAGGGTGGCCGGCTTGTTTGGAGCTATGAGTCTGCTGGAGGATGGGAAGGCGTAACTCAGGGGACACAAATGCCATTCCAATGGGGGTATCTGGAGGAGGGGCAGACTGGCAAGACATGATTTGTTCAGCGAATTGGGGTAGTACAGCAGCGATGATCCTGGATGGAGGGATAATAGGATCTTGCTCTATAGGAAGGCGGTCCTCTGGGGAGAAACTTCGAGACAGGGCGTCTGCCTTCCGGTTCTTGGTCCCAGGACGATACGTCAGGACAAAATTGAAACGAGAGAAGAAGAGAGACCATCTCGCCTGACAGGGGTTTAGTCTCTTGAGGGATTGTATAAACTCTAAGTTCTTATGGTCAGTGTAAATCTTGACCGGATGAGGTGCACCCTCCAAGAGATGACGCCATTCCACGAGGGCGAGTTCCATAGCCAGAAACTCACGATTCCCAATGTCGTAATTCTGCTCGGCGGAGGAAAACTTCTTGGAGAAGTATGCACACGGATGGAGCTTACCATCTGCAGAATGTCTCTGGGAAAGGATAGCACCTGCCCCGACATCAGAAGCGTCAACTTCAATGAAGAAGGGTAGGTGAGGCTCAGGGTCCCGAAGAACTGAGGCAGAAATAAAGACATCCTTCAGGGACTGAAAGGCTTCAAGGGCCACAGGAGGCCAACAATTGGGCTTCCCTACTTTGCGGATGAGGGAGAGGATAGGAGCAATGCCGGAAGAAAAGCCTTTAATGAATTGGCGGCAATAATTTGCAAAGCCTATGAACCTCTGGATCGCCTTGGTACTCTGGGGGAGTGGCCATTTCTGGATAGCTGATACCTTGGCAGGATCCATCTCGAAGCCCTCAGACGAAATGATTTAGCCAAGGAAGGAGATCTTCGGAACTTCGAAGGTACACTTCTCCAGCTTGGCGAAAAGGGAATTCTCCCTAAGTCGAGAAAGAGCCTCTTTGACTTGGGAGCGATGGGTTTCCAAATCTTGAGAGAAGATGAGGATGTCATCCAGATACACTACAACCGACTTCCCCAGGAGGTCCTGAAAGACATCATTAACGAACTCCTGAAAGACGGCAGGAGTGTTGCAGAGGCCGAAGGGCATCACGAGGTACTCGTAATGCCCATCACGAGTATTGAAAGCTGTCTTCCACTCATCGCCCTCTTGCATCCTGATGAGGTCGTAAGCCCCGCGGAGATCCAACTTGGAGAAAACCTTGGCCCCTTTAAGCTGGTCAAAAAGTTCAGAAATAAGGGGTAAGGGGTATCTGTTCTCGACAGTTATCTTATTGAGACCCCGATAGTCTATACAGGGACGGAGACCACCGTCCTTCTTTTCCACGAAGAAGAAACCAGCTCCGGCTGGGGATGTGGAAGGACGAATGAAACCTCGCTGGATATTCTCTGAGATATACTCCTTCATGGCAGTAGTCTCCGCAGGAGACAAAGGGTAAGTCCGCCCACGGGGTGGCATGGTTCCAGCAAGGAGGTCAATGGGGCAGTCATACAGTCAAAACATCGGAGTAGTCCCTGTAGACAGAGGGCAAGGAGGATAAGTTCGTTGAAGAAACTGTAACCCGTTGGGTTGAGAAATTAAACAATGTCCTTGGCAATGTAGACTCCAACAGGAGATTTGACCGGAGGACCAGTCAATGGAAGGGTTATGTAGTCGTAACCATGTTAAACCCAGCACGACAGGAGTGGAGGGACAAGGAATGATCAGGAAGGACATCTTCTCCCGATGTAGTACTCCAGTCTGGACAGATAATTCACCAGTAGACAGAGTGATGGTGTCAGTGGAGAGGGGTCTGCCATCAATGGCGAAAACTCGTATGGGAGGAGACACGGAGGTCTTCGAAAGCAAGGAGCCAACATGGGTTGAAATTTCTTGCCTCGGTCCCTATCAGCTTGATGTTCTCTCTGACGAGTGTCCACCTTGACAGACAAAGCAATGAGGTCTTCAACCTGCGTGGGTAATTCACGGGAGACCAGGTCATCTTTGAGGCGGATAGAGAGACCATTGTAGAAGGCAGCATGATAGGCATCATTGTTCCAACAAGTCTCTGCAGCTAGAGTACGGAATTCAATGGCATATTCTGCTACACTGCGATTTCCTTGGCGGATCTGGAACAGGCAAGAAGCAGTGGTCGCCACTCGACCGGGAGCATCTAACACAGAAAAGAATTCTTGAAGAAAGGCTTTGGAATCGTCAATTAAAGGAGACTCCTTCTCCCAGTGCGGAGATGCCCATTCGAGCGCTTTCCCTGCCAGACGAGTGATCACGAAACCAACCTTTGCTCGCTCAGAGTTAAATTCTGCAGGTTGCAGGGCGAACCGAATCTGGCACTGATTCACAAAACTACGACAGGCTTGAGGGTCGCCACTGTAGAGAGGCGGTGCAGGAATACGTGGACCAGAAGCTGAGGACTGTGTAGCCATGTCGGCAGCAACTAGCGTGGGCGTTGTCGGCGTTGGAGTAGTCGGCGTCAACATGGATAACTTTTCCAAAATCGCCTCCAGCGTGCGTCCGACATAATTTTGCCGAGCTTCGTACGCCTCCATGCGAGTATGCAGACCTCGAAAGGCCATGCCGAAATCTGGCTGAGCTTCCTCAGTGGGATCCATGGCCCGAGTATAATGCCAGCGGGGGCCTGCGGCACCCACAGGGGGGTGTAGTAAGGATCAAGGAGGAAGTCCTTTTCCAGTGAGTCCAAGCAAAGTACAATTCAAGGGAAATCCAATAGAGAGGTCTAGTCCAGGCAAGGGTTCAAGGTGGCAGGCAGCAAGGTTCAAGGTCAGGAAACAGTGTAGTCCTGGGCGCCGCCATCTTGGATCCGCCGCCACGCCAGGAGGAAGGTAGGGAGCGCCGTGTTGTGAGCAAATCCAGCCCAAGGGAGGAGATCTGCCCAGTTGTCCTGACACAAAGAAACATGACATTGCAGGAACTGTTTGAGTGCTTGATTGACTCATTCAGCAACACTGTTAGAGTGAGGATAATGGGCAGAGGAAAACTGAAGAGAAATGTTAAGAGCCTTGCACAAAGATCTCCAAATTTTATAAACAAACTGAGAACCTCGGTCGGACACAATTTCAGCCGGAAATCCATGAAGACGAGAAATGTGTTGGATGAACAGTTTTGAAAGTTTCAGAGCTGAGGGTAATTTACATAGAGGAATGAAGTGGGCCATTTTGCTGAATCTGTCCACCACCACCCAGGTGACTGTGTGCCCCAGGGAAACAGGAAGATCCATAATAAAGTCCATGACTAGATAGGTCCAGGGTCGAGATGGTATGGGTAGGGCAGGAGAAATCCCTTAGGAGGAGAATGTCCAGATTTCGATGCTGCACAGAACGAGACAAAGTCTTTAATTTCCTTCTAAAAGAAGGCCACCAGCCAAGACGAGATAAAAGGTCCATCATCTTACGAATCCCAGGATGACCAGCCTGCTTGGAACTATGAGACTGACTGAGAATTGAATGCCGGAGTTCTGGAGGAACATATGATACCCCTAAGGGGGTGTTAGCTGGTGCCGTGACTGTGCAGACAACAACTGAGAAGCCAAGGAGGGAATTATGGCAGCAACAATTTTTGTAGAAGACACAATGGGTTCCGCGTCCTCAATACAGGGATCTTCAAGAAAAAAACTTCTAGAAAGTGCATCGGCCTTCTTATTTCTGGAGCCAGGATGAAAATTTATGACAAAGTTGAACTGGGAAAAGAAGAGTGCCCATGAGCCTGTCTGGGATTTAGGCATTTAAGAGTTTGGATGTAATCCAGATTTTTGTGATCAGTAAAGATTGTCATTGGAACCGTAGAACCTTCTAATAAATGTCTCCATTCCTCCAGGGCTAGTTTTACTGCCAGAAGTTTGCGATTTCACACATTGTAGTTCTGTTCAGGAGGAGAGAATTTTTTGTAAAAGAAGGCACAGGGATGTAATTTTCCATCGCATGGAAGCCTCTGAGATAGAACTGCTCCTGCCCCAACATCTGAGGCATCTACTTTAATGAAGAACAGAAGAAGGTGGAGTCTTAAAGGCTTCCAGTGTTTGTGGAGGTCAACAATTAGGTTTTCCGCCTTTACGAATGAGAACAGGATTGGGGTAATCTTGGATGAAAAACCTTTGATGAATTGTCTGTAGTAATTAGCAAAGAAAATGAATTGCTGTATGGACTTTGTGCTGGTCAGAAGAGGCCAATCCTGTATAGCGGAGGTCTTGGCTGGGTCCATCTCGAATGTGAATGACTTAAACCTTGGTTTTACTAGTCAATTTAGCCCAAATCAAATAGAATTTTTGGATGTAAAGTTAACAGCAGAGGATCAGGTAATAAACACGAGTATTTATCGTAAACCGTGTAGTGGCAACACTCTTTTGCATGCCTCTTCCTGTCACCCAAAAAAACTAATAGAAGGAATACCGGTGGGACAGTTTCTGAGGCTCCGAAGAAACTGCTCCACAGGTAAGGACTTTGGGAACCAGGTACAGGACATGCAGCAGAGATTTGCGGAGAGAGGTTACAAACATAAAACTATACAGAAAGCTCTATTGAGGGCAAAAGGAAGTGTTAGAGAGGACTTGCTAAGGACGAAAACAAAACAGAACAAGAGCTCTAATTGGTCAGACAAAGTAGTACTTACTACTAGGTACAGTAAGCAATTTTTTGAAATTTCGAGGATTGTTAAGAAATTTTTACCTATTCTCTATGGGGATGAGCACTTTTTCAGAGTGTTGAATCCAGGCATTAATGTGATTCCTAAGCGAGCCCACACTCTGAAAGATATGTTATCACCTAGTCATTTCAAAAAGAGAGACCAGGGACGAGATCTGGGGCCACTCACATCAATTGGGAACTATAGGTGTGGAAGTCAGAGATGCATAACGTGTAGGCATATGAAAGTATCAAGGAAATTCAAATCAACGGTAACAGGGAGGGAATTTGACATTAAGGGCTATATTAATTGCAATACCACTTATGTAATATATTTGATAACGTGCCTTAATTGTCAAATACAATACGTAGGCTGTACGACTAGGAAACTGAAGGAAAGAGCTAGGGAACCTTTGAGTCAGATAAAAAACCCGCGAATGACTGAAAAGAGCAATGTTACTAGGCACTTTAGTACATGCAATGGAAATTCCCTAGAATTCTTTAGTATTCAGGGGATAGAGAGGGTCAGACTGGGAGAAAGAGGAGGAGATCAGTTGAGCCTCTTGGAGAGGAGAGAAGTATTCTGGATATTCCATCTTAGCACGCGTTTGCCCTTAGGACTTAATCATGAATTTGATGTTACCTGTTATACGTGAAAAGGTTAATACTGTTTAGGGGTCGAAGATGGGGCTATCTAGACTAAAAAGGGAGCAATTGACGGTTTAGGAACAACAAATGCAAAAGAAGTGAGTGTTACTGATGTTTGGTTATTATACTGTTTTTGTGATATACATTATTATACATATTTAATGATTGAATTTATAAATAGTGACTATTATATACACTTAATAATTGAATTTATAAATATTAACGTAAGAAATATAATGAAAAAAACCCCATATAGGCACGGTTGAAGAGTAATTAACACAATAGGGTTAATCCCTCAAAGATTTTGATTGGTTTTAAACAAAGTGGGAGGGACTGATAGGGTATAAATCCCGCAGAGGTTGTGTGGTCTACAGATACACCTATGACTAAGCGCCGGAGGGTGCGAAACGCGTAAGGTGGGCCTGGGGGGACTGAATGTAACCAAATTTTTAATGATAATTTAAATAAAGAAACTTTTTATGGAAAAGCAAGCCTTTGGGACAGCTATCTTTGGATACAAGGAATTTTGGGTCCATCTCGAAGCATTTTTGGGAGATGATATAGCCCAAAAATCTTGAAAGTGCACTTTTCCAACTTAGCAAAAAGAGCATTCCTTCTTAACCAAGAGAGGACTTTGTGTACTTGGAGCCAGTGTTCTTCTAAGGACTTGGAGAAGATAAGAATGTCATCCATGTAAACCGCAACACAAAGGCCTAACAGATCCTGAAAATGTCATTGATGAGCTCTTGGGAAACTGCGGGTGCATTGCAGAGCTCAAAGGGCATTTACTTGTACTTGTAGATACTTGTAGTGCCCGTCATGAGTGTTGAAAGCAGTTTTCCACTCATCGCCTTTTTCAATTCGAATCAGGTTGTAGGTCCCTGAAGATCCAACTTTAAGTTGATCAAACAGTTCTGAGATAAGAGGAAGAGGGTAATGGTTTTTGTTGGTTATTTTGTTTAAGCCCCGATAGTCAATACAGGATTGTAGACTGCCATCTTTCTTCTGAACGAAGAAGAACCCTACTCCAGCTGGTGACGAAGAGGGAGTAATGAACCCTCTTTGGAGATTTTCCTGGATGTACTTCTTCTTAGCTTTGGTCTCAGAAGGAGAGAGTGGATAAGTATGTCCCCGAGGGGGCATTATACCAGGAAGGAGTTCAACAGGGCAGGAAGAGGAAGTGTGTCTCTTCATATCTTTTGCTGAAGATGTCGGAGAAGTCTCGATAAGTAGGAGGAAGATAAGCATGATCCATGGCAACAGAGGACAATTTCAAGAGAGGATTGGTAGGAATACAGTTCTGTTGGCAAAAGGAACTCCAATGCGAAAGTCTTTCAGAGTGAAGGGAGCCGACCTTGTAATTCCAGAGAAGACTTAGAAATGAGAGCAGAGGATAGTGGTCTGTCATCGATGGCCAGGACTTTAAGTGGTTCAGACAAGGATTGCAAAGGTATGGCATGCTGTTCAGCGAAGACTCAATCCAGGAAATTCCCTGCCGGGTAGACAGCCCTTGGTAGAAGGTGGCACGATAGGCCCCATTGTTCCAGCCTGTCTCAGCAGCCAGTGTGCTGAACTCAATAGCATAGTTATTAGCTCTGTGACTCCCTTGACGGATCTGAAGTAGCCTTGTAGAGGCAGATGCAACCCGGCCAGGAGCATCAAAAACGGTGCGAAAAGCCTGGGTGAAGGCCTTAACATCCATAATCAGAGGGGATTCTCCCACAGAGGGGATGCCCATTCCAGTGGCTTTCCCAATCAAGCGGGTGATGATAAACCCCATCTTTGCTTGTTCAGACGCAAACTGTGATGGCTGCAGTGCATTGGTTGATAAAGCATGACAAGCCTGTGGATCTCCACTGTAGAGAGGAGGAGATGGAATGCAGGGTTCCAAAGCTTTGGCTGGAGCAGCTGGAGGTGGTAATACTACTGGAGCTGGCATCAGAGTAGCTGGCGTGAGCGAACATAACTAGTCCCCTGCCTATCCTGTGGATGCTGTAACAACATCATTAAAGGGGATAGCTTCAATCATCCCTCTAAGGGACATGCCATTAAGTTACAACATTTTGCAACCTGCACCACTACATGTCACCCCGATTTACATGTTAAAATGTCCCTGTGGGAAGGCATATGTTGGTAAAACCAAAAGGGAAATTAGAACCAGGTTTGAGGAACATGAAATAAAAATTATTAACTGTGATCTAGAAAAGGAGAAATATGTTACGCCAGTGAGTAGACATTTCCATAAACAAGGACATAACAGTAACCAAATGAGATGGTTAGTGCTACAGGTAGTGAACATGCCCCTGAGATGGGGACTATAATCGCATATTACTACAGAAAGAGATTATGTGGAATTGAACACCATGGCCCCAATGGGACTGAATGAAGATCTTAATTATTCCTGTTACTTTTAAAATTGGGTATCAACTTGTGATGGATTTTCTTTTGTAATTTGAACTAATAGTTACTTAGTATGACCCCAAGTTGGGATTGTTTCAGTTAATCAATTTTATGTTTATTTCACAGTCACAAGATGAACATAGTAATTTTGTTGACACAAATATGGATATAATCTTCAAAAAATGTCACATTTGAACACTGTTTATCACGGTTTGTCACTATTCAGGTATTGTGATATAATAATGATACAATATAATGTATAATACACAGCAACATTTTTGTATAACGGTAAATACATGTATACACTTTAATTGGAGGGGAGGAGTGTTCCACCCCTGTACCTTTATATACCTGTGGGTTGAATTACATGAATGAGAGCACTTGAGAATGGAGGTTGTACCTCTGAAACATTGTGTGGAGATCTTAAGTTTTAGCACACTTAAGTTTTAGCACAATTGCTGAAATGTGTGCCATCTGATTTTTTATTTTTCACATGGAACTTGTCCAGTATGGCCTTCAACTCTTGGCCGAAGTGGGATTGTTGAGCCTCCCCAAAAGGCCCTGCAGAAGTCGGGTTGGGCTTCCTCAGAGGGGTCCATGGCCCTAATATACTGTAAGGGGCCTGAAGGCTCAGCCAGGAATAGTGGACCTAGGAGGAAACACCAGTCCAACATAGTTCAAGGTAACCAACAAGAATGAGGCAGAAGAATAGTCAAGTCCAGGTAGATGGGTTAATGCAGGCAGAGAAGGTTCACAGACAAATAAACAGGCTGAGGTCAAACACAGGAATCAGTAGTAATAATCAGTAAAGCGCACCCAAGAACACACAAGGTAGAACCTATATTAGGGCAATGTCTGTAATGTTCTGGCACCTTAAATAGGCCTCATTTGGTGCCGAACGTGATGCCATCATGACGCTGCCATCACAATGCTGCATCCATTCTGACGCTGGCATCAGATCAAGCCACATGGACTCCCTGGGTGCCGCCATCTTGGGAAGGCAGGAGGAAGCGGCAGTAGCAGCGCCAGATGTAAGTACTCCCTACACAGCATATGTTTTTCTGATGGGCACTGGAATCCCAATTGGACACTGGATATGAATTATATCAAATGAAAATGAGCATGTTCATAGATGAGGCAGCAGACACATGACATTTGTAAGCTAAACAATCACAATATCTTGTGTGAGAGCATTTGAAATGAACTTACAAGAGAAGTGGCCATGAATGATTTGCTTCCAGACCTGGTTCTCACATTGGCTGCATCTGGGGGATGAACAGGAGGATCTTTATGTTGCTGATCATCAATAGCTTCAGGTAATTGTAGATCCCTCAATAGATGAGTGTTCACTGCAATATTATATAAAATACAGGCTGCTAGTATGATTTCACACAATTGCTAGGGGAATACCCCTGAATGGCTGCAAAGATGAAGGGTTAACAGTCATGTGCAAATCATTGTAGATGATGAAATGGTTTACACAGTGTATTAGCGAGATCCATTGAAAGGGAACGATTAACAATGATTAGGGATGACAATTGTAACTTTTTAGGGTTTTGCGATTACTTTCCATCTTTTATTTTTTACAGTTTTGCCAAAATCCAAGTTTTCAGTTTTCAGAATCTAAACTGTTACAATTTTACAACATTGAGTTGATCCATTTCTCATCTCTGGAGTATCAGTAACTATTGTATCAAGTCTAACAGCTGCCTGTAATGAAACCCAGAGATTCTGCTCAGCAGGGTAAAATGACACCCATAGACTTGTATGGCGTCGCGCATCAAAAAAAAAAGACACGTCAAAAAAAAAAAATTCAAAGTTTTTTTGACACCCATAGACTTTGCATTGATGACATTTCGCCAGCAGTGAATTATTGGCGACATGAAATGGGTCAAATTCACCCATCCCTACAGACAAATCCTTCTTCCTAAAGACCAACAGATTTCTGCTCTCCCATAGTGATTGTTTAATAGAGGCTAAAATAATATATAATAACTTACATTGACATTTTCCTAAATTGGACAACATAAAAGCTATAATATATATTGTAGTGTATACATCTCTATTAAGGAGCCAATCCCCTGCATTTCTAAGAAGTGCTGCTTCATTGTATGCGTTAATGTGGGGAAGTAAAGTCCACCTAAATATTTAGGTTACTGTAATTTAAAAAGACTAATTCGTGGGCATTTTTTGTTCCAACATGTTTCCATTGTTGTGTTTCCTGTTTTATGTCATCTATTATTCTTCTTATGTTCAATGTGTATACGTCTTTGTGATGTGAAGGTATTTTAATTCCTAAGTATGTTATGTTTTGTTTTGTTTTTTTGAAAGGAAATTGTGAAAGCCAGTCGTTGGTATCTGTATGATATAGTCGGAGGGCTTCTGATTTTTCTAGATTAATTTGAATTCTCCCAAATCTTTGTATGATTTGTAAGAGACCCGGTATTTCTGTTTTTGATTGACTAATAAATAGTAGGATGTCATCCGCAAAGGCTGTTTCTTTTAAATTTGTGGCCTGTTTGTATTTCCTTTATTTGTATATTTTTTAGTATATGTCTTAGTAATGGACCAGTCGCTACATTGAACAGAAGGGGCATCCTTGCCATGTGCCTCTGTTAATTGGGAATCTATCTGAGTTGGTGTTGTTGACTGTTAGGAATGTAATAGGTGTGGAGTATATGTTTTTATACAAATTGAATATTTAAATACCAAAATGATGAAATTTAAGCAAATGACATAGATGTAAATGTGATATTCTTTCAAAAGCTGTGTCTGCATCTAAGTTTATTAACATTCCATGTTTTCTTTTCTCTAGGTCGCCATGGTAGACTGCAGTTATTATGGACTGGATGGCAGTGTTTTATGAATCCTAATCGGTGTTCAGTAAGTATTGTAGGTAGTATTTGTTGTAATATGTCTGCCATTATTTTAGTCATTATTTTAACCCTTTAAGTGTCAGCAGAATTTAAAATTTTTTGTAACACGAAATGCCAGATGTTTTCGAAACATTTTGTTCTCACTCACTTTAGGGGCATTTTCTGAGGGGAAACCTATCGTTTACCTAGGAAAACTATACATTGTTTTTTTCGGGAGAAACTGAGCTTTCTAAATCTGCCTGAGTTTTCATGTATTTCCTCCGCTGCAAAAAGATTTATAGGGCTAAATACCACATTTTGTACAATATATGAATTTATACCAGACAAATATTACGAATGAAAATCCAACTGATTTGGAAAGCCTCATGTCTCTCAGATTTACTACTTCTGCAAAAAATCCTGGAGTATACTGTGTTACTGAATTTTGGCAGAACACGTCATACTTTAGATTCCGAGGCCACAAAATCCTGAAACAGTAGGTTTACCCCAGAAAACCATATATTTTAAAAAAAAGTACACATTCTGCTGATTCCAAAATGAGTAACTATGTCTCTCTACTCCTAACTACCCAATATCAAAGCTTGTCTGAACATAGCAGTTTTTATAAAAATGTATCAAAATTCGGAAAAATCATGTCAAATGTTTTATTTTGCTGCTCCGCAAATCCCACACTGTATTAGGTACCAAGAAAAAGCACCTGAATATGATTGCCAGGGGTCCACTGAACAATTTGATGCCCATTGTGCATAGGTTGCATTTTACCCCTTTATATACCCCACCTTTCGTAGTCTACCAGCATAAAACACCCTAAATATGAATGCCAGGGGTCAAATAAACAAGTTGATGCCCAATATGCATAGATTTACCAAACTATGTGGCATACAGAAACCCCCAAATCCAAATAGTGCATTTGAACTCTCACTTATGACACTCCAGCTACTAATATACAAGCACACTTTATGTGCCATAAAAACCCCTAACAGTATGGAGACCCCAGAAAACCATATATTTTCCAAAAGTACACATTCTGATAAATCTAAAGCATGTAATTACATCTTTCTACTGCAAACTACCAAACTGCATATCTATGCTAAACATAATGGTTTTTTAAAATTTCTAAAAATCATCACAAAGCTTGCATTTTACCGCATGATATACCCCACAATTCATAGCCTACCAGCATAAAGCATCCTTAATATGAATGCCAGGGGTCTACTGAACAGTTTGATGCCTGATATGAAATAATTGCCAAACTAGATGGCATACAGAGACCTCCAAATGAAAATAGTACATATGAATTTTCATGTATGACACTCCGACTGCTACAGTATAAGCACCCAGTATGTTTATTATGCACCATAAGACCCCCTAACACTATGGAGACCCTAGAAAACCATATATTTTCCGAAAGTACACATTCTGATGAATCTAAAGCAGGCAGTTACATCTTTCTTCTGCAAACTACCAAACTGCAGAGCTACTAAACTTAATGGTTTTCATTTCTGAAAATAGTCACAAAGCTTTCATTTTACCCCATTATAGACCCCACATTTTGTAGTTTACTAGAATAAAGCATCTTAAATGTGAATGCCTGGGGTGTACTGAAGAGTTTGAAGCCTGATATGAAAAGATTTACCAAACTAGGTGGCATAGAGAGACCCCCAAATGAAAATAGTACATATGAATTTTCACATATGACACTCTGCTACAATATAAGCACACAGTATGTGTATTATACAGCATAAGACCCCCTAACAGACCCTAGAAAACCATATAATACACAAAAGCCATGAATATCCTGTAAATTATATCCTTATAAACGGTGAGTTCTGATGTCATCAGTTATAAACGGTGAGTTCTGATGTCATTTCTGTCACATGACTCACTGAAACTTGTGTATTATAATAAATAAAGTACCCCCAGTTGTAAAATATGAGGATATTAGAACTTACCTCGGAGTTCCATGACCTGTATAAAAACACTCGGCCTTCGGCCTCGTGTTTTTATATGGTCATGAAACTCCTCGGTAACTTATAATATCCCTATATTTTACAAAAGCGGTACTTTATTCACTATATATTTTACAAAAGTACACATTCTGACAAATACAAGATTCCTCTGCACTCAACCCATTATCAATATATTTAAGACAGAGACATTTTGTGCATACTGCTACTGAAAAATGCCTTACCCTTTAAACAAAACAGGGATTGTTTGTCCATATATTGCAATATATTTAAGCTGGCCAACTACGTCAAAGCCATCCCATATCTGGCCAGTCCTCTGCTCAATTTTCATATGATTCATTAAGAATTCTATGGTTTAATTATACATTTTATAAAAGGGACGAATACGTTTTACCTGCAACTTACTAGCTGCTTTCAAAGTAAAACTCCCAAACTTGGCTGCCCTTTTATTAGACACCAGTGGGATCACCTGACTATAGTTGGAGAGGGTGGGAGCTACAACATGGAGCTGGTCACTGCTCTTGTAGAACTATAACAAACAAGGGAAAGTTGTGCTCACCACTAGTTTTTAAAATCATTAGGCGGGGGTGCAATGAGGGTGTGACCACAAAATACATATAGACAAATACAAGATTCCTCTGCACTCAACCCATTATCAATATATTTAAGACAGAGACATTTTGTGCATACTGCTACTGAAAAATGCCTTACCCTTTAAACAAAACAGGGATTGTTTGTCCATATATTGCAATATATTTAAGCTGGCCAACTACGTCAAAGTCATCCCATATCTGGCCAGTCCTCTGCTCAATTTTCATCTGATTCATTAAGAATTCTATGGTTTAATTATACATTTTATAAAAGGGACGAATACGTTTTACCTGCAACTTACTAGCTGCTTTCAAAGTAAAACTCCCAAACTTGGCTGCCCTTTTATTAGACACCAGTGGGATCACCTGACTATAGTTGGAGAGGGTGGGAGCTACAACATGGAGCTGGTCACTGCTCTTGTAGAACTATAACAAACAAGGGAAAGTTGTGCTCACCACTAGTTTTTAAAATCATTAGGCGGGGGTGCAATGAGGGTGTGACCACAAAATACATATAGACAAATACAAGATTCCTCTGCACTCAACCCATTATCAATATATTTAAGACAGAGACATTTTGTGCATAAAACGTATTCGTCCCTTTTATAAAATGTATAATTAAACCATAGAATTCTTAATGAATCAGATGAAAATTGAGCAGAGGACTGGCCAGATATGGGATGACTTTGACGTAGTTGGCCAGCTTAAATATATTGCAATATATGGACAAACAATCCCTGTTTTGTTTAAAGGGTAAGGCATTTTTCAGTAGCAGTATGCACAAAATGTCTCTGTCTTAAATATATTGATAATGGGTTGAGTGCAGAGGAATCTTGTATTTGTCTATATGTATTTTGTGGTCACACCCTCATTGCACCCCCTCATTTCCCTTGTTTTTTAAAAGTACACATTCTGACAAATCTAAAAGGGTAAATATGTCTTAAGAGCCAGGAGGGTCCATGATGAGTTCATTACTGCGCAGATCCGGTAAGTAGGGGCAGGGGGGGACCCAGAAGTCAAGGCAGCAGCATGTACATGTTCCTCGTGCTCCTGCTGCTGCCTATGGGGCCCCTAGGTGATCGCACCCAAGGGCCCACTCATTTCTCCCTCCTGCTCATTGTCTAAGGGTGGGGGAATGAGCAGGACATGAAGGTTTGGCTTTACTAGCCACTCCTTCACTTCCAGGGGGTACATTTCAAGTACCTTTGCCACAGAACATAGATTCTACACTCTGTTGCATTTAAAAGGTTAAAGGAAAACTATACCCCCCAAACAATGTAGGTCTCTATAAAAAGATATTGCATAAAACAGCTCATATGTAAAACCTGCTTCATGTAAATAAACCATTTTCATAATAATATACTTTTCTAGTAGTATGTTCCATTGGGTAATCATAAATAGAAAATTGCCATTTTAAAAAATAAGGGCCGCCCCCAGGGATCGTAGGATTCACTGTACTCACAAATATACCAACAAACCATACATGTAAGGTCACATGAGCCAATTAACAGACAGATTTGTGTCTTTTGCTTCCTCTTCCAGTTACAGTTAGAGCTGCAGTATTTCTGGTCAGGTGATCTCTTCCTGTTACAGTTAGAGCTGTAGTATTTCTGGTCAGGTGATCTCTTCCTGTTACAGTTAGAGCTGCAGTATTTCTGGTCAGGTGATCTCTTCCTGTTACAGTTAGAGCTGCAGTATTTCTGGTCAGGTGATCTCTTCCTGTTACAGTTAGAGCTGCAGTATTTCTGGTCAGGTGATCTCTTCCTGTTACAGTTAGAGCTGCAGTATTTCTGGTCAGGTGATCTCTTCCTGTTACAGTTAGAGCTGCAGTATTTCTGGTCAGGTGATCTCTGAGGCAGCACAGAGACCATTACGAAATGGTGGCTCAAGGCAAGAGATGTAAAAGGGCAATGTTTACTTAAATATATATTCCAGTTTGGTAAGATTCTTTAATATGCCACTTAATATGATATGAACTATCTGTTGCTTAAGTGTTCATTTTGGGGGTATAGTTTTCCTTTAAGATCTTGATTTAATAGCAATATTGGTCTGTATGAGGTGGGATCTGTTAAATCTCTACCTTCTTTAGGAACTAATATTATCCTGGCTACATTTGCCTCATGCCATCATGGGTTACCTTTCAAGGTGTCATTGTATAAAATAGTCAGGGTTGGTGTTATGTCTGGTGAGAAATGTTGATAAAATGCTGCAGAGTGTCCACCTGGCACTGGTGTTTTCCCATTTTTACATTTTGCGATTGTTTGTGATATTTCTTTTTCTGTTATAGATGCATCTAGAATATCTTGGTCTTTACAGATAACTTCTGAAGATCGGCCTCTTGCATACATTTCAGGCCTTCTTGTGGGTCATTTGATAATTTGTAACATTTCTTGAAATATGCAGTTAGAATATTTCTAATTTGTTTTGGATTGTGCATCCATCCATCTGTTGTTTTCATCTTTTGTATGTAGGTGTTACAGGTTTGTCTTTTAGCTGTGCCAATAATTTCCCGAACTTGTTGCCATATCTGTAGAATTTATTTGTTGTTTTATATGCTTTTTCTGTTAATAAAGTATCAAAAAGATTTTTTGTTTCTTTGTATTTATTTTTATCTTCTTCTGTGTTTCTTTTTTTAAAAGCTGTATAATGTTGAGTTAATTGTTTTTGTAAGAGGTTGTATTTGTCCTCTCAATACTGGTTTTGCCGCTACCCATAGTAATTGTGGGTTGTCCTAATGGTTAATATTGTCATCTATATAGTTTGCCTAGTTAATTTTTAAGAAAGTTTGGAAGTCCTCGTTAGTGTACAGATAGGTCAACATTCTCCAGTTGTAAGAGGTATTGTCAAATGTAAATTAGCTGAGATTGGTGCGTGATCAGAGGGGTTGTGTCTCCAGGTACCCAATGACCCAGCCATTCACCTGGGATGAGCCATAAGGCTGAGAAACGATTTGCTGCAGTGATGTGTAGAGCTGTCAAACTAGACCAATCAAAATAGCTAATCAAAAAACTTCAAATCACTCTGGCAGCATCCTGCATGGAACCTATAGTCCTGCACAATTTAGTATCATCTGCAAAAATAGAAACAGTACTTTCAATGGCCACCTCCAGGTCATTAATAAACAAGTTGAAAAGCAAGGGACCTAGTATAGAGCCCTGCGATAATTCACTAACAACACCTTGCCAAGTGCCTTTGGGATTTTCTTAGCTGAGGCAGTTATCAGTGATTGACTTTTGCCACGAAAAACGAGAATTTCTCTTATCTTAAAAGCCCATATATAAACAGACTTTGCTTTTTTTTATATGTGACTTTCTTTGGCACACATATTCAGAACTTTTGTGACTTACAAGCAGCAGCACAATGACCTGGTCAACCACACTTGTTACACCCGGTCAATCTCCCTTCAGAGAACATGCGTTCTGTGTATGCGTGAATAGCCAACAATTATGAGAGAAAAGAGGCATCCCTGAGTAAAAGTACTTCTACTAATGAGATAGTTAGATGGATGGTGCCAAAATGTAACAAAAAAATATATTTTACCATTCCAGTAGGCCTCCTCATTTCTCACATAATGTAAAAAATGGGCTACTGAACAGTAGTGTTCAAGGAAGATATTGATATTGGTTGTCTTGATACATGCATTGTATGCATGGACAACCAAATGTAAGTCAACTTGACCATACAAGTGAAAGCACTGCATAGAATGGCAATGTGCTATGGAAGTGAAGGTGACAGTGTACACTCCCTGACTTTCTTGATCCTGAAGACACAGAATATCATCACTCCACTGTTTGATGTGGAGAACTTCAAATAGAACCTCCTGAACAACAAACCTCAGGCCCTTCTGTGGACTACGTTCCTTCTCCACCTCAATGTGGATGGTGTTCTTCAGAAAGGTCTCCCCAGATGGAAATATATAGATGAATATCATTGGGAAAGGTTCCAGACATCAACAAAGATAAAAAAACTAATCTGAACATAGCCAAACCACTTCTGCCAATACATCATCTCTTGTTCCCTAGGAATAGCCCTTTACCCAACAGTAATATGGGACTGAAGTTTTAATGAAACAATGTCCTGAGGCAAAGTAAAGATATAGATGGGTACCAAGATCAAGGCTTTCACCTTAATTTAGCTCAAGAAAACAACTTAAAATCTTCTGTGGGCTCATATGGATCAAAATCTGGTCTCTAGACTCGGAACATGAACCCACCGCCTAGTGATCACACATTGTTACCCTGTCCTCTTCCACAACAGCAGTAGATGGGTGAAGTCCGCAAGTAAATGAGATAAACAAGATGGAGGAAGTTCTGCATACCTTTCATCTAATTTCTTCTATACTAAGTACACTTGAGCTTGATCTAAGAAAAAGCCAGAGAAGCGATCTGGTATAATGATGTCAAGAGCTGCCAAAATGGCCCTATCAAAACTGAACTTTCAAGAACCATTCTGTTATCAGCCCTTTAAACTTTACATTATACAATATAAGATTTCAATAATACTTTATTGAAGAATCAAACAATAAAAGAGCACCATCCAAGAGTGAGGATACATAATCACAAGTGTAAGAATAAAATAATATGTCATTCCAATATTTCAAGCCCAACAATGACGTTGCTTCAAAAATCCCAACATATTTTTGACTCTCAAAAAATAAATGTACATTTCACTCAGAGAATTTTTTTTTACAATATTTCACATCAAGTTTAAACAAATACATATTTCTCACTTTCCAGATGGCATTTTAAAAACAATTAATAATCATTCAACATTCAGTGTGTTGTTTATAAGAAGGGCAGGTAAGAAGACCAAATAAAACATGTTCATGATATAACATAAAAGAATAAAAGCAGATTAGGAACATCTTTTCCCCCACAACTTTTATTTTTGTACATTTTTTTTAAGATGTTACATTTTCAAACTCCATAGAAATGCCACCAATGTCAGATCGCAAGGTCATCTTATCAGAGATTGTCTCAGTTGTTGGGACCTTCTGCTCCAGAGCTTTTGTCACCTACATAGTTAAATAGGGTTGAAAAAAGACAAAGTTCAACCCCCTCCAAATGAAACCTAGCATCCATCCATACATCCCTTCATACCATTAATAAACTATATATATACCCATACTTATACTAACTATAGATTTTAGTATCATAATAGCCTTTGATATGTCTGTCCATTATGTCTGTAAATCATCCAAGCCATTCTTATCTATAGGATCTATGGTTCAGTGCTCTTTTAAAAACAAATAAGAGGTTGTAGGTATATAGCTGTCACCCAATACCACCATGAACTGGAATGCCACTAAGTGTTTTATTTTTACATAAGGATTATTATTATTTGCAAGCGTTTTTAGAGCACCAACATATTTCGCAGTGCTGTAAAATAAATTTGCTTTTACATAGACCATACAGAATTACATACATAGAACATAAAGAATTACAGACACACATACCAGGAACAGATACAAGGGGGGAAGAAGGACCTGTGCAAAAGAGCTTACAAACTAAAAGGGGAAGGGATTAAGACACAAAGTGTGGGAGAGGTCAAGATCAGAAATAAGCAGGTGAGAGGTGTAGCATATGGTATTGCATTTAGTAGCTAAACAGAATGAGGAGAAGCTTCTCTAAATAAGTGTGTTGCAAGAGATCTTTTGAAAGGAGAAAGGATGGAGAAAGTTGGACAGGGCAAGGGAGAGTATCCAGGAGGGGTGCAGTCCTTTCAAAGTCTTGAATGCGAGTATGTGAGGAGGTAAGAGAGAAGAGTTGAGGAGCAGGTCAGTAGAGGAGCGTAGTAAGTAGTTAGGTGAATATCTAGAGATAACTTCAGAGATGTAGGGTGGGCAGAGTTAACTGCTTTGAACAGGGTCATAAGCAGGGATTGGCAAAGTGGCATGGTAGAGGAAAACTTGGTGAGGTGTATAAGCCTGGTGGCAATATTCATTATGGATTGGAGAGGTGTCTCTGGCGGGAAAGGTCAATTAATAGAAAGTTACAGTTATCTAGACATGATCTTATGAGAGAATGAATAAGAATGTTGGCAGCATTGTGGGCGATACATGGTCATATTTTGGATATGTTCCATAGATAAAAGTGACTGGATAGGAGGAGTAAAGAGTTAGGATTACCCGAAGCATGGGGTCCACAAAAAGGGGCAAGGGGGGCAGCTGCCCCCCGGAATCAAGCAGGACCAGCTCCCTGATGGTTATTTTTTTCTCCCCCTACCCTTTTAATCTTGATGGGTTAGTCTTGGGAGATTGGAGTCTGGCCAGGGTGTTGGTTTTATTTTGGGCCAGGCAGCTACGGCTCTTGTTGGGGGGGGGGGAGTCTGGTTGGTGTCCAGCGACAGCTGCTGCTGTTCCTCTTCTTCCCCCCTCGCACTGTGTTTGTCTGTGTGATTCACTGAACGGCCGCTGCCACCCAACGCTCCGAGCGCAGACTTGCAACATCCATCTGTGCCATAAAACTGAGAGCTCCACTGAGCACTGCTCTACCCCAGCAAACCAACATCCGGCCGTTTATATTCAACTTGAAACTTCCCTGTAAGTGAGCAGATCTCTGCTTCTGGTACTCTAGCACTAATACTCTAGCACTAATACTCTAGCACTAATACCCTAGCACTAATACTCTAGCACTAATACTCTAGCACTAATACTCTAGCACTAATACTCTAGCACTAATACTCTAGCACTTATACTCTAGCACTTATACTCTAGCACTAATACTCTAGCACTAATACTCTATCACTAATACTCTAGCACTAATACTCTAGCACTTATACTCTAGCACTAATACTCTAGCACTAATACTCTAGCACTAATACTCTAGCACTAATACTGTCATAATGAGCTCTAACCACTTCACTCACTAGTGCCGTGTTGTAAAGTCTGTCTGTAACATGTCTGTGTCCCTGGCTCTCCTGCAATACTTTACATCAAATCACATTTATGTATCATATTATCTATCATAGAGCCCTCAGACCAAGCTGCACTTCCTCTCCTTTGTACTCACGCAGTGCCTCACGAGGAAACTTCGGGCCACTTCTGAAAACGCAGCACCGCGTGTGCTTTAGCGCAGGTGACTTTTCATTATAGCGGATGGGAAGACACGAGGAGGCAGTTCGGGGAGATTGTCGCCCATCTCCCCGAATCTCCTCAAATCTCCTGATGTGACTAAGCCTTAATAAAAGTTCCAGTGTATCAGAATGAGAAGGAGGAGCAGCCGCAATGCACTTTACATTTACAGTAAAACAAACGCTCCGAGTCTCTTGCGTGAGATACTTATGTGTTTCAGGTGTATTTCTGGGGGAGGTGGGGGGATTAGTTGCTCATTAGGCATCAAGAGGAACAGCTAAAGAATCTCATATCAGTGAACTTCCCACCCCCACACGGGGTCCTGTTTATGAGGTGCAGGAAAAGTTTTTGGTCTGGGCTCTGCAGAGATTTATGACTTTCCAGCTCCCCACCCCCCCAAGAAGGAGAAGATTGCTGAGAACTCTAACCTTAACTCTTTCCCTGCCATTACCTCTACAAATGTGATGTTTATTTCTATAAATGTGCTGAGGGTCGTGTTTGTGCTCATTAACCATTTGGTACAATGATTTTGCCGTTATAGTAAAGCTTTCAATCTGCCCATTTTCTGCACTAATCTCTCTGGCATATTTTGGGTTAATGTGTTTATAATCCATAATTTACAGTGATCTTACTAAGTGCAGTTAATGTCATCATAATGCAGTGATCTTATTGGCTTATATGGGTAATTATAGCTAAAGGGTTTTATCTATTGCATTTTGGGGAGTTTCAGGCTTCGTTTTCACCTTCGACCTGTATTTAGTTGAGAAAGCCCCACTCAATCATGTACATAGCAGGGTGCAGTGAAAGCTGTAAGGGGTGGTGATTGTGGCTGCACGTTTGTGTTCAGGGGGCCCCAGGGGTTTCTGTGTGAGAGACTGAGTGACATTGTGTTAGACAACAGCTTTCCTTCAGTGTGTTGGACAGGCAACATCTGATTGTCTATATGACAGATACTGAGTGTGGCTTATATAATAGTAGCTGACCAGTCTTGGATAGACACCTGACCCTCTGCTTCTCCTCAAATAATTTCCCAATAGATTTTTTAGCTGTTAGTGTCCTGTATAGTTCAGCACATTCTCATGATTTATACTCTCTACTTATACTGCCCTAGTTATACAATTATGTTAGTTGTGAGGTTTTGACAATTTATTTGATTTCCTACAAATGTGACACCTTGTTATTTGTATTCAGGCTTAGTCTAGAAATACAGGTTGTTTTTTGACTGATAACTTTGCCCCCCCTGGAAAATTTTCTGCGGATGCCCATGAGCCCAAGTCATCAGGCCTGGGGCAATGGGGTGATAGTGGAATTGTTAACTATGATAGATACTTCTAGGATGTTATGAGTTTTATTTGGGGGAAAAAGAAGAATTTTAGAAAGTTTTCATTTAGCATTGGGACATAGAAGTAGAGAAAGACAGGCAGGAAGAGAGTTATACGTGTTGGGTTGAGATCATGAGAGGAGAATAGATCTGAGTATCAATAGCATAGAGGTGGGATTGGAAACCATATTAATATGTTTATTTGTTTTGCAAGGGAGGAAGTATAGAGAGAGAATACTAAGGGGTCAAGGATAAGCCCTTGAGGAAATGGGGAGAAAATGATATTATATTGTAAGAGACACTGAAGGAACAATTAGTGAGACAAGAAGAGAACCAGGACAGTAATGTGTGGCCAGGCCAAGAGAATGAAGGTAGTGGAGGAGGAGAGGATGATCCACAGTGTCAAATGCAGCTAAGAGATAAAGTAGTGTTAGTAGTAAGAAGTGACTGTTGGTTTTCACTATTACAAGGTCAATTAAGGCACCATCAGTGGAGTGTTGTTGCCTGAAACCAGAATGTAGGGGTCCAGCAGGTTATTGTCAGTCAGTTATAGACTGGGTGTTGAAGCAGTTTAGAGAGGAAAGGTATCAGAAGTTATTGAGATTGGAGGAATAATGTGTAGATATTATATATAAGGGTTATGTATGAACTACAATGATTATAGAACAGGACACTGCCACAGAACAACTGTGTTAAACTTCAAGGTTAGAGGCCTTTCTACTAAGAACAGGGAATATATCTGTTGCCTCAAATCAGAAGAATTCTTAGTGCAAAGTTAGGAAAGACACATATAGTCTCAGCCACTGCTCACATACCAGTCTGGACACTCACTGTACTAGCACAGCACATGGACTTATCTGCATACTATACTAAGCTTAGAAAGTCTATACAATGGTTAAATCATTGAATGTTAAATTACTAAAATATCCCGCAACATCCTCATGAGCTTTCAGGACATATGAGCATTTATTTAATACTTTAATGGCTGGTTAAGTTCCTGAGTAAATCTGATTGGTTCAAGTCAGGCCCAGGGGGAACTTTGGGTTCCAGGCTAGATTTGAGTAAGTATTTATTTAAATCCAAGAGAGACTTACTCATTGTGAGGGAGAATCTTATATCCCTGGAGGACTATAGGAGAATAAATCCGACATCAAGAGAGGTTTTTTTTTTCAGAATGGGGGTAACAAGTGCACATTTTAGCTCAGAAGAAAAGATTCCAGTTGAGACTTAAATAGGTGAGTTAAGGCTTTAATTAGACAGGGATTGGCATTGGGAGGTTTGGAAGGAATGGGATCAAGTGAGCAGGTAGTAAGGTGAGAGTAAACTAAAAGTATTGATACTTCATCATAAATCACAGAGAAGGAGGAGCACAGAAGAGATTTGGGAGTATGGACAGGGGGTGGTGATTGTCTGGGGGGTTTAGTAGTGATGTAATGTCACTTCTCATGCTTTTGTCACCAATATCTGATTAGAGACAGATGCAAACAGAGGGGGTGGGGAACAAAGAATGTTAAAAGTAGAGAAAAGTAGAGTGAAGTAAAGTAGGTTTGTTTGGCTTGGGAAAGGCTGGTGTTATAGGAGAGGAGTTCAGATTTGTATCTGCAAAAGTCTGATTCTAAATAGGATTTGTGTCAGTGAAGCTGCCCATAGATGTTGAGATTAATAAAAGATCAGATCCTGATCGTGAGACCACGATCTTCTCAGAACGATCGTACGAATTTACCATCAGCTAAAAAGACCAATTTGGCAGGAAAACAAAGAGGAGCTGCTTGTCCCTGCAGACATAGATACATTGCACTGGGACCCACAAACTGGGACCTGGCCGATCAATTTCCTGACAGATGTCGGCCGAAAAATCGTAAAATGTACGATCGTTCGAATCCCACTAACCGCACGATAATTTCGAAGGATTGGTCGGACTTCCCTAAAATCAGTCGTTCAGCAAGAAGAATCGTCACGTCTATGGGGAGCTTTCCACTTAAGTGCATGTGAATGTGTTTGAGAAGCTTTTGTATGAGCAGTTTGCCAAGGTTGAAGCTGTTTGGGTCTAGCGCATTTAGTTTTGGCAGGAAAAACCTCATTAAGGACAGAGGTATAACAGCTATAGTAGTTGGATTAGGAGAAGAGGTGGCTGAGATATTAGAGGGAAGAGAGAAGAGAGAGATGTGACACGTCTAGTGTTTATAAGACATGGTAGGTACATGTTTGGGGAGGAGCAGGGGGTGTGGAGGCAGTTGGGAGAGTTAAATGTTTGCAGATTGTGGTCAGAGTGGGAAAATGGAAAATCAAATCAAATTTACCAAGATTTTCGTTTCCTGTACTGAAGCATGGCAGTGGGTACTAATGGGTTAATCCCTGGTCATGTGACACACAGGAAATAGCAATAAATTTGAATTCCAGCCCCAGTAATCCATCTTTATTTTTCTGTAACACAAGGGCCGGGAAACTTGTAGCCACTGCCATGCTTCAGTACTGGAAACCAAAATCCCGGTAAGTATCATTTGATTTTCCATTTTCCTGTACTTCACATGGCAGTGGGTACTAATGGGACATACCCAAGCAGTATACATTCAGTATTAGGGAGGGAAATACCTGCAACACCATATCTATAGTAGTTAAATTATACAACCACTGAGATACTAACATGGCTATAACACCCCACATGAATAATTATACTGTACCATAATATCAATAGTATAATTAGAGTAAGACCAACTAATACTTGCAGTAATCTTTGGGTCTCTTTTACTGTAGAAAAAGGACAGTAGAACTTATAGTACCTTACAACACCATAGCCTATTGAGAACAACCAGTCCATAGATGTTTGTGGTTGAATTCATACTCACCACTTTGTAACTTTGTGATGCTCCTTATTACTAGCAGGGATGATGAACCCTTCCATACTTACAAGTTAAATAAAAAGGGTAGATGAGCTAGTTAAAGGAACTTAAACCTGTTGAAAGATAGATCATTTTTTAAAACCTTCAGATAAATAATGTTAATTATTATACTGAATAACATGTTGGTAAGATTATGCAGTGTAAAGTAGTAGACAAGAAAGCATTGTGTAAAAATGTCTATAGAAGACCAACTGAGCCAACATGAGAGCATAAATGATGAAACTATATACAACATATTGTGTTGAATTGGCTACACTACAACAAATAGTACTAAAGATGAACTACAGAAGGTTAAATATATCAAACCCACATTACAAGGTGATTTATTGACTTGGTGCACATTATATTTACCTGTTGCAGCCGAAACAAGTGTCATTGTAATAATGAACTGAAAAGAAAATGCAAAATATAAAGGTAAAAAGGGTAAGGCAGGAGCATGGATACTTCAGTATCAATCTGCTGAAAGGTAAAAAGATACTATATACACATACTACAGGTATTGACATTTTTCCTCATTACTGATATACTGATAAATAACTTACAAGTCTATAGCACCATTTTGAATGAACTTACTCATTTACTACTGTAAAAGAAAAGAAAATGGTTTGGAACATTAGCTGTAGCTTACATACACAGAATCAGTAATGTAATGTCAACCCCCCCTATATTAAGAACATAGATGTTACACAATGTAGAATTGTAGAAGAGCAATACACAATATAGATCCTTTGTTAGTGTCATTTAGTGTGACAATGCCTAAGCAAATCTCAACTATTTTATCAGAGTTTTACGATAACCCTTAATAATGTCGTAACCTGCAGCATCACTCCATGCAGAGAACCCTGTATGACTATAGACTTATGTATTACAACTTCTCTACCTTCTTATTACAAAATAGATACACTAACAGCTGAAACTGGAATATACTACTGAAACAAGCTGCTAAACTTACAAGCAGAATCTCTGATATGGTATAATAATCTGTATATGAGAGAGATCACTTGCAGATCTAGAACTAATAATATAATGAATTTACCATGTGTTGGTTTACTGAAGTTGTACCATTATAAATTGAATTATAATTGATAGTATAAACCATTGAAGTACAAGATGTAACCTGTAACAACAATAATTAATTGCAGATACCAAAGTATTAACACCTTGCTTGATTACTACAGGGTCATTGCTCATAATTGGAATTGTTCTGCACAAAGTTACCTGCACCACATCCGATGTATTTGCAGAGATGATGAACCAGGAGTAACATGAATAATTCTGTTATGTTAGTTACATATGATAGTGCTGAACTGCAAGAAGTATGCAGTATTAATACAAAAAAAATGTACTTAATAGAACTGTAGAAACCATCACTAGTGAACTAAGTGAATTAAGGATGATCGTTGTGAAATAAAATCTTGATAATAATCAGATGGTACAAAAACTATGAATGTATGGAATTAATATGCCAAGAATTTATATATGTATTAAGTATTTAGTAGTAACATATAGTACATATGGATAGTAAAATGCATGGCTTAAATTAATGAATAATTATATCTGCCATGTTAACTGCACATTGTACAGTAACCTGCCTGCTTATAGACTGTACGATATATATACATATATATATATATTTATTTATATTTATTAAGCCATTTATTAAGCCATTGCATCATGAAAAAAAGGAAGAACTGCAAATGTCCAGTATTAATATAGTGTGTAGTTGACAATTATTCTAATCTATAGAATACCCAGTATATACTGAGAATTGTCACAAATTGACCCTTTAACTGCAGAACATATGTTGCACTAAGTAGTTGCAATCTAGTTATAAATATGACTTTATGTGCACCTTTATCATTTATAGTGACACCCAGAAAAAAGATGGACTGCTGAATGCAGATTATTTAAATGTTGAAAAGTTGCAGCCAGTAAATGAGCTGGTGAATCCGCACCTGTGTATGTATAGTGTTTGCACTAATTATTAGCCTTAGAAATGTTGTAGAACTACATATGTACAATATTTATACTTCTTCATTTGCCTCATGCAGTGATTTAGTGATCTCTAATGAGCCAGAACTTATAGCAAATGTGCAAGTCATTGAACCCCTGGGTAATAGTGACCATAATGTTATATCATTTAATGTCTCGTGCAAAAAACTAATATATACTGGGGCAACAAAAACCAGGAATTTTGGAAAAGCTAATTTTAGTGCCTTGAGGGCTGCCCTACAGAGTATTGATTGGGGCATTAGGTTTTCAGCTAAAAATACAGAACAGAAATGGTTGTCCTTTAAACTGATATTAAACTGATATTAAATCATTTGTGTTCTCAATTTATTCCCTTAAGGACTAAACGTAGAAGCTCTAAGAATCATCCTGTGTGGCTTAATACAGAAGTAAAGAAGTTAATGGGAAAGAAGAGAGAGGCATTTAATAACTACAAATCTGTAGGGACAGAAGCTGCATTTAATGAATATAAACACTGTAATAAATGTTGTAAATCAGCAATCCGGAAGGCAAAGCAAGGAAATGAAGAGTTAATTGCGGTGGAGGTGAAAACTAACCCTAAAAAGTTTTTTAAATATATTAATAGTAAAAAGATGCAGGTTGAGAGTGTTGCTCCATTAAATAATGGTACCAGTATGGTTGTAACAGATACAGATAAGGCAAATGTGTTAAATCAGTTATTTTCTTCAGTGTATACAATAGAGGAGTGTGAGTTCCCAGGCTCACTTTATAGCTGCACTAATGGCTCAGCTCAATCTAGTCAGTGGCTGACTCAGGATATGATTCATAAAGCTTTAATATAAATTAATGTAAACAAGGGTCCAGGGCCTGATGGCATACACCCCCGGGTTCTAAGATCTATTTCTGATTTTCTCAGATTCAGTCATCTGGTATGGTGCCTATGGATTGGAGAAAAGCTGATGTTATTCCAATATTTAAAAAGGGATTACGATCTCAGACTGGCAATTATGGGCCAGTAAGCTTGACATCTGTGGTGGGCGAATTATTTGAAGGCTTGTTAAGGGATCACATTCAAAATTTTGTCCTAGTGAATGTCATTATGAGCAACAATCAGCATGGCTTTATGAAGAATAGGTCATGTCAGACTAATTTGATTGCATTTTATGATGAGGTAAGTAAGATACTGGACAGTGGGGGGGCAGTAGATCTATTTGGATTTTGCCAAAGCCTTTGATACCGTGCCCCACAAACGACTGCTTTCTAAACTAAGGTCTGTTGGGCTTAATGAAGTCGTTTGCACATGGATAGGAAACTGGCTACAGGATCGGGTACAGAGGGTGGTTGTTAATGGGACATTCTCTACGTGGAGTAAGGTTCTTAGTGGGGTCCCCCAGGGCTCAGTATTGGGTCCACTTTTATTTAACTTGTTCATTAATGACTTGGGGGAGGGTGTTGTAAGTAATGTATCAGTGTTTGCAGATGACACAAAACTATCAGCCCAATTAATTCCATCCAGGATGTGGCACTTGCAACAGGATCTTGACTAACTGGCAATCTGGGCAGCTAAGTGGCAAATGAGATTCAATGTTGATAAATGTAAAGTCCTGCACCTGGGATGTAACAATATCCACTTATACCCTTAATGGGACTGCACTAGGCAAATCCATAATGGAGACGGAGCTTGGAGTCCTTGTAGATAATAAACTTGTCTGTAGCAAGCAATGCCAGTCAGCAGCATCAAGGGCAAATAAGGTCTTGACTTGTATTAAATGGGAACAAGAAAAGCGAAGCACCGGGAGAATTCAGTAAAATGTAAAAAAATGAAATTTTATTCAATAGACATGTAAAAACCAGTTACAGCAGCAACCCGTGGCTGCCCGCTTAACGCGTTTCGTGGCGTCCTGCCACTTCATCAGAAGCTCTGATGAGCTTGAGCTTCTGATAAAGTGGCAGGACGCCACGAAACGCGTTAAGCGGGCAGCCACGGGTTGCTGCTGTAACTGGTTTTTACATGTCTATTGAATAAAATTTCATTTTTTTACATTTTACTGAATTCTCCCGGTGCTTCGCTTTTCTTGTTCCTGGAATTCTTGTGACCGTGTGGGATGGCGGCTAGCTGTACAGCACGTCTGAATTCAGTGTCCGGTAAGTGCTCCCACTAAAACATACTTTTTCTTGTATTAAATGGGGCAGAGAGTCACAGGAGGAGGGAGTCCCACTGTATAGAGCACTGGTAAGGCCCCATCTAGAATATGCCCTACAGTTTTGGTCTCCATCACTCAAACAGGACATTATTGTATTAGAGAGGGTACAGAGAAGGGCAACTAAGCTGGTAAAGGGGAAATCTTAGCTATGAGGAAAGACTGGCCAAATTGGGGATGTTCACTCTGGAGAAGAGGCGCTTAAGGGGAGATATGATAACTATGTATAAATATATAAGGGGATCATATAATAATCTCTCTAATGATTTATTTACCAGTAGGTCTTTCCAGCTGACACAAGGTCACCCATTCCGATTAGAAGAAAAGAGGTTCCAGCTAAATATTGAGAAGGGGTTTGTTACAGTGAGAGCTGTGAAGATGTGGAATTGTCTCCCTGAATCAGTGGTACAGGCTGATACATTAGATAGGTATAAGGAAGGGTCGGATGCTTTATTCACCAGTAGCTCCTCCCAGCAGACAGGAGGGAGCCAATGAGATTAGAGGACGGAAAGGGGTGTTACAGGGAGAGCTGGGAAGTGAATCAGTGGTACAGGCTGATACATTAGATAGGTACAAGGAAGGGTCGGATGCTTTATTCACCAGTAGCTCCTCCCAGCAGACAGGAGGGAGCCAATGAGATTAGAGGAGGGAAAGGGGTGTTACAGGGAGAGCTGGGAAGTGAATCAGTGGTACAGGCTGATACATTAGATAGGTACAAGGAAGGGTCGGATGCTTTATTCACCAGTAGCTCCTCCCAGCAGACAGGAGGGAGCCAATGAGATTAGAGGAGGGAAAGGGGTGTTACAGGGAGAGCTGGGAAGTGAATCAGGGGTACAGGCTGATACATTAGATAGGTACAAGGAAGGGTTGGATGGTGTTTAGCAAGTGAGGGAATACAGGGATATGGGAGAGAGCTCATAGTACAAGTTGATCCAGGGACTGGTCCCATTGCCATTTTGGAGTCAGGAAGAAATTTTTTACCCTCTAAGGAAAATTGGAGAGACTTCAGATGGGTTTTTTGCCTTCCTCTGGATCAACTGGCAGATAGGTAGTTAATTAAAAAAAAAAAAAAAAAAGATGGACATGTGTCTTTTTTCAACCTTACTTACTATGTTACTATGTTACTATGTTACATACTACATTATGTTTAATGCTGAGTAATTGCCACATGGTAAAATGATGATGTATATGCACAGTGTATATATCTACACACATATACCTACACACATATACCTACACACATATACCTACACACAGAGTGATTGCACCCGGTAGTAATAAAGAACTACAGAACACCATAATTAAATGGGGATAGACTTAACATGGAATGCTTAATGTACATTAATACACTGAGTAATCTCCATCTAGTAGCAATTGTGAATCAAAAATAATAATGATCACTGGATGCATAAATATATACCAAGTAGCTGCATAGATAATATAGAGTCGTTACAGACTATAGATTGCATAATATAAACTTGCTGAGAAGATATAACATGGTATTTACTGAATAGTTGCTTGTAGTAATTATAATGAACTACAACATACACAGTATTAATATGCGGAGGAGGTTTCAACACTGGAATATGATGAGTACAAATGTACAGCATTAGATATTGAGGATTTGTCACATTGTAGTAGTGAAACCTAAATGTCCAGTATAAAACTATTAGTTGCTCCATGTTGCCATAGTGGGCTCTCCTGTCTACTTAACCACAGCTCTATGAGATAAATAAGCCTGGCATCTCATCTTCTACCAAATGAACAGTTATCACATGTATACAGAGATACCGACAGTATAATCTACTGGTGACAACCTGGTAGCACAATAACTTCAGAGAGACAATAATATAACATACTGATTGCAACAGTGACTACAAGCATGAGATGTTATTGTGCGAGTTGAGTTAATCTGTCCATACTGATCAACTGTTGATATAAACAATATGAACATATTAAATTTACACGTGGTAATATAAATATGGAGATGCAAACAGGCCTCCAACTCATATTAGTAGGAATACAAGCTGCAAGTCCTAGTCCACCAAAGACAAAGGTGATCATATCAGAATAGATAATGGCTTGCCTAGCCCTGGAATAAAGGGATTCATACCTGTAGTCTGTATAAAACATACGTTGTGCTTATACACACCTTGCACACTGCAAATTACCGGACTCTGAGATTCACATAATGCAGGTTCCTCCCAAGATGCTGAATTTCTCAAGATATATCAACGACACTCTGATATTCTCCTGTAACTCACCCACTTAACTAGAATTCCTCCCAGTACCCATAACTGGGGGTAAGGAAAAATCACTATTTAAATCACTATGTGGCATAGAAATTTGCCTATTGTACTTACATAGCAGGCTTCAAGCTATTAAACAGAATGTACCTGAGGAGAGACCTTGTCCTTGTTACATTCTCAAATCATTTGGAATTCAACCATCGACTTACTGTGCGACTTCAACTTACTTTTGGAGAGAGAGAGTCTGAGCACAAGGTTGTTCAGATTGTTAACAGGTATATTAAAGATATATTAATATGATGGATGGATGGGGTGTCAGATAAAAGGTAATAAGGAGACAAAGCAGTGAAATTCAGAGGTTGGCCCAGCAGTCGATATATGACAGCAGTGCAAAATGATACAGGAGAAAAGACCCTCAAACGAGGAAAAAGACTCAGAAGAAACAGGTGGAAGAAATGTAAAAGTGAAGCAGGAAGAGAGAAGTAATTCTACCCAACCCCCTATGAGTGAGGTGTAGGCCCCAATAGTATAGGGCACCTGGTGATGCAGCATCAGTGGGACAAAGCCAGGTTTGGAATTAAAGGAATTAATAAAGAAATGGTTATATTCAGCAAATGGAGCGGCTGTTCCATAGAGTACAGGTAAGATGAACTATGTTTTTGTGTATAAGGATAGTAGTTCTGTGATACTGGCATTTATTTAAAACAAAAAGTAAAGAGGCCTTGGCTGTGAAATAACTTGGATGGTGTAAGGGCCAGGGTTGAGGAAAATCTCACCATCTGAAATCAATCGAAAGAAGAGAAAAGCTAAATGAGAGTGGGATTTGTAAGTTCTAAATTTGAATGAAGAAAAGGAGTTTCGTGGAACAACAAAAGAATACTTTGTATAAGTCATATGTTAAACGTGAAAGGAGGAGAGAAAAGGAGAGAAGCTAAAATTTCTATATTTTCCTGAATTGTTGGAGTAGGTGCAAGAAAATCTTTTTGGAAGGATAAAAGTACAAAGAGGAAAAATACAGGCTTAAACAATGGTATAGTATGGAGTAAAAAATTACCAACTACAAACCTGCAAGTTATCCCAGTTGGTTCAATGAAGATTGCAGAGAATTTTGTGCCTTCAGCCTTGTCAGTGCCTTGTCCAACTGCCGTGTTTAACTGCCATATAGTAACACTTGTGAAATATTAGCACTTAGGAAATGTTAGCACTAGTGCCATGCCCCTGACACTAGTGCCATCCCCTAGATTGAGTCTAAAATTATAAGAAGATAATTTAGAAAACCAGAGCCTAATTAACTAATTAATCAATAAAACAGAGATCAAACAGTAGAGTTTTAAAGACCCAAGAACAAGGATTGGCCATATAGAAAAACCCTCTACATTTATCAATTAGAAATGTGTGCATGAGATAGCTATCACAAAAAGGCCTAACAAACATAACTTAAAAGTCATAAAACAATAGTCAAAGTTGACCAATCACAAGAGGACTTTCCAATCCATGTTAAAGACTGCCTGTCAACAACATAGCCCTTTGCCTAGACTCTATGACAATTTGACATTGCCGCTATCCCGTAATACCATAGGGAGAGAGAAAAAACAGCAAAGTCTTCTTCATTTCCATATCGGTCAAAGTTGACCAATCACAAGAGGACTTTCCAATCCATGTTAAAGACTGCCTGTCAACAACATAGCCCTTTGCCTAGACTCTATGACAATTTGACATTGCCGCTATCCCGTAATACCATAGGGAGAGAGAAAAAACAGCAAAGTCTTCTTCATTTCCATATCGGTCAAAGTTGACCAATCACAAGAGGACTTTCCAATGCATGTTAAAGACTGTCTGTCAACAACATAGCCCTTTGCCTAGACTCTATGACAATTTGACATTGCCGCTATCCCGTAATACCATACGGAGAGAGAAAAAACGGCAAAGTCTTCTTCATTTCCATATCGGTCAAAGTTGACCAATCACAAGAGGACTTTCCAATCCATGTTAAAGACTGCCTGTCAACAACATAGCCCTTTGCCTACTATAGATTCCTCCTTGCCATACAAAGAATAGGAAGACCCACAGCCTTCTATGACAAGAGCTGTCAGTCCCATATCCCTTTGCCTAGGCTCTAAGGCAAATTTTTTTTTTTTATAGCTGTACCTATAAAATAGGCACGCTTTCTTTATTTTGAAAAAATTTCAAATGGAACAAACATTTTAGAAAAATTACATATTTTACAATATATTCAACATTACAATATTTCAAATAACAGAGGCCCATTTCTTTACATACCATTTCTTTGCTAAAACATTATCACGTTTTTTGTCAATTAGGTAATATAAATACATTTCACTAAAAGCAAGACTTAAAACATTGTTTACAGATAAAATCTTATTTTGAAAAATGAGGATATTTCTGGCCTTCCATAGCGCTTCTTTACAACAGTTGATTATTTTCCATGCAATAAGTTTTTGATCATAAAAGGGACAGTCCAGTAAACCGTACAAAATCATAAAATAGTCCATGTTGTTTGCATTTAAAATTTTTAAAAGAAGAGGTTTGATTTTAGTCCATAGTTCTTTTGCAAATTTGCAAGTCCATAAAAGATGAAGAACAGTCTCCTCTTCGCTGCAGTAATCCCTTGGACATTTGGAAATTTTTACTATACCCCGCTTATACTGGAAAGCTCTACATGGTAGACATTGATGAATACACATCCATGAAAAGTCTTTTTGTACATTAAAACAATGTGTAAAATTAACCATTTTCCAAATTTCTTTGCTTTTTGTTTCATTAAAATTACCCACTAAAGAAATGTCAGCCTCTTGTTTCAAATTACTTAACAATTTTTTTCCATCTGATAAAACCTTAAGCTCTTTTCCTTTTAAGTTGTATAAAGACACAATTTTTTCCAAAATCTTGTAGCTTTTTGGTAACTTAAAAGCATATGGACAACTCAAAACCGTTTTAAACCAACCACATTTTCTCATAAAAAAACCAGTATTAAAACGGATAAAAAAGGACCAATAGTTATCTTTAAAAAGAGCATTTAGACACATAGTAAAAAATCTAAGTAAAAGAAATGCCTTAAAATCTGGAAAATCTTTTCCCCCTTTTTCTTTGGTTTTTACCACAATTTCTCTTTTGAGTTTTTCAGCTTTTGAACTCCAAAAGAAAGTAAAACAAACCCTTGTAATTTTTTTTAGAAGATATTCTGGGGGAGGGAAAACCAGACTTAAATACAGCAAAATTGGTAAAATGACCATTTTGATAATTAAAATTTTTCCTTCCATTGACAGAGTCCTCAAACCCCACATACAAACTTTTTGATTTATCTTTTTTGCTACAAGATCCCAGCTTTCAAGACCATTGTTGAAACCATCAAAAATAACACCTAAATTTGTAATTTTTTCTGATACAGGCACCGGGACGTCCCTTAAATCCAGATTTCCAAGGTTCAAAATTAAACTCTTATTTAAGTTAATTTTAAAACCGGAAGCACAAGAAAAAAACTGGATTTGCCTTAAAACTTTTTTCAACGAAAGGCTATCTTTACAAAAAAAAATCACATCATCCATATAAGCAGATATTTTTGCTTCTATCCCACCTCCACCCGGCAAAGACACACCACGTATTTGTTTGTCTTTACGAATTGAGCATAACAAAGGTTCTAGAGCACATATAAAAAGTAAAGGTGACAAAGGACATCCCTGTTTTACTCCAGACTTAAAAAAAATGTCTTTTGTTGTAAAACCATTGACTAAAATCTTACTTGAACAGTCAGTATAAAAGGATTTTACACACAATAAAAATGACTCTGGAATACCCATATGACTTAAAACTTTAAAAAGATAAGAATGTGAAACCATATCAAAAGCTTTTTCGAAATCCACCGACAAAATTGCAAGGTTATCTTTCCTATCTTTAGCATCCTCAATGATATCCTTTATGAGATTAAGGTTTTCCCATACACTTCTACCTGGAACGCCACAGACTTGGTTTGCGTGAATCAACTTTTCAATAACCATTTTTAATCGGTTTGCGCATATTTTTGCAAAAATTTTGTAGTCACAATTCAACAAAGTTACTGGTCTCCAATTTTTTAAGTTTGATTTATCACCTTTTTTATGCAATAGCGTGACTACACCTTTTTTCCATGACACTGGTAGAATATTTGAATTAAAAACCTCTAAAAACATTGATAATAAATCTTCTTTAAGAATATCATAAAAAACCACATAAAATTCAATTGGTATACCATCGTCCCCGGGGACTTTACCTTTTTTAAAACCTTTAATTGCATCTAAAACCTCCTGTTTGTTTAAAGACCTGGATAAAAACCTTTGAGAAACATCATCCAGTTTATGCTCAATTTGTTTTAATGAATCTTCAACAAAATACTCATCAATTTTTTTTTCCTTAAAAAGATCAGAATAGAATTCCTGAACCTTCCTTATAATACCTTGTGAATCTGATACCCCATCAACATTATTAATAAAACCACGATTTTCAACTTTTTTCTTAAAAAAATATCTGGAACATGTTTCACTTTCTTCTATATGTTTGACTCTTGAATTGAAAATGATTTCTTTACCTTTTTGTTTCAGACATTTAGAAATTTCCTTTTTTAATTCCACAATGTCACTTGAAACCTCAATACCACAGCTTTCCATTTTATAAAGTGCTTCTAAGCGACAATTAAGAGTAGCAAAGAAATCCCTTCTTTGCTTAGCCTTCCGAATGCCAGCTTTAATGAAAAAATGTTTTATCTTTTTTTTCATTTGTTCCCACCATATACAATATGAAGTATTTGCATTTTTCCTTTTCTTACAATTTTCATAAAACTTTTTAAAATCTGTTATAACCGTTACATCATCTAAAAGGGATATATTCATTTTCCAAGCAGGTTTTCCCTTAAAACTTTTAGTACCTGTTTTGATACCAAAAGATAAAATCTTGTGATCGGAAAAAACATTGGTTAAAAGTTTACAAGAAATTGGTTGAACATTTTTGGAGGTAAAAACAAAATCTATCCTGGAGCTATACAAGGAATTGCTCCAGGTAACTCCATCTTCTTCCGGTAAATCCTTATTACAAAGCTTATAAACATCATTTAAGTTAAAATCAGAAACAATATTTTTTAACATTGCAGATGTTTTGTCATAACTCCGGTTTTTAGATTGTTTAAAACGTTTTTCCCCCTTAAGAATACAATTAAAATCACCAGCTAAAACCAAAGGGCAAGAATTATCAATAAATAAAGGTAAAATTTCCAACATTTCAGATCTTTCTACCCTATCTGGTGACCCATAAACATTTAAAAATTGCCATTTGACACCATCAATAAAAACTTTAACCAATAAAATCCTGCCTGGTAAAATTTCTTGTTTAAAATCCACAGTAAAATTTCCCTTAAAAAGTATGGCAATTCCCGCACAAGAAGATGTATTGGAGCCAGACCACACTGAAGGCCCATATACCCAGTCATCTTCATATTTTTTATAATTCAAGCTATGCGGAATGCCACACTCCTGTAAAAAGAATACAGATGCGGTTAAAACAGATAAAAAGCTAAAAAGAGCAGATCTTCGAACCTTGGACTTTAACCTTCTTA
This sequence comes from Xenopus laevis, assembly GCF_017654675.1. Classification (NCBI taxonomy): domain Eukaryota; kingdom Metazoa; phylum Chordata; class Amphibia; order Anura; family Pipidae; genus Xenopus; species Xenopus laevis. Next base: position 164,128,763 of record NC_054381.1, read on the forward strand.
CATTAAAAGAAATACCATTAACCAATGACATTTCAATTAATTAGAAGCCATGAAAAAGACCATTTAAACCTCCTCATTTTCACCGGTCAGACAATCCATGTCACCGGAACTAGATTCTTCTATTTCCCCAGATTCAACAGTGCAGAGTGTTGATGTTGGAGAACTTCCACTCTCACTGATATCAAAAAAACCCTCAAAAAAAGGAGCTGGCCCATAATGTGACAAAACAGACACTACATTTTCTTCGTCAGCTGTCTTTTTTTCCTTCCTGGAAAAAGGATGTCCCTTCCCCAACCCCATCACCACCCACCAAAGGGTCTTCTGGGTTCAAGTTGGGTGTTTGCATCACTGAAGGAATTTTTGCCAGCTGACTCACTGAAGTCTCAGGGATCATGGAAGTCTCAGGGCCCTTTTCCTCTGTGCTGAAAGAAGAAGGGACTGTAACTGACTGCTCACCTTCTGTACTTTGGCAGGGCTCATCCTGCTTGTCTTTTGCAGTACGCCGTCTTTTAGTTTTAACCTCTGGGTTTATCTCTGGTAATTGAATGGCAGCTGGTTCAGCATCATCCGACTTCCCAGCAACCCCTACAACAAGGGGGGGTACTCTCGTCTGCTGTCCGCTGGCTGCCATTCGTTTCTGTTTACGCTTCTTCTTTTTGGAGGTCAAAACAGGTTGGAACTCTTCCTCAATTGGATCAGATAACTCTGTATCCTTGTCTGCCGTTGACTGCTCTTCCGAAGGAGGAGGTTGGGCCACAGGAGCTGAGGACACCACCACTGGAGTAGACACAGGAACAGAAACAGGAACAGGCAAAGCAGAGACAGGTTTGGGTGCTCTTAGAGGGCAGTCCCAGAAAAGATGACCAGTCTTTAAACACAGTCTACAGTCCTTACTTTTACCTTTAGGACACTCCTTGTCCGGATGTTCCTGGCTGCCACACCTTGTGCAGAGAGCTTCACAGTCCTCCTGCAGGTGTCCATGCTGTTTACACTTTCGGCAGAAAAGTGGCATTCCTGTGTAAAACAAATCTCCATTTACAGTTCCCAACCTAATTCTGCTAGGGGGGTGTTTCTTCCCTTCGTATCCATTTGGGTCTTTAACAAAAGTAACTTGGTACCGCCATTAACAAGTCCAGAAACCAAATTGATTGCTAATTTTACCCAGGTTTTTAATGTCTTTGAAAAAATTCCCTAAAAAGGTTCGAATTACATGTTCTGGGACAAAAGGGGAATACATTTTAACCACTAAAATAACGCTTTCGTCTGGAAAATGTGGTATTACATGTACACCCTTTAGGACAGGACTTCCTTTTGAGGTTTCGGCTTTGCGAACAAAGTCTTTGTATATTCCTTCTTCAGTGAAAGTAATATCAAAAATTCCTCTTTTAGGATAGTCTTGTATTGACAATACCTCAGTCTTTTGGATGGAGAAAAGATTGAAAAGAATATCCTCCACCACGTATCTGAGTCCACGACCATCTGCTCCTCCGTCTTTGTACTGGATCCGAACGGTGTTCTTTAGCCGAGCATAGGCAGGAACTACATCGGAATCAGGATCCATGATGATCGAAGGGCAGACCAGCACTCGTCAGTGAAAAAAGGGATTGCGACTTGTTAATCAGAGGAATGCCCCCTCCCCAATTGCAGCATGCAGGTGAAGTCCACTAAAAGTGGGCGATCCTGCAAAGGCAGAGGAGGGGGGTCTCCGAGAACCAAAATGGCCAAGAAGCAAGAAATTACTATCCCATCAATCAGGATAACAGCAGGGCGTCGTCTCTCATTTCTCCAAGGAATGCCCCCTCCCCAATTGCAGCATGCAGGTGAAGTCCACCATATGGTGGGCGATCCCGCTAAGGCAGAGGGGTCTCAGAATTTTAATCAGCCAAGGTGTCAAGTATTGCTACCATTCACACTTAACCAAAAAGCCGAGAAACGACAATGTTTGGAACATCAAACCATGATATAATCTAACATTCCCACACATTGCCATGTGTTGACCTGTGCCTACTAAGCCTCAACTTCCCTATCCCGTATTACCATAGGGAGAGACAAAACGGCAAAGTCTTCTTCATTTCCATATCAGTCAAAGTTGACCAATCACAAGAGGACTTTCCAATCCATGTTAAAGACTGCCTGTCAACAACATAGCCCTTTGCCTAGACTCTATGACAATTTGACATTGCCGCTATCCCGTAATACCATAGGGAGAGAGAAAAAACGGCAAAATCTTCTTCATTTCCATATCGGTCAAAGTTGACCAATCACAAGAGAACTTTCCAATCCATGTTAAAGACTGCCTGTCAACAACATAGCCCTTTGCCTACTATCGATTCCTCCTTGCCATACAAAGAATAGAAAGACCCACAGCCTTCTATGACAAGAGCTGTCAGTCCCATATCCCTTTGCCTAGGCTCTATGGCAAATTAGCCATTGCCTAAGCACTCCCAGGATAAAATCTTACATTCCAATACATTGCCATGTCTTGACCTGTGCCTACTAAGCCTCAACTTCCCTATCCCGTAATACCATAGGGAGAGAGAAAAAACGGCAAAGTCTTCTTTATTTCCATATCGGTCAAAGTTGACCTATCACAAGAGGACTTTCCAATCCATGTTAAAGACTGCCTGTCAACAACATAGCCCTTTGCCTAGACTCTATGATAATTTGACATTGCCGCTATCCCGTAATACCATAGGGAGAGAGAAAAAACGGCAAAGTCTTCTTCATTTCCATATCGGTCAAAGTTGACCAATCACAAGAGGACTTTCCAATCCATGTTAAAGACTGCCTGTCAACAACATAGCCCTTTGCCTAGACTCTATGACAATTTGACATTGCCGCTATCCCGTAATACCATAGGGAGAGAGAAAAAACGGCAAAGTCTTCTTCATTTCCATATCGGTCAAAGTTGACCAATCACAAGAGGACTTTCCAATCCATGTTAAAGACTGCCTGTCAACAACATAGCCCTTTGCCTAGACTCTATGACAATTTGACATTGCCGCTATCCCGTAATACCATAGGGAGAGAGAAAAAACGGCAAAGTCTTCTTCATTTCCATATCGGTCAAAGTTGACCAATCACAAGAGGACTTTCCAATCCATGTTAACGACTGCCTGTCAACAACATAGCCCTCTGCCTACTATAATTTCCTCCTTGCCATACAAAGAATAGGAAGACCCACAGCCTTCTATGAGAAGAGCTGTCAGTCCCATATCCCTTTGCCTAGGCTCTATGGCAAATTAGCCATTGCCTAAGCACTCCCATGATAAAATCTTACATTCCAACACATTGCCATGTGTTGACCTGTGCCTACTAAGCCTCAATTTCCCTATCCCGTATTACCATAGGGAGAGAAAAAACGGCAAATTCTTCTTCATTTCCATTACGGTCAAAGTTGACCAATCACAAGAGAACTTTCCAATCCATGTTAAAGACTGCCTGTCAACAACATAGCCCTTTGCCTAGACTCTATGACAATTTGACATTGCCGCTATCCCGTAATACCATAGGGAGAGAGAAAAACGGCAAAATCTTCTTCATTTCCATATCGGTCAAAGTTGACCAATCACAAGAGGACTTTCCAATCCATGTTAAAGACTGCCTGTCAACAACATAGCCCTTTGCTTAGACTCTATGACAATTTGACATTGCCGCTATCCCGTAATACCATAGGGAGAGAGAAAAAAACAGCAAAGTCTTCTTCATTTCCATCTCGGTCAAAGTTGACCAATCACAAGAGGACTTTCCAATCCATGTTAAAGACTGCCTGTCACCAACATAGCAATTTGCCTAGACTCTATGACAATTTGACATTGCCGCTATCCCGTAATACCATAGGGAGAGAGAAAAAACGGCAAAGTCTTCTTCATTTCCATATCGGTCAAAGTTGACCAATCACAAGAGGACTTTCCAATCCATGTTAAAGACTGCCTGTCAACAACATAGCCCTTTGCCTAGACTCTATGACAATTTGACATTGCCGATATCCCGTAATACCATAGGGAGAGAGAAAAAACGGCAAAGTCTTCTTCATTTCCATATCGGTCAAAGTTGACCAATCACAAGAGGAATTTCCAATCCATGTTAAAGACTGCCTGTCAACAACATAGCCCTTTGCCTACTATAGATTCCTCCTTGCCATACAAAGAATAGGAAGACCCACAGCCTTCTATGACAAGAGCTGTCAGTCCCATATCCCTTTGCCTAGGCTCTATGGCAAATTAGCCATTGCCTAAGCACTCCCATGATAAAATCTTACATTCCAACACATTACCATGTGTTGGCCTGTGCCTACTAAGCCTCAACTTCCCTATCCCGTAATACCATAGGGAGAGAGAAAAAACAGCAAAGTCTTCTTCTTTTCCATATCGGTCAAAGTTGAGCAATCACAAGAGGACTTTCCAATCCATGTTAAAGACTGCCTGTCAACAACATAGCCCTTTGCCTAGACTCTATGACAATTTGACATTGCCGCTATCCCGTAATACCATAGGGAGAGAGAAAAAACGGCAAAGTCTTCTTCATTTCCATATCGGTCAAAGTTGACCAATCACAAGAGGACTTTCCAATCCATGTTAACGACTGCCTGTCAACAACATAGCCCTTTGCCTACTATAGATTCCTCCTTGCCATACAAAGAATAGGAAGACCCACAGCCTTCTATGACAAGAGCTGTCAGTCCCATATCCCTTTGCCTAGGCTCTATGGCAAATTAGCCATTGCCTAAGCACCCCCATGATAAAATCTTACATTCCAACATATTGCCATGTCTTGACCTGTGCCTACTAAGCCTCAACTTCCCTATCCCGTATTACCATAGGGAGAGAAAAAACGGCAAAGTCTTCTTCATTTCCATATCGGTCAAAGTTGACCAATCACAAGAGGACTTTCCAATCCATGTTAAAGACTGCCTGTCAACAACATAGCCCTTTGCCTAGACTCTATGACAATTTGACATTGCCGCTATCCCGTAATACCATAGGGAGAGAGAAAAAACGGCAAAGTCTTCTTCATTTCCATATCGGTCAAAGTTGCCCAATCACAAGAGGACTTTCCAATCCATGTTAAAGACTGCCTGTCAACAACATAGCCCTTTGCCTAGACTCTATGACAATTTGACATTGCCGCTATCCCGTAATACCATAGAGAGAGAGAAAAAACGGCAAAGTCTTCTTCATTTCCATCTCGGTCAAAGTTGACCAATCACAAGAGGACTTTCCAATCCATGTTAAAGACTGCCTGTCAACAACATAGCCCTTTGCCGAGACTCTATGACAATTTGACATTGCCGCTATCCCGTAATACCATAGGGAGAGAGAAAAAACGGCAAAGTCTTCTTCATTTTCATATCGGTCAAAGTTGACCAATCACAAGAGGACTTTCCAATCCATGTTAAAGACTGCCTGTCAACAACATAGCCCTTTGCCTACTATCGATTCCTCCTTGCCATACAAAGAATAGGAAGACCCACAGCCTTCTATGACAAGAGCTGTCAGTCCCATATCCCTTTGCCTAGGCTCTATGGCAAATTAGCCATTGCCTAAGCACTCCCATGATAAAATCTTACATTCCAACACATTAGCATGTGTTGACCTGTGCCTACTAAGCCTCAACTTCCCTATCCCGTTATACCATAGGGAGAGAGAAAAAACGGCAAAGTCTTCTTCATTTCCATATCGGTCAAAGTTGACCACTCACAAGAGGACTTTCCAATCCATGTTAAAGACTGCCTGTCAACAACATAGCCCTTTGCCTAGACTCTAAGACAATTTGACATTGCCGCTATCCCGTAATACCATAGGGAGAGAGAAAAAACGGCAAAGTCTTCTTCATTTCCATATCGGTCAAAGTTGCCCAATCACAAGAGGACTTTCCAATCCATGTTAAAGACTGCCTGTCAACAACATAGCCCTTTGCCTAGACTCTATGACAATTTGACATTGCCGCTATCCCGTAATACCATAGGGAGAGAGAAAAAACGGCAAAGTCTTTTTCATTTCCATCTCGGTCAAAGTTAACCAATCACAAGAGGACTTTCCAATCCATGTTAAAGACTGCCTGTCAACAACATAGCCCTTTGCCTAGACTCTATGACAATTTGACATTGCCGCTATCCCGTAATACCATAGGGAGAGAGAAAAAACGGCAAAGTCTTCTTCATTTCCATATCGGTCAAAGTTGACCAATCACAAGAGGACTTTCCAATCCATGTTAAAGACTGCCTGTCAACAACATAGCCCTTTGCCTAGACTCTATGACAATTTGACATTGCCGCTATCCCGTAATACCATAGGGAGAGAGAAAAAATCGGCAAAGACTTCTTCATTTCCATCTCGGTCAAAGTTGACCAATCACAAGAGGACTTTCCAATCCATGTTAAAGACTGCCTGTCAACAACATAGCCCTTTGCCTAGACTCTATGACAATTTGACATTGCCGCTATCCCGTAATACCATAGGGAGAGAGAAAAAACAGCAAAGTCTTCTTCATTTCCATATCGGTCAAAGTTGACCAATCACAAGAGGACTTTCCAATCCATGTTAAAGACTGCCTGTCAACAACATAGCCCTTTGCCTAGACTCTATGACAATTTGACATTGCCGCTATCCCGTAATACCATAGGGAGAGAGAAAAAACGGCAAAGTCTTCTTCATTTCCATATCGGTCAAAGTTGACCAATCACAAGAGGACTTTCCAATCCATGTTAACGACTGCCTGTCAACAACATAGCCCTTTGCCTACTATAGATTCCTCCTTGCCATACAAAGAATAGGAAGACCCACAGCCTTCTATGACAAGAGCTGTCAGTCCCATATCCCTTTGCCTAGGCTCTATGGCAAATTAGCCATTGCCTAAGCACTCCCATGATAAAATCTTACATTCCAACACATTACCATGTGTTGACCTGTGCCTACTAAGCCTCAACTTCCCTATCCCGTATTACCATAGGGAGAGAAAAAATGGCAAAGTCTTCTTCATTTCCATATCGGTCAAAGTTGACCAATCACAAGAGGACTTTCCAATCCATGTTAAAGACTGCCTGTCAACAACATAGCCCTTTGCCTAGACTCTATGATAATTTGACATTGCCGCTATCCCGAAATACCATAGGGAGAGAGAAAAAACGGCAAAGTCTTCTTCATTTCCATATCGGTCAAAGTTGACCAATCACAAGATGACTTTCCAATCCATGTTAAAGACTGCCTGTCAACAACATAGCCCTTTGCCTAGCCTCTATGACAATTTGACATTGCTGCTATCCCGTAATACCATAGGGAGAGAGAAAAAACGGCAAAGTCTTCTTCATTTCCATATCGGTCAAAGTTGACCAATCACAAGAGGACTTTCCAATCCATGTTAAAGACTGCCTGTCAACTTCATTTTTCCACAGTGCCGCTGACAAGTCAAGAAGCCGAAAAGTGCCGCTGTTCATCGCCTACGGCCACACCACCCTGAAAGTGCCTGATCTCGTCTGATCTCAGAAGCGATACAGGGTCGGACCTGGTTAGTACCTGGATGGGAGACCGCCTGGGAATACCAGGTGTCGTAGGCTTTTCAAAGTTTTCAACTTTATTTTGCCACAGCATCGCCGACAAGTCATGGAGCCAAAAGGTGCTGCTATTCATCGCCTATAGCCACACTACCCTGAAAGTGCCTGCTCTCGTCTGATCTGTGACGTGATACAGGGTCAGGCCTGGTTAGTACCTGGATGGGAGACTGCCTGAGAAGTTTTCAAAGCTATATATTTTCAACTTTTTCAAGGTTTGATTTTTTAAAGTTTTCAAACTTTGAGTTTTCAAACTTTGAGTTTTCAAAGTTTTCAAAGTTTAATTTTTCAAAGTTTTCAAAGTTTAAGTTTTTTCAAAGTTTTCAAAGTTTGATTTTTCAAAGTTTTCAAAGATTGATTTTTTCAACGTTTTCAAGGTTTGATTTATCTATGTTTTCAAAGTTTCATTTTTTCAACGTTTTCAAGGTTTGATTTTTCAACGTTTTCAAAGTTTAATTTTTCAGTTTTCAGTTTCATTTTTCAAAGTTTTCATTTTCATTTTTCCACAGTGCCGCTGACAAGTCAAGAAGCCGAAAAGTGCCGCTGTTCATCGCCTACGGCCACACCACCCTGAAAGTGCCTGATCTCGTCTGATCTCAGAAGCGATACAGGGTCGGGCCTGGTTAGTACCTGGATGGGAGACCGCCTGGGAATACCAGGTGTCGTAGGCTTTTCAAAGTTTTCAACTTTATTTTGCCACAGCATCGCCGACAAGTCATGGAGCCAAAAGGTGCTGCTGTTCATCGCCTATAGCCACACTACCCTGAAAGTGCCTGCTCTCGTCTGATCTGTGAAGTGATACAGGGGCAGGCCTGGTTAGTACCTGGATGGGAGACCGCCTGAGAAGTTTTCAAAGCTTCATTTTTTCAAGGTTTGATTTTTTAAAGTTTTCAAAGTTTGAGTTTTCAAAGTTTGAGTTTTCAAAGTTTGAGTTTTCAAAGTTTGAGTTTTCAAAGTTTCAAGTTTTCAAATTCAAAGTTTTCAACGTTTTCAAAATTTGATTTTTCAAAGTTTTCAAAGTTTAAATTTTTTCAAAGTTTTCAAAGTTTGATTTTTTCAACGTTTTCAAGGTTTGATTTTTCAACGTTTTCAAAGTTTCATTTTTTCAACGTTTTCAACGTTTTCAAGGTTTGATTTTTCAACGTTTTCAAAGTTTAATTTTTCAGTTTTCAGTTTCATTTTTCAAAGTTTTCATTTTCATTTTTCCACAGTGCCGCTGACAAGTCAAGAAGCCGAAAAGTGCCGCTGTTCATCGCCTACGGCCACACCACCCTGAAAGTGCCTGATCTCGTCTGATCTCAGAAGCGATACAGGGTCGGGCCTGGTTAGTACCTGGATGGGAGACCGCCTGGGAATACCAGGTGTCGTAGGCTTTTCAAAGTTTTCAACTTTATTTTGCCACAGCATCGCCGACAAGTCATGGAGCCAAAAGGTGCTGCTGTTCATCGCCTATAGCCACACTACCCTGAAAGTGCCTGCTCTCGTCTGATCTGTGAAGTGATACAGGGGCAGGCCTGGTTAGTACCTGGATGGGAGACCGCCTGAGAAGTTTTCAAAGCTTCATTTTTTCAAGGTTTGATTTTTTAAAGTTTTCAAAGTTTGAGTTTTCAAAGTTTGAGTTTTCAAAGTTTGAGTTTTCAAAGTTTGAGTTTTCAAAGTTTTCAAAGTTTAATTTTTCAAAGTTTTCAACGTTTTCAAAATTTGATTTTTCAAAGTTTTCAAAGTTTAAATTTTTTCAAAGTTTTCAAAGTTTGATTTTTTCAACGTTTTCAAGGTTTGATTTTTCAACGTTTTCAAAGTTTCATTTTTTCAACGTTTTCAACGTTTTCAAGGTTTGATTTTTCAACGTTTTCAAAGTTTAATTTTTCAGTTTTCAGTTTCATTTTTCAAAGTTTTCATTTTCATTTTTCCACAGTGCCGCTGACAAGTCAAGAAGCCGAAAAGTGCCGCTGTTCATCGCCTACGGCCACACCACCCTGAAAGTGCCTGATCTCGTCTGATCTCAGATACAGGGTCGGGCCTGGTTAGTACCTGGATGGGAGACCGCCTGGGAATACCAGGTGTCGTAGGCTTTTCAAAGTTTTCAACTTTATTTTGCCACAGCATCGCCGACAAGTCATGGAGCCAAAAGGTGCTGCTGTTCATTGCCTATAGCCACACTACCCTGAAAGTGCCTGCTCTCGTCTGATCTGTGAAGTGATACAGGGGCAGGCCTGGTTAGTACCTGGATGGGAGACCGCCTGAGAAGTTTTCAAAGCTTCATTTTTTCAAGGTTTGATTTTTTAAAGTTTTCAAAGTTTGAGTTTTCAAAGTTTGAGTTTTCAAAGTTTGAGTTTTCAAAGTTTGAGTTTTCAAAGTTTTCAAAGTTTAATTTTTCAAAGTTTTCAACGTTTTCAAAATTTGATTTTTCAAAGTTTTCAAAGTTTAAATTTTTTCAAAGTTTTCAAAGTTTGATTTTTTCAACGTTTTCAAGGTTTGATTTTTCAACGTTTTCAAAGTTTCATTTTTTCAACGTTTTCAACGTTTTCAAGGTTTGATTTTTCAACGTTTTCAAAGTTTAATTTTTCAGTTTTCAGTTTCATTTTTCAAAGTTTTCATTTTCATTTTTCCACAGTGCCGCTGACAAGTCAAGAAGCCGAAAAGTGCCGCTGTTCATCGCCTACGGCCACACCACCCTGAAAGTGCCTGATCTCGTCTGATCTCAGAAGCGATACAGGGTCGGGCCTGGTTAGTACCTGGATGGGAGACCGCCTGGGAATACCAGGTGTCGTAGGCTTTTCAAAGTTTTCAACTTTATTTTGCCACAGCATCGCCGACAAGTCATGGAGCCAAAAGGTGCTGCTGTTCATCGCCTATAGCCACACTACCCTGAAAGTGCCTGCTCTCGTCTGATCTGTGAAGTGATACAGGGGCAGGCCTGGTTAGTACCTGGATGGGAGACCGCCTGAGAAGTTTTCAAAGCTTCATTTTTTCAAGGTTTGATTTTTTAAAGTTTTCAAAGTTTGAGTTTTCAAAGTTTGAGTTTTCAAAGTTTGAGTTTTCAAAGTTCGAGTTTTCAAAGTTTGAGTTTTCAAAGTTTCAAAGTTTAATTTTTCAAAGTTTTCAACGTTTTCAAAATTTGATTTTTCAAAGTTTTCAAAGTTTAAATTTTTTCAAAGTTTTCAAAGTTTGATTTTTTCAACGTTTTCAAGGTTTGATTTTTCAACGTTTTCAAAGTTTCATTTTTTCAACGTTTTCAACGTTTTCAAGGTTTGATTTTTCAACGATTTTCAAAGTTTCAATTTTTCAGTTTTCAGTTTCATTTTTCAAAGTTTTCATTTTCATTTTTCCACAGTGCCGCTGACAAGTCAAGAAGCCGAAAAGTGCCGCTGTTCATCGCCTACGGCCACACCACCCTGAAAGTGCCTGATCTCGTCTGATCTCAGAAGCGATACAGGGTCGGGCCTGGTTAGTACCTGGATGGGAGACCGCCTGGGAATACCAGGTGTCGTAGGCTTTTCAAAGTTTTCAACTTTATTTTGCCACAGCATCGCCGACAAGTCATGGAGCCAAAAGGTGCTGCTGTTCATCGCCTATAGCCACACTACCCTGAAAGTGCCTGCTCTCGTCTGATCTGTGAAGTGATACAGGGTCAGGCCTGGTTAGTACCTGGATGGGAGACCGCCTGAGAAGTTTTCAAAGCTTCATTTTTTCAAGGTTTGATTTTTTAAAGTTTTCAAAGTTTGAGTTTTCAAAGTTTGAGTTTTCAAAGTTTGAGTTTTCAAAGTTTTCAAAGTTTCAAGTTTCAAAATTGATTTTTCAAAGTTTTCAAAGTTTAAATTTTTTCAAAGTTTTCAAAGTTTGATTTTTTCAACGTTTTCAAGGTTTGATTTTTCAACGTTTTCAAAGTTTCATTTTTTCAACGTTTTCAACGTTTTCAAGGTTTGATTTTTCAACGTTTTCAAAGTTTAATTTTTCAGTTTTCAGTTTCATTTTTCAAAGTTTTCATTTTCATTTTTCCACAGTGCCGCTGACAAGTCAAGAAGCCGAAAAGTGCCGCTGTTCATCGCCTACGGCCACACCACCCTGAAAGTGCCTGATCTCGTCTGATCTCAGAAGCGATACAGGGTCGGGCCTGGTTAGTACCTGGATGGGAGACCGCCTGGGAATACCAGGTGTCGTAGGCTTTTCAAAGTTTTCAACTTTATTTTGCCACAGCATCGCCGACAAGTCATGGAGCCAAAAGGTGCTGCTGTTCATCGCCTATAGCCACACTACCCTGAAAGTGCCTGCTCTCGTCTGATCTGTGAAGTGATACAGGGGCAGGCCTGGTTAGTACCTGGATGGGAGACCGCCTGAGAAGTTTTCAAAGCTTCATTTTTTCAAGGTTTGATTTTTTAAAGTTTTCAAAGTTTGAGTTTTCAAAGTTTGAGTTTTCAAAGTTTGAGTTTTCAAAGTTTGAGTTTTCAAAGTTTGAGTTTTCAAAGTTTGAGTTTTCAAAGTTTTCAAAGTTTAATTTTTCAAAGTTTTCAAAGTTTGATTTTTTTCAACGTTTTCAAGGTTTGATTTTTCAACGTTTTCAAAGTTTCATTTTTTCAACGTTTTCAACGTTTTCAAGGTTTGATTTTTCAACGTTTTCAAAGTTTAATTTTTCAGTTTTCAGTTTCATTTTTCAAAGTTTCATTTTCATTTTTCCACAGTGCCGCTGACAAGTCAAGAAGCCGAAAAGTGCCGCTGTTCATCGCCTACGGCCACACCACCCTGAAAGTGCCTGATCTCGTCTGATCTCAGAAGCGATACAGGGTCGGGCCTGGTTAGTACCTGGATGGGAGACCGCCTGGGAATACCAGGTGTCGTAGGCTTTTCAAAGTTTTCAACTTTATTTTGCCACAGCATCGCCGACAAGTCATGGAGCCAAAAGGTGCTGCTGTTCATCGCCTATAGCCACACTACCCTGAAAGTGCCTGCTCTCGTCTGATCTGTGAAGTGATACAGGGGCAGGCCTGGTTAGTACCTGGATGGGAGACCGCCTGAGAAGTTTTCAAAGCTTCATTTTTCAAGGTTTGATTTTTTAAAGTTTTCAAAGTTTGAGTTTTCAAAGTTTGAGTTTTCAAAGTTTGAGTTTTCAAAGTTTGAGTTTTCAAAGTTTGAGTTTTCAAAGTTTTCAAAGTTTAATTTTCAAAGTTTTCAAAGTTTAATTTTTCAAAGTTTTCAAAGTTTGATTTTTTCAACGTTTTCAAGGTTTGATTTTTCAACGTTTTCAAAGTTTCATTTTTTCAACGTTTTCAACGTTTTCAAGGTTTGATTTTTCAACGTTTTCAAAGTTTAATTTTTCAGTTTTCAGTTTCATTTTTCAAAGTTTTCATTTTCATTTTTCCACAGTGCCGCTGACAAGTCAAGAAGCCGAAAAGTGCCGCTGTTCATCGCCTACGGCCACACCACCCTGAAAGTGCCTGATCTCGTCTGATCTCAGAAGCGATACAGGGTCGGGCCTGGTTAGTACCTGGATGGGAGACCGCCTGGGAATACCAGGTGTCGTAGGCTTTTCAAAGTTTTCAACTTTATTTTGCCACAGCATCGCCGACAAGTCATGGAGCCAAAAGGTGCTGCTGTTCATCGCCTATAGCCACACTACCCTGAAAGTGCCTGCTCTCGTCTGATCTGTGAAGTGATACAGGGGCAGGCCTGGTTAGTACCTGGATGGGAGACCGCCTGAGAAGTTTTCAAAGCTTCATTTTTCAATTAAAGTTTTCAAAGTTTGAGTTTTCAAAGTTTGAGTTTTCAAAGTTTGAGTTTTCAAAGTTTGAGTTTTCAAAGTTTGAGTTTTCAAAGTTTTCAAAGTTTAATTTTTCAAAGTTTTCAACGTTTTCAAAATTTGATTTTTCAAAGTTTTCAAAGTTTAAATTTTTTCAAAGTTTTCAAAGTTTGATTTTTTCAACGTTTTCAAGGTTTGATTTTTCAACGTTTTCAAAGTTTCATTTTTTCAACGTTTTCAACGTTTTCAAGGTTTGATTTTTCAACGTTTTCAAAGTTTAATTTTTCAGTTTTCAGTTTCATTTTTCAAAGTTTTCATTTTCATTTTTCCACAGTGCCGCTGACAAGTCAAGAAGCCGAAAAGTGCCGCTGTTCATCGCCTACGGCCACACCACCCTGAAAGTGCCTGATCTCGTCTGATCTCAGAAGCGATACAGGGTCGGGCCTGGTTAGTACCTGGATGGGAGACCGCCTGGGAATACCAGGTGTCGTAGGCTTTTCAAAGTTTTCAACTTTATTTTGCCACAGCATCGCCGACAAGTCATGGAGCCAAAAGGTGCTGCTGTTCATCGCCTATAGCCACACTACCCTGAAAGTGCCTGCTCTCGTCTGATCTGTGAAGTGATACAGGGGCAGGCCTGGTTAGTACCTGGATGGGAGACCGCCTGAGAAGTTTTCAAAGCTTCATTTTTTCAAGGTTTGATTTTTTAAAGTTTTCAAAGTTTGAGTTTTCAAAGTTTGAGTTTTCAAAGTTTGAGTTTTCAAAGTTCGAGTTTTCAAAGTTTGAGTTTTCAAAGTTTTCAAAGTTTAATTTTTCAAAGTTTTCAACGTTTTCAAAATTTGATTTTTCAAAGTTTTCAAAGTTTAAATTTTTTCAAAGTTTTCAAAGTTTGATTTTTTCAACGTTTTCAAGGTTTGATTTTTCAACGTTTTCAAAGTTTCATTTTTTCAACGTTTTCAACGTTTTCAAGGTTTGATTTTTCAACGTTTTCAAAGTTTAATTTTTCAGTTTTCAGTTTCATTTTTCAAAGTTTTCATTTTCATTTTTCCACAGTGCCGCTGACAAGTCAAGAAGCCGAAAAGTGCCGCTGTTCATCGCCTACGGCCACACCACCCTGAAAGTGCCTGATCTCGTCTGATCTCAGAAGCGATACAGGGTCGGGCCTGGTTAGTACCTGGATGGGAGACCGCCTGGGAATACCAGGTGTCGTAGGCTTTTCAAAGTTTTCAACTTTATTTTGCCACAGCATCGCCGACAAGTCATGGAGCCAAAAGGTGCTGCTGTTCATCGCCTATAGCCACACTACCCTGAAAGTGCCTGCTCTCGTCTGATCTGTGAAGTGATACAGGGGCAGGCCTGGTTAGTACCTGGATGGGAGACCGCCTGAGAAGTTTTCAAAGCTTCATTTTTTCAAGGTTTGATTTTTTAAAGTTTTCAAAGTTTGAGTTTTCAAAGTTTGAGTTTTCAAAGTTTGAGTTTTCAAAGTTTGAGTTTTCAAAGTTTGAGTTTTCAAAGTTTTCAAAGTTTAATTTTTCAAAGTTTTCAACGTTTTCAAAATTTGATTTTTCAAAGTTTTCAAAGTTTAAATTTTTTCAAAGTTTTCAAAGTTTGATTTTTTCAACGTTTTCAAGGTTTGATTTTTCAACGTTTTCAAAGTTTCATTTTTTCAACGTTTTCAACGTTTTCAAGGTTTGATTTTTCAACGTTTTCAAAGTTTAATTTTTCAGTTTTCAGTTTCATTTTTCAAAGTTTTCATTTTCATTTTTCCACAGTGCCGCTGACAAGTCAAGAAGCCGAAAAGTGCCGCTGTTCATCGCCTACGGCCACACCACCCTGAAAGTGCCTGATCTCGTCTGATCTCAGAAGCGATACAGGGTCGGGCCTGGTTAGTACCTGGATGGGAGACCGCCTGGGAATACCAGGTGTCGTAGGCTTTTCAAAGTTTTCAACTTTATTTTGCCACAGCATCGCCGACAAGTCATGGAGCCAAAAGGTGCTGCTGTTCATCGCCTATAGCCACACTACCCTGAAAGTGCCTGCTCTCGTCTGATCTGTGAAGTGATACAGGGGCAGGCCTGGTTAGTACCTGGATGGGAGACCGCCTGAGAAGTTTTCAAAGCTTCATTTTTTCAAGGTTTGATTTTTTAAAGTTTTCAAAGTTTGAGTTTTCAAAGTTTGAGTTTTCAAAGTTTGAGTTTTCAAAGTTTGAGTTTTCAAAGTTCGAGTTTTCAAAGTTTGAGTTTTCAAAGTTTTCAAAGTTTAATTTTTCAAAGTTTTCAACGTTTTCAAAATTTGATTTTTCAAAGTTTTCAAAGTTTAAATTTTTTCAAAGTTTTCAAAGTTTGATTTTTTCAACGTTTTCAAGGTTTGATTTTTCAACGTTTTCAAAGTTTCATTTTTTCAACGTTTTCAACGTTTTCAAGGTTTGATTTTTCAACGTTTTCAAAGTTTAATTTTTCAGTTTTCAGTTTCATTTTTCAAAGTTTTCATTTTCATTTTTCCACAGTGCCGCTGACAAGTCAAGAAGCCGAAAAGTGCCGCTGTTCATCGCCTACGGCCACACCACCCTGAAAGTGCCTGATCTCGTCTGATCTCAGAAGCGATACAGGGTCGGGCCTGGTTAGTACCTGGATGGGAGACCGCCTGGGAATACCAGGTGTCGTAGGCTTTTCAAAGTTTTCAACTTTATTTTGCCACAGCATCGCCGACAAGTCATGGAGCCAAAAGGTGCTGCTGTTCATCGCCTATAGCCACACTACCCTGAAAGTGCCTGCTCTCGTCTGATCTGTGAAGTGATACAGGGGCAGGCCTGGTTAGTACCTGGATGGGAGACCGCCTGAGAAGTTTTCAAAGCTTCATTTTTTCAAGGTTTGATTTTTTAAAGTTTTCAAAGTTTGAGTTTTCAAAGTTTGAGTTTTCAAAGTTTGAGTTTTCAAAGTTTGAGTTTTCAAAGTTTGAGTTTTCAAAGTTTTCAAAGTTTAATTTTTCAAAGTTTTCAACGTTTTCAAAATTTGATTTTTCAAAGTTTTCAAAGTTTAAATTTTTTCAAAGTTTTCAAAGTTTGATTTTTTCAACGTTTTCAAGGTTTGATTTTTCAACGTTTTCAAAGTTTCATTTTTTCAACGTTTTCAACGTTTTCAAGGTTTGATTTTTCAACGTTTTCAAAGTTTAATTTTTCAGTTTTCAGTTTCATTTTTCAAAGTTTTCATTTTCATTTTTCCACAGTGCCGCTGACAAGTCAAGAAGCCGAAAAGTGCCGCTGTTCATCGCCTACGGCCACACCACCCTGAAAGTGCCTGATCTCGTCTGATCTCAGAAGCGATACAGGGTCGGGCCTGGTTAGTACCTGGATGGGAGACCGCCTGGGAATACCAGGTGTCGTAGGCTTTTCAAAGTTTTCAACTTTATTTTGCCACAGCATCGCCGACAAGTCATGGAGCCAAAAGGTGCTGCTGTTCATCGCCTATAGCCACACTACCCTGAAAGTGCCTGCTCTCGTCTGATCTGTGAAGTGATACAGGGGCAGGCCTGGTTAGTACCTGGATGGGAGACCGCCTGAGAAGTTTTCAAAGCTTCATTTTTTCAAGGTTTGATTTTTTAAAGTTTTCAAAGTTTGAGTTTTCAAAGTTTGAGTTTTCAAAGTTTGAGTTTTCAAAGTTCGAGTTTTCAAAGTTTGAGTTTTCAAAGTTTTCAAAGTTTAATTTTTCAAAGTTTTCAACGTTTTCAAAATTTGATTTTTCAAAGTTTTCAAAGTTTAAATTTTTTCAAAGTTTTCAAAGTTTGATTTTTTCAACGTTTTCAAGGTTTGATTTTTCAACGTTTTCAAAGTTTCATTTTTTCAACGTTTTCAACGTTTTCAAGGTTTGATTTTTCAACGTTTTCAAAGTTTAATTTTTCAGTTTTCAGTTTCATTTTTCAAAGTTTTCATTTTCATTTTTCCACAGTGCCGCTGACAAGTCAAGAAGCCGAAAAGTGCCGCTGTTCATCGCCTACGGCCACACCACCCTGAAAGTGCCTGATCTCGTCTGATCTCAGAAGCGATACAGGGTCGGGCCTGGTTAGTACCTGGATGGGAGACCGCCTGGGAATACCAGGTGTCGTAGGCTTTTCAAAGTTTTCAACTTTATTTTGCCACAGCATCGCCGACAAGTCATGGAGCCAAAAGGTGCTGCTGTTCATCGCCTATAGCCACACTACCCTGAAAGTGCCTGCTCTCGTCTGATCTGTGAAGTGATACAGGGGCAGGCCTGGTTAGTACCTGGATGGGAGACCGCCTGAGAAGTTTTCAAAGCTTCATTTTTTCAAGGTTTGATTTTTTAAAGTTTTCAAAGTTTGAGTTTTCAAAGTTTGAGTTTTCAAAGTTTGAGTTTTCAAAGTTTGAGTTTTCAAAGTTTGAGTTTTCAAAGTTTTCAAAGTTTAATTTTTCAAAGTTTTCAACGT
Organism: Xenopus laevis; assembly: GCF_017654675.1. NCBI lineage: Eukaryota > Metazoa > Chordata > Amphibia > Anura > Pipidae > Xenopus > Xenopus laevis. Next base: position 164,146,486 of record NC_054381.1, read on the forward strand.
TTTCAAAATTTGATTTTTCAAAGTTTTCAAAGTTTAAATTTTTTCAAAGTTTTCAAAGTTTGATTTTTTCAACGTTTTCAAGGTTTGATTTTTCAACGTTTTCAAAGTTTCATTTTTTCAACGTTTTCAACGTTTTCAAGGTTTGATTTTTCAACGTTTTCAAAGTTTAATTTTTCAGTTTTCAGTTTCATTTTTCAAAGTTTTCATTTTCATTTTTCCACAGTGCCGCTGACAAGTCAAGAAGCCGAAAAGTGCCGCTGTTCATCGCCTACGGCCACACCACCCTGAAAGTGCCTGATCTCGTCTGATCTCAGAAGCGATACAGGGTCGGGCCTGGTTAGTACCTGGATGGGAGACCGCCTGGGAATACCAGGTGTCGTAGGCTTTTCAAAGTTTTCAACTTTATTTTGCCACAGCATCGCCGACAAGTCATGGAGCCAAAAGGTGCTGCTGTTCATCGCCTATAGCCACACTACCCTGAAAGTGCCTGCTCTCGTCTGATCTGTGAAGTGATACAGGGGCAGGCCTGGTTAGTACCTGGATGGGAGACCGCCTGAGAAGTTTTCAAAGCTTCATTTTTTCAAGGTTTGATTTTTTAAAGTTTTCAAAGTTTGAGTTTTCAAAGTTTGAGTTTTCAAAGTTTGAGTTTTCAAAGTTTGAGTTTTCAAAGTTCGAGTTTTCAAAGTTTGAGTTTTCAAAGTTTTCAAAGTTTAATTTTTCAAAGTTTTCAACGTTTTCAAAATTTGATTTTTCAAAGTTTTCAAAGTTTAAATTTTTTCAAAGTTTTCAAAGTTTGATTTTTTCAACGTTTTCAAGGTTTGATTTTTCAACGTTTTCAAAGTTTCATTTTTTCAACGTTTTCAACGTTTTCAAGGTTTGATTTTTCAACGTTTTCAAAGTTTAATTTTTCAGTTTTCAGTTTCATTTTTCAAAGTTTTCATTTTCATTTTTCCACAGTGCCGCTGACAAGTCAAGAAGCCGAAAAGTGCCGCTGTTCATCGCCTACGGCCACACCACCCTGAAAGTGCCTGATCTCGTCTGATCTCAGAAGCGATACAGGGTCGGGCCTGGTTAGTACCTGGATGGGAGACCGCCTGGGAATACCAGGTGTCGTAGGCTTTTCAAAGTTTTCAACTTTATTTTGCCACAGCATCGCCGACAAGTCATGGAGCCAAAAGGTGCTGCTGTTCATCGCCTATAGCCACACTACCCTGAAAGTGCCTGCTCTCGTCTGATCTGTGAAGTGATACAGGGGCAGGCCTGGTTAGTACCTGGATGGGAGACCGCCTGAGAAGTTTTCAAAGCTTCATTTTTTCAAGGTTTGATTTTTTAAAGTTTTCAAAGTTTGAGTTTTCAAAGTTTGAGTTTTCAAAGTTTGAGTTTTCAAAGTTTGAGTTTTCAAAGTTTGAGTTTTCAAAGTTTGAGTTTTCAAAGTTTGAGTTTTCAAGTTTTCAAAGTTTGATTTTTCAAAGTTTTCAAAGTTTGATGTAGGCAGTGGTACATGACATGAAGCCATGCGAATGGTCACCGCAAGTATTCATGGACTGTTCAACATATATAACATATAAACCATTTTAACAACCAGTGTGGAAGTGATGACCAGTACCGGATCTCTATGTTTGTCGCTATGTCTCAGAAGTGCTAGGTGTCGCAGTGCCGGAGGTGCCAGTTACCCACGTTGTGGGTGTTCGTCACAAGCTAATAGGAGGATCCCCACTTATAGTTCTCAAGGAAAACCATTCTGTGTGTTGGAAGCATTCTTGTAGCCTAACCTTTATTGCCTGTGGAATGATGTCAATAAACGTCTCCCACGTTTCGAAAAATCGTTGAACTATTGTGTTTTTATTTAAGGACGATTCTACCCAGTCCATATAAAAAACTCTGACTAATTTCTCCAGAAATATCTTGACAGTGGGCGGTGTATTCAATATCCAGACCTGAAGGATCGTTTTCTTAGCTACTGCGGATATAATTAGTAGTAATCTTTCAGTTTTTCAGTTTCATTCAAGTTTTCATTTTTTCCACAGTGCCGCTGACAAGTCAAGAAGCCGAAAAGTGCCGCTGTTCATCGCCTACGGCCACACCACCCTGAAAGTGCCTGATCTCGTCTGATCTCAGAAGCGATACAGGGTCGGGCCTGGTTAGTACCTGGATGGGAGACCGCCTGGGAATACCAGGTGTCGTAGGCTTTTCAAAGTTTTTCAACTTTATTTTGCCACAGCATCGCCGACAAGTCATGGAGCCAAAAGGTGCTGCTGTTCATCGCCTATAGCCACACTACCCTGAAAGTGCCTGCTTCTCGTCTGATCTGTGAAGTGATACAGGGGCAGGCCTGTTGAGTTTCAAGTTTGAGTTTTCAAAGTTTGAGTTTTCAAAGTTTGAGTTTTCAAAGTTTGAGTTTTCAAAGTTCGAGTTTTCAAAGTTTGAGTTTTCAAAGTTTTCAAAGTTTAATTTTTCAAAGTTTTCAACGTTTTCAAAATTTGATTTTTCAAAGTTTTCAAAGTTTAAATTTTTTCAAAGTTTTCAAAGTTTGATTTTTTCAACGTTTTCAAGGTTTGATTTTTCAACGTTTTCAAAGTTTCATTTTTTCAACGTTTTCAACGTTTTCAAGGTTTGATTTTTCAACGTTTTCAAAGTTTAATTTTTCAGTTTTCAGTTTCATTTTTCAAAGTTTTCATTTTCATTTTTCCACAGTGCCGCTGACAAGTCAAGAAGCCGAAAAGTGCCGCTGTTCATCGCCTACGGCCACACCACCCTGAAAGTGCCTGATCTCGTCTGATCTCAGAAGCGATACAGGGTCGGGCCTGGTTAGTACCTGGATGGGAGACCGCCTGGGAATACCAGGTGTCGTAGGCTTTTCAAAGTTTTCAACTTTATTTTGCCACAGCATCGCCGACAAGTCATGGAGCCAAAAGGTGCTGCTGTTCATCGCCTATAGCCACACTACCCTGAAAGTGCCTGCTCTCGTCTGATCTGTGAAGTGATACAGGGGCAGGCCTGGTTAGTACCTGGATGGGAGACCGCCTGAGAAGTTTTCAAAGCTTCATTTTTTCAAGGTTTGATTTTTTAAAGTTTTCAAAGTTTGAGTTTTCAAAGTTTGAGTTTTCAAAGTTTGAGTTTTCAAAGTTTGAGTTTTCAAAGTTTGAGTTTTCAAAGTTTGAGTTTTCAAAGTTTTCAAAGTTTCAAGTTTTCAAAGTTTGATTTTCAAAGTTTTCAAAGTTTAATTTTTCAAAGTTTTCAAAGTTTTCAAAGTTTGATTTTTCAAAGTTTTCAAAGTTTGATTTTTTCAACGTTTTCAAGGTTTGATTTTTCAACGTTTTCAAAGTTTCATTTTTTCAACGTTTTCAACGTTTTCAAGGTTTGATTTTTCAACGTTTTCAAAGTTTAATTTTTCAGTTTTCAGTTTCATTTTTCAAAGTTTTCATTTTCATTTTTCCACAGTGCCGCTGACAAGTCAAGAAGCCGAAAAGTGCCGCTGTTCATCGCCTACGGCCACACCACCCTGAAAGTGCCTGATCTCGTCTGATCTCAGAAGCGATACAGGGTCGGGCCTGGTTAGTACCTGGATGGGAGACCGCCTGGGAATACCAGGTGTCGTAGGCTTTTCAAAGTTTTCAACTTTATTTTGCCACAGCATCGCCGACAAGTCATGGAGCCAAAAGGTGCTGCTGTTCATCGCCTATAGCCACACTACCCTGAAAGTGCCTGCTCTCGTCTGATCTGTGAAGTGATACAGGGGCAGGCCTGGTTAGTACCTGGATGGGAGACCGCCTGAGAAGTTTTCAAAGCTTCATTTTTTCAAGGTTTGATTTTTTAAAGTTTTCAAAGTTTGAGTTTTCAAAGTTTGAGTTTTCAAAGTTTGAGTTTTCAAAGTTTGAGTTTTCAAAGTTCGAGTTTTCAAAGTTTGAGTTTTCAAAGTTTTCAAAGTTTAATTTTTCAAAGTTTTCAACGTTTTCAAAATTTGATTTTTCAAAGTTTTCAAAGTTTAAATTTTTTCAAAGTTTTCAAAGTTTGATTTTTTCAACGTTTTCAAGGTTTGATTTTTCAACGTTTTCAAAGTTTCATTTTTTCAACGTTTTCAACGTTTTCAAGGTTTGATTTTTCAACGTTTTCAAAGTTTAATTTTTCAGTTTTCAGTTTCATTTTTCAAAGTTTTCATTTTCATTTTTCCACAGTGCCGCTGACAAGTCAAGAAGCCGAAAAGTGCCGCTGTTCATCGCCTACGGCCACACCACCCTGAAAGTGCCTGATCTCGTCTGATCTCAGAAGCGATACAGGGTCGGGCCTGGTTAGTACCTGGATGGGAGACCGCCTGGGAATACCAGGTGTCGTAGGCTTTTCAAAGTTTTCAACTTTATTTTGCCACAGCATCGCCGACAAGTCATGGAGCCAAAAGGTGCTGCTGTTCATCGCCTATAGCCACACTACCCTGAAAGTGCCTGCTCTCGTCTGATCTGTGAAGTGATACAGGGGCAGGCCTGGTTAGTACCTGGATGGGAGACCGCCTGAGAAGTTTTCAAAGCTTCATTTTTTCAAGGTTTGATTTTTTAAAGTTTTCAAAGTTTGAGTTTTCAAAGTTTGAGTTTTCAAAGTTTGAGTTTTCAAAGTTCGAGTTTTCAAAGTTTGAGTTTTCAAAGTTTTCAAAGTTTAATTTTTCAAAGTTTTCAACGTTTTCAAAATTTGATTTTTCAAAGTTTTCAAAGTTTAAATTTTTTCAAAGTTTTCAAAGTTTGATTTTTTCAACGTTTTCAAGGTTTGATTTTTCAACGTTTTCAAAGTTTCATTTTTTCAACGTTTTCAACGTTTTCAAGGTTTGATTTTTCAACGTTTTCAAAGTTTAATTTTTCAGTTTTCAGTTTCATTTTTCAAAGTTTTCATTTTCATTTTTCCACAGTGCCGCTGACAAGTCAAGAAGCCGAAAAGTGCCGCTGTTCATCGCCTACGGCCACACCACCCTGAAAGTGCCTGATCTCGTCTGATCTCAGAAGCGATACAGGGTCGGGCCTGGTTAGTACCTGGATGGGAGACCGCCTGGGAATACCAGGTGTCGTAGGCTTTTCAAAGTTTTCAACTTTATTTTGCCACAGCATCGCCGACAAGTCATGGAGCCAAAAGGTGCTGCTGTTCATCGCCTATAGCCACACTACCCTGAAAGTGCCTGCTCTCGTCTGATCTGTGAAGTGATACAGGGGCAGGCCTGGTTAGTACCTGGATGGGAGACCGCCTGAGAAGTTTTCAAAGCTTCATTTTTTCAAGGTTTGATTTTTTAAAGTTTTCAAAGTTTGAGTTTTCAAAGTTTGAGTTTTCAAAGTTTGAGTTTTCAAAGTTCGAGTTTTCAAAGTTTGAGTTTTCAAAGTTTTCAAAGTTTAATTTTTCAAAGTTTTCAACGTTTTCAAAATTTGATTTTTCAAAGTTTTCAAAGTTTAAATTTTTTCAAAGTTTTCAAAGTTTGATTTTTTCAACGTTTTCAAGGTTTGATTTTTCAACGTTTTCAAAGTTTCATTTTTTCAACGTTTTCAACGTTTTCAAGGTTTGATTTTTCAACGTTTTCAAAGTTTAATTTTTCAGTTTTCAGTTTCATTTTTCAAAGTTTTCATTTTCATTTTTCCACAGTGCCGCTGACAAGTCAAGAAGCCGAAAAGTGCCGCTGTTCATCGCCTACGGCCACACCACCCTGAAAGTGCCTGATCTCGTCTGATCTCAGAAGCGATACAGGGTCGGGCCTGGTTAGTACCTGGATGGGAGACCGCCTGGGAATACCAGGTGTCGTAGGCTTTTCAAAGTTTTCAACTTTATTTTGCCACAGCATCGCCGACAAGTCATGGAGCCAAAAGGTGCTGCTGTTCATCGCCTATAGCCACACTACCCTGAAAGTGCCTGCTCTCGTCTGATCTGTGAAGTGATACAGGGGCAGGCCTGGTTAGTACCTGGATGGGAGACCGCCTGAGAAGTTTTCAAAGCTTCATTTTTTCAAGGTTTGATTTTTTAAAGTTTTCAAAGTTTGAGTTTTCAAAGTTTGAGTTTTCAAAGTTTGAGTTTTCAAAGTTTGAGTTTTCAAAGTTCGAGTTTTCAAAGTTTGAGTTTTCAAAGTTTTCAAAGTTTAATTTTTCAAAGTTTTCAACGTTTTCAAAATTTGATTTTTCAAAGTTTTCAAAGTTTAAATTTTTTCAAAGTTTTCAAAGTTTGATTTTTTCAACGTTTTCAAGGTTTGATTTTTCAACGTTTTCAAAGTTTCATTTTTTCAACGTTTTCAACGTTTTCAAGGTTTGATTTTTCAACGTTTTCAAAGTTTAATTTTTCAGTTTTCAGTTTCATTTTTCAAAGTTTTCATTTTCATTTTTCCACAGTGCCGCTGACAAGTCAAGAAGCCGAAAAGTGCCGCTGTTCATCGCCTACGGCCACACCACCCTGAAAGTGCCTGATCTCGTCTGATCTCAGAAGCGATACAGGGTCGGGCCTGGTTAGTACCTGGATGGGAGACCGCCTGGGAATACCAGGTGTCGTAGGCTTTTCAAAGTTTTCAACTTTATTTTGCCACAGCATCGCCGACAAGTCATGGAGCCAAAAGGTGCTGCTGTTCATCGCCTATAGCCACACTACCCTGAAAGTGCCTGCTCTCGTCTGATCTGTGAAGTGATACAGGGGCAGGCCTGGTTAGTACCTGGATGGGAGACCGCCTGAGAAGTTTTCAAAGCTTCATTTTTTCAAGGTTTGATTTTTTAAAGTTTTCAAAGTTTGAGTTTTCAAAGTTTGAGTTTTCAAAGTTTGAGTTTTCAAAGTTTGAGTTTTCAAAGTTTGAGTTTTCAAAGTTTGAGTTTTCAAAGTTTCAAGTTTTTCAAAGTTTTCAACGTTTTCAAAATTTGATTTTTCAAAGTTTTCAAAGTTTAAATTTTTTCAAAGTTTTCAAAGTTTGATTTTTTCAACGTTTTCAAGGTTTGATTTTTCAACGTTTTCAAAGTTTCATTTTTTCAACGTTTTCAACGTTTTCAAGGTTTGATTTTTCAACGTTTTCAAAGTTTAATTTTTCAGTTTTCAGTTTCATTTTTCAAAGTTTTCATTTTCATTTTTCCACAGTGCCGCTGACAAGTCAAGAAGCCGAAAAGTGCCGCTGTTCATCGCCTACGGCCACACCACCCTGAAAGTGCCTGATCTCGTCTGATCTCAGAAGCGATACAGGGTCGGGCCTGGTTAGTACCTGGATGGGAGACCGCCTGGGAATACCAGGTGTCGTAGGCTTTTCAAAGTTTTCAACTTTATTTTGCCACAGCATCGCCGACAAGTCATGGAGCCAAAAGGTGCTGCTGTTCATCGCCTATAGCCACACTACCCTGAAAGTGCCTGCTCTCGTCTGATCTGTGAAGTGATACAGGGGCAGGCCTGGTTAGTACCTGGATGGGAGACCGCCTGAGAAGTTTTCAAAGCTTCATTTTTTCAAGGTTTGATTTTTTAAAGTTTTCAAAGTTTGAGTTTTCAAAGTTTGAGTTTTCAAAGTTTGAGTTTTCAAAGTTTGAGTTTTCAAAGTTTGAGTTTTCAAAGTTTTCAAAGTTTAATTTTTCAAAGTTTTCAACGTTTTCAAAATTTGATTTTTCAAAGTTTTCAAAGTTTAAATTTTTTCAAAGTTTTCAAAGTTTGATTTTTTCAACGTTTTCAAGGTTTGATTTTTCAACGTTTTCAAAGTTTCATTTTTTCAACGTTTTCAACGTTTTCAAGGTTTGATTTTTCAACGTTTTCAAAGTTTAATTTTTCAGTTTTCAGTTTCATTTTTCAAAGTTTTCATTTTCATTTTTCCACAGTGCCGCTGACAAGTCAAGAAGCCGAAAAGTGCCGCTGTTCATCGCCTACGGCCACACCACCCTGAAAGTGCCTGATCTCGTCTGATCTCAGAAGCGATACAGGGTCGGGCCTGGTTAGTACCTGGATGGGAGACCGCCTGGGAATACCAGGTGTCGTAGGCTTTTCAAAGTTTTCAACTTTATTTTGCCACAGCATCGCCGACAAGTCATGGAGCCAAAAGGTGCTGCTGTTCATCGCCTATAGCCACACTACCCTGAAAGTGCCTGCTCTCGTCTGATCTGTGAAGTGATACAGGGGCAGGCCTGGTTAGTACCTGGATGGGAGACCGCCTGAGAAGTTTTCAAAGCTTCATTTTTTCAAGGTTTGATTTTTTAAAGTTTTCAAAGTTTGAGTTTTCAAAGTTTGAGTTTTCAAAGTTTGAGTTTTCAAAGTTCGAGTTTTCAAAGTTTGAGTTTTCAAAGTTTTCAAGTTTAATTTTTCAAAGTTTTCAACGTTTTCAAAATTTGATTTTTCAAAGTTTTCAAAGTTTAAATTTTTTCAAAGTTTTCAAAGTTTGATTTTTTCAACGTTTTCAAGGTTTGATTTTTCAACGTTTTCAAAGTTTCATTTTTTCAACGTTTTCAACGTTTTCAAGGTTTGATTTTTCAACGTTTTCAAAGTTTAATTTTTCAGTTTTCAGTTTCATTTTTCAAAGTTTTCATTTTCATTTTTCCACAGTGCCGCTGACAAGTCAAGAAGCCGAAAAGTGCCGCTGTTCATCGCCTACGGCCACACCACCCTGAAAGTGCCTGATCTCGTCTGATCTCAGAAGCGATACAGGGTCGGGCCTGGTTAGTACCTGGATGGGAGACCGCCTGGGAATACCAGGTGTCGTAGGCTTTTCAAAGTTTTCAACTTTATTTTGCCACAGCATCGCCGACAAGTCATGGAACCAAAAGGTGCTGCAGTTCATCGCCTATAGCCACACTTAGGGATGTAGCGAACGTCGGAAAAAATGTTCGCGAACATGTTCGCGAACTTCCGGACAAAAATGTGAACGGTTCGCGAACGTCACAAACCCCATAGACTTCAATGGGAAGGCGAATTTTAAAAGCTAGAAAAGACATTTCTGGCCAGAAAAATGATTTTAAAGTTGTTTAAAGGGTGCAACGACCTGGACAGTGGCATGCCAGAGGGGGATCAAGGGCAAAAATGTTTCTGAAAAATACATTGTTGACACAGCACTGCGTTTTGTGCTGTAAAGGGCAGAAATCACACTACGTCACTCAGGTGATGTTTCTGGACACGGAATGTGAAAAAGCTCACAGAGCTAGGTGGCACTTGGTTAAAGACTGGGCAAACAATGCCTGCAAAGGCAACGTATACAGTAGTGGATATGGAATATATTATTGCTGCTGTAAAAACATCACTCAGGTGATGTTTACGGACACGGAATTATTATTGTTATTATTTAGACAGAATGTGAAAAAGCTCACACAGCTAGGTGGCACTTGCATACCTCCCAACGGTCCCTCTTTTGACCACTCAACCCCCTGTCCCTCTTTTGTACTGGAAAGTCCCTCTTTTCTCTGCACTGAACAGCCAGAAAAAAACCAGTTTCTAACTTAATTAGCTTTTGGCAGAGAGCTCAGAACAGCTAACAGGTGCAAATAAGATACTTTGTAACAATTTTTATGAATGATACCGTCAAGTGAGCAAATAATAGTTTTTAATTACTAGTTGCTTGTCACCTCCATGATGTTCGTCCTGTTGGTGGCAATATTTCTGTAGTGGTGTGTTTAGCAGTCACCGTGCTTGTGCGCACGTGCACGGTCAGGCAGAGGTAATTCAATGTACAGTGAAGTGAACCAAAAAACACTGATTCTGCAGTGTGGGCCCAGTTTTGGTCTACTTTATTGATCACCTGCGGTGACCATAAAAGATGCGATTTTGCCACTGTTGCAGAACCCTGAAAAATTAGGCATGTGTACTTTCCTGAAAAATTATGTTTTTTTTGTCGCAGCCACTGAAGCACAGAGGCCAGAAAAAATATGCCATATGAATGCTAAAAATATAAATTTTTTCTGTCGCAGCCACTGAAGCACAGAGGCCAGAAAAAATATGCCATATGAATGCTAAAAATATAATTTTTTTTTGTCGCAGCCACTGAAGCACAGAGGCCAGAAAAAATATGCCATATAAATGCTGAAAAATTGTTTTTTTTTTTGTCGCAGCCACTGAAGCACAGAGGCCAGAAAAAATATTCCATATGAATGCTAAAAATATAAAAAAAAAATTGTCGTAGCCACTGAAGCACAGAGGCCAGAAAAAATATGCCATATGAATGCTAAAATATAAAAAAAAAATTGTCGCAGCCACTGAAGCACAGAGGCCAGAAAAAATATGCCATATAAATGCTGAAAATAGTCATTTTTTTTGTCGCAGCCACTGAAGCACAGAGGCCAGAAAAAATATGCCATATAAATGCTAAAAATAGTCATTTTTTTTGTCGCAGCCACTGAAGCACAGAGGCCAGAAAAAAATATGATATATAAATGCTGAAAATAGTCATTTTTTTTGTCGCAGCCACTGAAGCACAGAGGCCAGAAAAAATATGCCATATAAATGCTAAAAATAGTCATTTTTTTTGTCGCAGCCACTGAAGCACAGAGGCCAGAAAAAATATGCCATATAAATGCTAAAACTAGTCATTTTTTTTGTCGCAGCCACAGAAGCACAGAGGCCAGAAAAAATATGCCATATAAATGCTGAAAATAGTCATTTTTTTTGTTGCAGCCACTGAAGCACAGAGGCCAGAAAAAATATGCCATATAAATGCTGAAAATAGTCTTTTTTTTTTGTCGCAGCCACTGAAGCACAGAGGCCAGAAAAAATATGCCATATAAATGCTGAAAATAGTAATTTTTTTTGTCGCAGCCACTGAAGCACAGAGGCCAGAAAAAATATGCCATATAAATGCTAAAAATAGTCATTTTTTTTGTCGCAGCCACTGAAGCACAGAGGCCAGAAAAACTCAGGATTTACCTGTCCAAAAAGTTTTGATTCAAATGAAACCAAACCAGTAGGGTTTGCACCCTAGTTTGTAACGGTGGCGGAGGGAGGAGGACGCTAAAGGACAGCTGTGTGTGGAGTCATGCGGCGTGCAGAGAAGGACAGCTGCATGGGGAGTCAGAACAAGTCTTCCGGCGTGCAGTAACCCTCCGAGATCCATGCCTCGTTCATTTTAATAAAGGTCAGGTAATCCACACTTTTGTGACCTAGGCGAGTTCTCTTGTCAGTTACAATCCCTCCTGCTGCACTGAAGGTCCTTTCTGAGAGGACACTTGAGGCGGGGCAAGACAAGAGGTTCATGGCAAATTGTGACAGCTCTGGCCACAGATTAAGCCTGCGCACCCAGTAGTCCAGGGGTTCATCGCTCCTCAGAGTGTCGATATCTGCAGTTAATGCCAGGTAGTCCGCTACCTGCCGGTCGAGGCGTTCTTTGAGGGTGGATCCCGAAGGGTTGTGGCACTGCCTTGGACTGAAAAACATTTGCATGTCTGACGTTACAGAGTGGCCAAAGTGCATTGTCCTTGCAGGTGCGCTCGTGGCAGGATTACTGGCACCTCTGCCCCTGGAATGTTGATGAGTTCCTGAAGTGACATCACCCTTAAAAGCATTGTACAACATGTTTTGCAGGCTGGTTTGTAAATGCAGCATCCTTTCGGACTTGTGGTACGTTGGTAACATTTCTGCCACTTTATGCTTGTACCGAGGGTCTAGTAGCGTTGCGACCCAGTACAGGTCCTTCTCCTTAAGCCTCTTCATACGGGGGTCCTTCAACAGGCATGACAGCATGAAAGACCCCATTCTCACAAGGTTGGATGCAGAGGTATCCATCTCCGCTTCTCGTTATCAAGGACTACATCATCCACGGTCTCCTCCCCCCAGCCACGTACAAGACCAGGGGTCCCCAAACGGTCACCACAAGCCCCCTGGGAAGCCTGCTCCTGTTGGTCCTCCTCCTCCACAAAGCCACCTTCCTCCTCTGACTCCACTTCTGACACCTCTCCCTGCGTTGCAGCAGGTGCCTGGGCTCGTTCTGGTGATTCCGACCAGAAATCGTGCGCTTCCTGCTCCTCGTCACGCTGGTCTACAGCCTCATCTGTCACTCGTCGCATGGCACGCTCCAGGAAGAAAGCAAAGGGTATTAGGTCGCTGATGGTGCCTTCGGTGCGACTGACCATGTTTGTAACCTCTTCAAAAGGGCGCATGAGCCTGCAGGCATCGCGCATAAGCACCCCGTAACGGGGGAAAAAAATCCCCAGCTCTGCAGATCCAGTCCTACCACCCAGTTCAAACAGGTATTCATTGACGGCTCTTTGTTGTTGCAGCAGACGTTCAAACATGAGGAGCGTTGAATTCCAGCGAGTCTGGCTGTCGCAAATTAAACGCCTGACTGGCATGTTGTACCGCTGCTGAATGTCAGCAAGGCGTGCCATGGCTGTGTAGGAACGTCTGAAATGGGCCGACACCTTCCTGGACTGCCTGAGAATGTCCTGGAATCCTGGGTACTTCGAGATAAAACGTTGGACTATTAAATTCAGAACATGTGCCATGCAGGGCACATGTGTTAAATTGCCCAGTCTCAGTGCTGCCAACAGATTGCTTCCGTTGTCACACACCACTTTTCCGATCTTCAGTTGGTGTGGGGTCAGCCACCGATCGGCCTGTGACTGCAGAGATGACAGGAGTACAGATCCAGTATGGTTTCTGCTTTCCAGGCATGTCATCCCCAAGACAACATGACAATGGCGTACCTGGCACGTCGAATAGCCTAGGGGGAGCTGGGGGTGCACAGGTGTGGAGGAGGAGGACCCAGCAGCAGAGGAGGAGGAAGCAGAGGAAGAAGACGAGGTAGAGAGCGAAGGAGGAGTAGAGGTGGTGGCAGAACCGCGTGCAATCCGTGGCGGTGACACCAACTCCACTGTTGTTGTTGAGCCACGCATTCCCTGCTTCCCAGCCATAACCAAATTCACCCAGTGGGCAGTGTAGGTGACATACCTGCCCTGACCATGCTTGGAGGACCATGCGTCAGTAGTCATATGGACCTTTGCCCCAACACTAAGTGACAGAGATGCGGTGACTTGGCTCTGCACATGGTGGTACAGGTGTGGTATTCCCTTCTTTGAAAAAAAATTGCGGCTGGGTACCTTCCACTGCGGTGTCCCAATTACTACAAATTTGCGGAAGGCCTCAGAGTCCACCAGCTGGTATGGTAAAAGCTGGCGGGCTAAGAGTGCAGACAAGCCAGCTGTCAGACGCCGGGCAAGGGGGTGACTCGCAGACATTAGCTTCTTACGCTCAAACATGGCCCTCACAGAAACTTGGCTGGGGGCAGATGACTGGGAACTGGTGGTCAAGGTGGAAGGCGGAGTGGAGGGTGGTTCAGACGGGTCAAGGACAGCAGAGGTAGAGCAGTAAGATGCTGGACCAGAAGGAGGGTGGCTTTTAGTTTGTCTGCTGCCTTTGAGGTGTTGCTCCCATAGTGCTTTGTGCTTGCCGTTCATGTGCCTTCGCATAGAAGTTGTACCTATGTGGGTGTTGGGCTTCCCAAGACTCAGTTTCTGACTGCACTCATTGCAAATTACAACTCTTTTGTCAGAGGCACACACATTAAAAAAATCCCACACTGCTGACCTATTTGAAACTGGCAATCTGGCGGTAATAGTAGAAGTTGGCGGCAATGGCGGGTGCGTTGGCCGGCTGACCACAGGTGGCGATACATGTTGTTGCCCTACTGTTCCCTGCGAGCTGTCCTCCCTGCTTCTTCTAAGTCTTATTCTCCTCCTGCCTCTCTGACTCTCCGTCTCTCCATCTGAACTATCCTCCTCTTGCTCTCTTCTACTGGGCACCCACAAAACATCAATCTCCTCATCATCATTCTCCTCAGATGCATCAATTTCTTCTAACAGCTCACAGAAGGAAGCAGCAGCGGGGACCTCCTCATCACTCATTATGTCCATCTCTGTTGTGTTGTCTGCCAGAATTATATCTGGTGTAACGTCCTCATCTCCTTCATCTTCTTCTGCCAATAATGGTTGCGCATCACTCAGTTCAAAAAACTCATGTGTAAATAACTCCTCTGACTCCAGTGAAGAAGGGGCACCGGTGGTGGAGGAAGTGTTACGTGGGGTGCCCATAGCAGAGGAGGATGAGGATGTTGTGGCAAAGTTAGAAACGGTAGAGGATGGGGTGTGCTGTGTAAGCCAGTCAACTACCTCTTCAGCATTTTAGGAGTTCAGGGTAATTGCCTTTGTAAAACTGGGCAATTTCCTAGGGCCACAGGATAGCATAGCAGCACGGCCCCTAGTGCCTCTGCGTGGCGGCCTGCCTTTGCCTGGCATTTTTTTTAAAACAACAACAACAACAACAACTCAGGTGGTGTTTCTGGATTTAATATTATTATTGATATTTAGACAGAATGTGAACAAGCTCACACAGCTAGGTGGCAGTTGTTTGAAAATGAAGAACACACTGGGCAAACAATGCCTGCAAGGTCAACGTATACACTACAGCAGTGGATACGGAATATATTATTGCTGCTTGAAAAACATCACTCAGGTGGTGTTTCTGGAGACGGTATTATTATTGATATTTAGACAGAATGTGAACAAGCTCACACAGCTAGGTGGCCGTTGTTTGAAAATGAAGAACACACTGGGCAAACAAATTAAAACAATGCCTGCAAGGTCAACGTATACACTACAGCAGTGGATACGGAATATATTATTGCTGCTTGAAAAACGTCACTCAGGTGGTGTTTCTGGAGACGGTATTATTATTGATATTTAGACAGAATGTGAACAAGCTCACACAGCTAGGTGGCCGTTGTTTGAAAATGAAGAACACACTGGGCAAACAAATTGAAACAATGCCTGCAAGGTCAACGTATACACTACAGCAGTGGATACGGAATATATTATTGCTGCTTGAAAAACGTCACTCAGGTGGTGTTTCTGGAGACGGTATTATTATTGATATTTAGACAGAATGTGAACAAGCTCACACAGCTAGCTGGCCGTTGTTTGAAAATGAAGAACACACTGGGCAAACAAATTGAAACAATGCCTGCAAGGTCAACGTATACACTACAGCAGTGGATACGGAATATATTATTGCTGCTTGAAAAACGTCACTCAGGTGGTGTGTCTGGAGACGGTATTATTATTGATATTTAGACAGAATGTGAACAAGCTCACACAGCTAGGTGGCCGTTGTTTGAAAATGAAGAACACACTGGGCAAACAAATTGAAACAATGCCTGCAAGGTCAACGTATACACTACAGCAGTGGATACGGAATATATTATTGCTGCTTGAAAAACGTCACTCAGGTGGTGTTTCTGGAGACGGTATTATTATTGATATTTAGACAGAATGTGAACAAGCTCACACAGCTAGGTGGCCGTTGTTTGAAGAACACACTGGGCAAATAATGCCTGCAAGTGCACTACTATTGGTGCACTACTATGAAGAACAGCAAACAGCACTGGACACGTTAAAGAACAGTGAGATAAGTAAAATAAAAAAATATATATATATTAAAAAAAAAAATTACTCTGGTTGGTGCTGAACTACTAGGAGCAGCACACCAGTCCCACTCCCCACCCCAACACAGCTAGACTAATAGCACTGGGCTCTTATAGTAGCAAAGTAAAAAAACAAAAAGGAAATAAAAGCAGTCCTTACAAGGACTATTGGGTTACAGGCAGCAGTCAGCAGATGAGAGATCAGCAGCAGTGCCCACAGCAGCTACACACAGAGCACTGCAGTAGAAGGTAGATTACTAGTCAGCAAAGCTACCTAACCTAAAATGTCCCTCAAATCCCTGCAGAGTTCTGTCCCTACAATACAGAGCAGTATCAAGTAGATTACTAGCCAGCAAAGTTACTATCAACTGTCCCTCAAATCACTAACAGCTCTCTCCCTACACTAGCTCTTCCAAGCACACACAGGCAGAATGAAAAAACGCTGCAGGGCTTCAGTTTATATATGGAAGGGGAGTGGTCCAGGGGGTGTGGGGGTGGTCCAGGAGGGAGAGCTTCCTGATTGGCTGCCATGTATCTGCTGGTCTGGGGTGAGAGGTCAAAAATAAGCGCCAGCTATGGCGAACCCAAATTGGCGAACGTTGCGCGAAGTTCGCGAACATTCGGCGGACGCGAACACCCGATGTTCGCGCGAACACCCGATGTTCGCGCGAACTAGTTCGCGGGCGAACAGTCCGCGACATCCCTAGCCATACTACCCGGAAAGTGCCTGCTCTCGTCTGATCTGTGAAGTGATACAGGGTCAGGCCTGGTTAGTACCTGGATGGGTGACCGCCTGAGAAGTTTTCAAAGCTAAATTTTTTCAAGGTTTGATTTTTTAAAGTTTTCAAAGTTTGAGTTTTCAAAGTTTGAATTTTCAAAGTTTGAGTTTTCAAAGTTTGAGTTTTCAAAGTTTGAGTTTTCAAAGTTTTCAAAGTTTGATTTTTCAAAGTTTTCCAAGTTTCATTTTTTCAACGTTTTCAAGGTTTGATTTTTCAAAGTTTTCCAAGTTTAATTTTTTCAACGTTTTCAAGGTTTGATTTTTCAAAGTTTTCAAAGTTTCATTTTTTCAACGTTTTCAAAGTTTTCAAGGTTTGATTTTTCAAAGTTTTCAAAGTTTAATTTTTCAGTTTTCATTTTCATTTTTCAAAGTTTTCAACTTCATTTTTCCACAGTGCCGCTGACAAGTCAAGAAGCCGAAAAGTGCCGCTGTTCGTCGCCTACGGCCACACCACCCTGAAAGTGCCTGATCTCGTCTTATCTCAGTAGCGATACAGGGTCGGGCCTGGTTAGTACCTGGATGGGAGACCGCCTGGGAATACTAGGTGTCGTAGGCTTTTCAAAGTTTTCAACTTTATTTTGCCACAGCATCGCCGACAAGTCATGGAGCCAAAAGGTGCTGCTATTCATCGCCTATAGCCACACTACCCTGAAAGTGCCTGCTCTCGTCTGATCTGTGAAGTGATACGGGGTAAGGCCTGGTTAGTACCTGGATGGGAGACCGCCTGAGAAGTTTTCAAAGCTTCATTTTTTCAACTTTTTCAAGGTTTGATTTTTTAAAGTTTTCAAAGTTTGAGTTTTCAAAGTTTGAGTTTTCAAAGTTTTCAAAGTTTAATTTTTCAAAGTTTTCAAAGTTTAATTTTTCAAAGTTTTCAAAGTTTGATTTTTCAAAGTTTCATTTTTTCAACGTTTTCAAGGTTAGATTTTTCAAAGTTTTCAAAGTTTCATTTTTCAAAGTTTTCAAAGTTTGATTTTTCAAAGTTTTCAAAGTTTCATTTTTTCAACGTTTTCAAGGTTTGATTTTTCAAAGTTTTCAAAGTTTCATTTTTTCAATGTTTTCAACGTTTTCAAGGTTTGATTTTTCAAAGTTTTCAAAGTTTCATTTTTCAGTTTTCAACGTCATTTTTGCACAGTGCCACTGACAAGTCAAGAAGCCGAAAAGAGGTTCGGCGCCTGAGGTGATGGAGGCACAGAGGTAGAGCTCCTGCTTACCAGGGTAGAGAGTCGGCACATAGAAGCTGTTCTCTTCATTTGAAATTTGTTCGTGTTGGTTCCCGGAGTGAGGAGAGCCAGAGGAGCAGAGAGGAAGCAGGTTTTTTGGTGATTTGGCTTCGTATGACTGCTGAGGTGTTCCTGATGTGCTGAGCTCTTTAGTTACCTCACATTCTGCCATTGCATTTGTCAAGCCCACGCTGTTTTCCAGATTCACCTGTGAACTTGCGCTTCTCTTAACCGGGGGCTCTGCTGCATACTGGTTATATACTACATTTTGAGTCAGTTGTGGCAAGTTCTAAGCAACATATTTCTAACAAAATGGTGGCCTGTGATTTCCTGCTGGGACACTGAGTTATCAGCTAATTAGTCAGAGCTGCTGAGTCTTATTTTGTGTCACATTGTTTCAATCTTAGTGACAGGAATTTGTCACAGAAAAACAGTTATCTCTCTGCTGACTAAGACTAAACATTGTTAGTGATTGCTGTCATTACTGAGACTTTTGTTACACCTTTATTGTATACAATGTTGCAATTGCTTGAGGAGGATTGTAACCATAGCAACAAACCAATGGTTACTTCTTTGTGAAAGGAAAACAGTGACAAAGAATAAAACAAGAAGGAAAAATTGACTTGTAATAAAAGTTTTATTAATATTGGGATTGTTGCTCAGGTTTTCTAATATATGAAAACGTATTCTCCTTCCTTGACAATGTCTTCTAAAGCTAATGGCAAAACATATGAGAAGGCTAACAAGAAAAATATAAAGCTACAGGATAGGGATACAAATAGTATTTTCTTATCTCACAACTCTGCTCCTACAAGAACATCTTTATCTGACGACTACTCTCTTATTGCGGCTGAAGTAGCCAGACTCATTAATCCAGTTATAGAGTCAACAATTAGTAAGGCCATTGACAAACTGCAGATCAAAATTACTAGCATCTCTGAAAAGCTCTCTACACATGATAAAAGATTTGGCGAGATCGAGGATGTGGTTTCTCAACTCCAAGATGATATGATTGATTCTTTATCCAGGTTGGACTCTTTAGAGAAACAAAATCAAGAGCTTAAGTTGAAAGTGGATGACCTGGAAAATAGATCTCGGAGAAACAATCTCAGATTCATAAACATTCCTGAATCTTTCCAGAATGATTCCTTAAGCATGTTAATTTCCAAAACAATTCCCATCAAATTGGGTCTTCCTCAGGATTGTCAATGTTTCAAAATAGAGAGACTTCATAGGATTGGTCCACCTAAAGATCTCCAACCCATGAGACCAAGAGCAGTAATTGTCAAATACCTGGACTACACAGATAAAAATAGATTATTTCAAGCCTACAAAAAATTGAATACACTTGATGTTGAAGGAAATAAAATTTTGATATTTCAAGACTACTCATTGCTTCTGTCTCAAAAACGAAAGGAATTTTCCAAAACTTGCCAATCACTGGCTAATCTTCATATCAATTTTGCCTTGATGTATCCTGCTAAACTTAAGATTTTTCTGCCTTCTGGAGCCAGGGTTTTTAGTGATCCTAGAGAGGCGCACACTTTTGTTTCACATATGGAAAAGAAGAATAGTGGAAATCTTGCTTTGGTAACACCATCTAACTCAAAATGTGGCTCTCCCCCAAAGGATCAAAGACGGAAGAGATACGATACCCCTCGACAGTCTAGATTTTCTAAGGACACAAAACCTTCTCAAGTTCAGACCAAATCTAGGTCTAGGTCGAGATCTCCACTTCCTCCTAGAATAGGCAGTCTTCCACATTCCAGTGAAGAAGATATGATCCCTGATACTTGACTCTAAAAGGGAATAAACTTTTTCTTCAATATGACCCTGTAGTGGGTGTTATATTCTCTGTTTAACTCGTCTCATAGAGAGAGAGTTGTTAGTTTTCCATCCTTAGGGAAAAAAGGAAGTGTCCTATTACTTAGTATACCAAATTTGTTATTCGGTTCTATAAGTCACTATCTTTTAAATTTTACATGTTATTACTGATCAGTATTGTTTGCTCTGTTTTGTTTATACCAGTGGATGTAGCTATATATGTATTATTTTACTTAAATCAGCTCAAGCTCATCTTTCAGGTTGATGTCTTCATCTAGATCATATTCCTTGTCCTTTGTTTCCTGGAATGTCAATGGATTAAATCACTTTTCTAAGAGAAGGAGTATACTTAGTAGTTTAAAAAATACCAAATGTGACATAGCATTCCTACAAGAAACCCATCTTAATGGTTCAGAGAATGCTTGGTTGAAAAAAGATTGGGTTGGTGAGCTAGTCTTCTCCCCTGCTGTTAAGAAAAAATGTGGAGTAGCTATTTTATTTCATCGTAAACTGAATGTTGCTATAACAAAGTCGATAGAAGATGAACTTGGCAGATTTATTTACACTGAAGTACTCATTAATGATGTTGTGTGGCACTTGTGTTCCGTTTATGCTCCAAATAGTTCTAAGTCTGATTATTTTAATTGGCTCAAAAAACAAATTTCTATGCTTCCTGCTAACAATATAATTCTAGCAGGAGATTTAAATGAGTCTTTTCTTAGTTCTTTAGACAGATCGGATTGGAAATTGAATAATCCTTGTAAGAAATCTATGCTCCTACATAATTTTTGCAGAGATACTAACCTTAATGATGTTTGGAGACTTTTTCACCCTGCTGAAAAAGATTTTACCTTTTTCTCATCTGCTCATCATGTAGGTACAAGAATAGATTATTTTCTAATTTCCAATAATCTGATAAATAGAACTATTGAAGCAACTATAGGAGACATTAATATCTCAGACCATGCACCAATCTCATTTGTGGTCTCCATTTCACCTGCACCTCGAAACTATGTCTCTTGGTCCTTTCCTGATTCGCTTAAAGATAATCCAGACTTCATTAAGATGCTACATAGCAGATGGGATTTGTTTTTCAAGGAAAATAAATTACATTCAAAAGATCCATCCTTATTATGGGAAACTTGGAAGGCAGTGGTTAGAGGGGAAATATCTTCTTTTAAATCTCACTTCTTTAGGAAAGTTCACAAAAACTTTCTTGAGTTGAGTAAAAGACAAAGCATTTCTTACATTCGATTTAAACAACATCCCTCATTTGAGAATGCTCAAAAATATAAGAATATTTTAGATGAACTTAAAATTTGGATTAAATTTAGACAAAAATTTTTTGCATCTTTTTCGCAGGCTAGGCTTAAAAACTTAAGTAACAAAGCAAATAATTTGCTTTTTAATCTTACTAAGGCTGAAAATAAGCAGGCTAAACTTATTAAGATTAAAGATACTCATGATCAGCTAACAAATGATCCCAATAAAATTGTAAGCATTTTCAAAGATTTTTATAAAGATTTGTACTCTAATCCAAATATAAACTCTGAGAAAATGCAAGAATTCTTTGTAAATTGTAAAATCCCCCAGATTTCAAAGGGTCAGTTGGAAAAGCTAAATAGTCCAATTTCCTCTGAGGAAGTGTCCACTATTATTAATAATCTGAAAACTGCAAAGGCAGGTGGCCCTGATGGCCTAACTCCTTCTTTCTACAAAATTATGAAAGATAAAATCTCACCCTTTTTAACAAACCTATTCAATGATATATTATTCTTTGGAAAGAGCCTACCTTCTAGTGAAATATCAAATCTTAGAGTTATCCCAAAAAAAGACAAAGACTTATCCCTTCCCTCCTCCTATAGGCCTATTTCCTTGTTAAATCAAGATATCAAGATACTATCCAAGGTCCTTGCCGATAGGCTTTCTTTAATTCTTCCCTCTATAATATCCGAGGCCCAAAATGGTTTTATTAAGAATAGGTCAGGAGTAAAGAATATTAGGGCTCTGATCCATATCTTATACTTCGCCAAAAAACATAAAATCCCCAGTTCTATTTTTAATATTGATGCTGAAAAGGCGTTTGATAATATTACCTGGTATCACCTTTTTGTTTGCCTTAAGAAATTTGGTATCACAGGCCCCTTTTTCCAATATATCAAATATCTTTACAAAAATCCCAGAACACAAATAATTTTGGGGGAGCTAGGTCGCCACCTTTTGAAATATTTAAAGGGACAAGACAGGGCTGTCCTTTGTCGCCCCTTTTATTTAATATTGCTCTAGAACCGCTAATTCGTTTCCTTGATCAATCCAAGTCAATTCCGGGAATTACCATTAATAAAAGACATCTCAAGGTATTAGCCTTTGCCGACGACTTATTACTAATTTTAAAAAATCCTGAGTCCTCACTTAAGGTTGTCTTTGATTTATTCCGAGACTTTCAGTCCTTCTCTGGTTATAAAATTAATGTTGAGAAATCGGAAGTAATGAATATTTATGGTTCTTTTTCTAAATCTTTACTTAAGAAATTCCAACTTAAAAACCCAAAGAATCAGATCAAATATTTAGGATTAATAATTTCATCAGATCTAAATAATTTATATTCTTTGAATATCACTCCAGCCTGTCAAAAGGTTTTTTCCATGTGTGAAAAATGGGCTAATTCTCCCCTTAATATAAAGGGACGAGCACTCTTTTTTAAATCTTTGATATTTCCCAAGTTAATATATCCATTAATTAATCTCCCCTTGCTTATAAAACATTTTGATATTAAGAAACTTGACTCTGCCTTAAATAAATTTATTTGGAATGGTAAAAAGGCAAAAATTGCACTTCATAAATTAAGAGCTCCAGTTAAACTAGGAGGGTTAAATCTTCCTAACTTTAGAGCTTTTAATTTATCAGCCCTCACTAGATACTGTATTGAGTGGATCTCTCAAGGCAATAAATTTACAAACCCTGACATCGAGATCTTTCAAGAACCCTTCTTTGATATTTTATCTGTTTTACATAGCAAATGGGGAAATGTTCCTTGTGACTTTAAAAGGAATCCTCTTTATCGTGATTCTATTTTTGTGTGGAAACATTTATTCTCTCAACATGGGTATAGTTATACAGAAACCCCTTTCATGCCAGCAAAGCTCTTACTTAAACCCTCAGATTATCAAAAGTCTGATTCCTTTCTATTTTCTGCTAAGAGAAATTTACTAGTCTTAGTTAAAGACTTATTTGATCCACATAAGAAAACTTTACTGTCTTGGTCAAAACTCAAAAATGAGTACAAGCTTAATGAATCTGATAGATATTATTACTTAGCTTGTCAATGCGGTCTTTCTCTACTGCATGATAAAAACAATTTGATTTTAGCTGACCACAAGCTAGCAGATGATTTGGCAGAATTTTTGGAACTCCCCTGTTTGATTTCAATTAACTCTTTATCTAAAAAATTTTGGAATATTTATGGTACAGACTCACATCCATTATCTAAATCGTCCATTAAATGGACTGAGTTTTTACAATGTCAAGTGTCTCCCTCAGATTTGGTGAAATCTATTAATACTTATAATAAATTAATTTTGGCAGAGAGTTGGAGAATACAACACTTTAAGCTTATTCATTTAGGATATGGGAAAATGTTTGCTAAAAGTACCTCTAATAGTCCTATATCATTTTGTCCTAAATGTGACGAGACTAATGTGTCAATTTTTCATTATTTATGGTCCTGTCCAAAAATTAACCTTTTTTGGAGGGAAGTTACTAATTTTTTGAATTCTAGACTGAAGATAAAAATTAAACTATCTCCGTGTATTGCTTTACTGCATCTAGATATTAATATGCTTTCTGCAAATCCTAAGTCAAATATTATCTCCCATGAGAGTAAATTATTGACTTCCTTTTTTCTAGCTGCTTCTAGGAAAGCTTTATTTAATTTCTGGTTACAAAAGGAACCCCCCTCATTATCGGACATCATCTCTTATATGAATCAGCTTAGTTGGCAAGAAGCCTTAATAACTAAAACTAAAGGTAGTATTTCCAAAGATTCTTTTAGGCTGGTTTGGTCTCCTTATTTTGAAATCTGTAACTCCAATACTGGCGATCAAATAATGCGCTTTCTTCAATAGTTAGATGACCTATCTGACACTCCAGATGATAAATGGGCTTTTTCTTTCTTTTATTACTTGTGCATCCACTGGCTTAGTTAATTTTTAGTTCGTTTTTTGTTATTTTTCATGAATGATATAGTTTTGATACTATCATGCCATTGTCTCCTTTGCAACATATTTTCTTCATCTGCATAACATTTGTTGTCATTTTGATTTCATTTGTTTAATATGAAAATCAAATAAAATATTTTAAACAAAAGAAGCCGAAAAGTGCCGCTGTTCAATGCCTGTGGCCACACCACCCTGAAAGTGCCTGATCTCGTCTTGGATGGGAGACCGCCTGGGAATACTAGGTGTCGTAGGCTTTTCAAAGTTTTCAACTTTATTTTGCCACAGCATCGCCGACAAGTCATGGAGCCAAAAGGTGCTGCTATTCATCGCCTATAGCCACACTACCCTGAAAGTGCCTGCTCTCGTCTGATCTGTGAAGTGATACGGGGTAAGGCCTGGTTAGTACCTGGATGGGAGACCGCCTGAGAAGTTTTCAAAGCTTCATTTTTTCAACTTTTTCAAGGTTTGATTTTTTAAAGTTTTCAAAGTTTGAGTTTTCAAAGTTTGAGTTTTCAAAGTTTGAGTTTTCAAAGTTTTCAAAGTTTAATTTTTCAAAGTTTTCAAAGTTTAATTTTTCAAAGTTTTCAAAGTTTGATTTTTCAAAGTTTCATTTTTTCAACGTTTTCAAGGTTAGATTTTTCAAAGTTTTCAAAGTTTGATTTTTCAAAGTTTTCAAAGTTTGATTTTTCAAAGTTTTCAAAGTTTCATTTTTTCAACGTTTTCAAGGTTTGATTTTTCAAAGTTTTCAAAGTTTCATTTTTTCAATGTTTTCAACGTTTTCAAGGTTTGATTTTTCAAAGTTTTCAAAGTTTCATTTTTCAGTTTTCAAAGTTTTCAACGTCATTTTTGGCCTGGTTAGTACCTGGATGGGGGACCGCCTGGGTATACCAGGTGTCGTAGGCTTTTCAAAGTTTTCAACTTTATTTTGCCACAGCATCGCCGACAATCGTGGAGCCGAAAGGTGCTGCTGTTCATTGCCTATGGCCACACCACCCTGAAAGTGCCAGATCTCGTCTGATCTCTGAAGCAATACAGGGTCGGGCCTGGTTAATACCTGGATGGGAGACCGCCTGGGAATACCAGGTGTCGTAGGCTTTTCAACTTTTGACATTTTTTCAAAGTTTTCCACTTTGTGTCTTTGTGATTCCTCCTCGCTGTTTTCAAGTTTAATTTTTCAAAGTTTCATTTTTTCAACCTTTTCAACATTTAATTTTTTCAACGTTTTCAATGTTTTCAAGGTTTGATTTTTCAAAAGTTTCAAAGTTTGATTTTTCAAAGTTTTCAACGTTTAATTTCTTAAAGTTTTCAAAGTTTAATTTTTTTCAGTTTTCAAAGTTTAATTTTTTCAAACTTTTCAATGTTTTCAAAGTTTGTTTTTTCCAAGTTTTCAAAGTTTGATTTTTTCAAAGTTTTCAACATTTTCAAAGTTTGATTTTTCAAAGTTTTCTGTTTCTTTTTTTTAGTTTTTAAAAAAATTTTTTTTCAAGTTTTCAGTTTCATTTTATCAAAGTTTATAAAATTTCATTTTTCAAAGTTTTCAAAATTTCATTTTTTCAACGTTTTCAAAGTTTTCAAGGTTTGATTTTCAAAGTTTGAGTTTTCAAAGTTTGAGTTATCAAAGTTTTCAAAGTCTGAGTTTTCAAAGTTTTCAAAGTTTAGAGTTTTTTTCAGTTTTCAATGTTTTCAAAGTTTGATTTTTCAAAGGTTTCAAAGTTTGATTTTTCAAAGTTTTCAAAGTTTAATTTTTTCAAACTTTTCAAACTTTTCAAAGTTTTCAAAGTTTGATTTTTCAAAGTTTTCAAAGTTTCATTTTTTCAACGTTTTCTACGTTTAATTTTTCAAAGTTTTTTAAGTTTCTTTTTTTTAGTTTTTAAAAGAAGTTAGACTACCCAATGGATACTTGATGACAGCAATTGCAGATGGAAGCAATATAACTTAGAATAGGTGATTATTCATACAATAAATACAACCAAAAAAGTCAGTACATACAGTCTGCAAATATACAGGCAAAAATCAATAAATTTTTCAGTCTGAGCAAAAAAGACTGCTTGTTCAAAGATATGAAAGTACTCCTGACAAAACAATTTAAACATTTTCTTATAAAAATATTGTTGCTTAGTGATGTCAGGACTGGGTTTCAAACTCTGGACATTGTGCAGAGCTACTCATACATTTACCTTTTGTGTAACTGGAGGGCATTAGTGTCCTTTTACTATGAATTCTTGTTGTACCTATGATACTCCTACCTTTTGCTTCCTCTTTCTTCCCATCTCGTTATCTCCATATGTATTTCATTATTCAATCCTGAACCCCAATTTGTGAGTCTTTCTCTTAAAAAACTGTCCCCAGCTCCTTTACCAAAGTCTCCTATTAGCTCTCCTGCTCTTGTGCCAGTGCTCCAGTCACCTGCCTCTGTGCCAGTGCTCGAGATACTTGCCTCTGTGCCAGCACTCTAGTCACCTGCCTCTGTGTCAGCTCTCTGTCCAGTTCCAGCTCCTGTACTGGCGGTCTGTCCAGTTTCAGCTCCTGTGTCAACTCTCCGCCTAGTTCCAGCTCCTGTGCTGGCTCCCCATCCAGTTCCAGCTCTTGTGCCTGCACTTAATTACCTTAAACTAAAATTATAATATTCTGTTGACAAATATCTGGACTATAATCTTCTAGAACTCTTGTTTCTAAAAAGCAAGTACCCACCGGATCCTAGAAGTGCCCAGTGGTCAATCCTCAAGGTGTGTGTGTGTGTGTGGGGGTAATGTCAGGACTTACTGGGTTTCAAACTCTGTGCAGAACTACTTGTGCATTTACCTGTTATGCCACTGGAGGTCCTTAGTGTTCTTTTGCTAGGAATTCTGGTTGTACCTATTATATGTCTACCTTATTCTTCTTCTCTCCGTCCATCTTGTTATCCCCATTTGTATTTTATTATTCAATCCTGACTCTTTATAAGCCTGCCCGTTACCTTTGCTCAGCATAGTAACATAGTAACATAGTAAGTAAGGTTGAAAAAAGACACACGTCCATCAAGTTCAACCTTTTTGTTTTTTATCTGCCTAACTGCCAGTTGATCCAGAGGAAGGTAAAAAAAAACCTCTGAAGCCTCACCAATTTGTCTCAGAGGGGGGGGGGAAATTCCTTCCTGACTCCAAAATGGCAATTGGACTAGTCCCTGGATCAACTTGTACTATGAGCTATCTTCCATAACCCTGTATTCCCTCACTTGCTAAAAAGCCATCCAATCCCTTCTTAAAGCTATCTAATGTATCAGCCTGTACAACTGATTCAGGAAGAGAATTCCACATCTTCACAGCTCTCACAACTGTAAAAAAACCCTTCTGAATATTTAGGCGGAACCTCTTTTCTTCTAATCGGAATGGGTTACCTTGTGTCAGCTGGAAAGACCTACTGGTAAATAAAGCATTAGAGAGATTATTATATGATCCCCTTATATAGTTATACATAGTTATCACATCACCCCATGAGCGCCTCTTCTCCAGCGTGAACATCCCCAATTTGGCCAGTCTTTCCTCATAGCTAAGATTTTCCATATGTTTCACCAGCTTATTTGCCCTTCTCTGTACCCTCTCTAATACAATAATGTCCTGTTTGAGTGATGGAGACCAAAACTGTACGGCATATTCTAGATGGGGCCTTACAAGTGCTCTATACAGTGGAAGAATGACCCCCTCCTCTCGTGACTCTCTGCCCCATTTAATACAACTCAAGACCTTATTTGCCCTTGATGCTGCTGACTGCTATTGCTTGCAACAGCCAAGTTTATCATCTACAAAGACTCCAACCCTAACCCTAACCCATAATGGATTTGCCTAGTGCAGTACCATTAAGGGTGTAAGTGGCTTGGATATTTTTACATCCTAGGTGCATGACTTTACATTTATCAACATTGAATCTCATTTGCCACTTAGCTGCCCAGATTGCCAGTTTGTCAAGATCGGGATGCCACATTCTGGATGGAATTAATTGGGCTGGATAGTTTTGTTTCATCTGCAAACACTGATATAACACCCTCCCCTAAGTCATTAATGAACAAGTTAAATAAAGGTGGACCTAATACCAAGCCCTGGTGGACACCACTAAGAACCTTACTCCAAGTAGAGAATATACCATTAACAACCACCCTCTGTACCCGATCCTGTAGCCAGTTTCCTATCCATGTGCAAATGACTTCATTAAGCCCAACAGACCTTAGTTTAGAAAGCAGTCGTTTGTGGGGCACAGTATCAAACGCTTTGGCAAAATCCAAATAGATCTACTGCCCCCCCACTGTCCAACATCTTACTTACCACATCATAAAAAGCAATCAAATTTGTCTGACATGACCTATCCTTCATAAAGCCATGCTGATTGCTGCTCATAATGTCATTCACTAGGACAAAATTTTGAATGTGATCCCTTAACAAGCCTTCAAATAATTTGCCCACCACAGATGTCAAGTTTACTGGCCTATAATTGGCAGGCTGAGATTGTAATCCCTTTTTAAATATTGGAATAACATCAGCTTTTCTCCAATCCACAGGTACCATACCAGATGAAAGTGAATCTGAGAAAATCAGAAATAGGGGCTGGTCTAAAACTGAACTAAGCTCTCTTAGAACCCGGGGGTGTATGCCATCAGGCCCTGGAGCCTTGTTTACATTCATTTTTATTAAAGCTTTATGAATCATATCCTGAGTCAGCCACTGACTAGATTGAGATGAGCCATTAGTGCAGCTATAAAGTGAGCCTGGGAACTCAGACTCCTCTATTGTATACACTGAAGAAAAGAACTGATTTAACACATTTGCCTTTTCTGTATCTGTTACAACCATACTGGTACCATTATTTAATGGAGCAACACTCTCAACCTGCATCTTTTTACTATTAATATATTTAAAAAACTTTTTAGTGTTAGTTTTCACCTCCATCACAATTAACTCTTCATTTCCTGTCTTTGTAACATTTATTACAGTGTTTATATTCATTAAATGCAGCGTCTGTCCCAACAGATTTGTAGTTGTAGCCTTTCTCTTCTTTCCTATTAACTTCTTTACTTCTGTATTAAGCCACATAGGATGATTCTTAGAGTTTCAACATTTACCTCTTATGGGAATAAATTGAGAACAGTAAGGATGTAATATCATTTTAAATGACAACCATTTCTGTTCTGTGTTTTTAGCTGAAAACTTAATGCCCCAATCAATACTCTGTAGGGCAGCCATGAAGACACTAAAATTAGCTTTTCCAAAATTCATGGTTTTTGTTGCCCCAGTATATATTTGTTTTTTGCACCAGACATTAAATGATATAACATTATGGTCACTATTACCCAGGGGTTCAATGACTTGCACATTTGCTATAAGTTCTGACTCATTTGAGATCACTAAATCCAGAATAGCAGTTTTTCTGGTAGGCTCCTCAACAACCTGTGCCATAAAATTTTCATGCAACAAGTTTATAAATTTGTTCCCATTAACTGATCTGTCAGTACTGTTGCTCCAGTCAACATCTGGGTAATTAAAATCTCCTATTATCATTACTTTACCCAAACTAGCAGCCTTTTCTATTTGCATGAGGAGCTTCGCCTCCTCCTCCTCACTTACATTAGGGGGTCTATACCATACGCCTACAATTAATTTGCTGGACTCTTTACAATTGGTGAAGAACTCCACCCATAAGACCTCTGCCCCCTCATTTTCTAACATAACCTCCTCCTTTATATAAGCTTTTAAATCCTGCCTAACAAACAGACATACCCCTCTACCTTTTATATTGCCTCTGTCCCTCCGAAACAAAGTATAGCCACTGATATTTACTGCCCAGTCATGTGACTCATTCAGCCATGTTTCGGCAACACCAATCACATCATATTTCCCTCCAGCACCAGCACCTCCAGCTCACCCATTTTACCAATCAGACTCCTTGCATTTGCAAACATACATTTAATACTGGTACCATATTGAACATATGACATGTGGTCCTCCCTATCCTTAACAGTATCCCCAGCCAAATCTCCTCCCCCATTTTCCCTTTCTTTGCCCACTATCTTATCTAACCTGTCTTCCACTGAATCTTTTACTGAACCCTCCCCCCCACACCTAGTTTAAAATCTCCTCCAACCCTCTAGCCATCTTCTCTCCCAAAACAGCTGCCCCATCATCATTGAGGTGCCCCCATCCCTAGCAAAGAGCGTGTAGCCGACTGAGAAATCAGCCCAGTTCTCCAAAAACCCAAAACCCTCCTCCCTACACCAATCTCTTAGCCACGCATTAATCTCCCTATGCTCCCACTGTCTCCTTAGCATTGCTCGTGGCTCAGGTAATATCTCTGAGAAAATTACCTTGGAAGTCCTCGCTTCAACTTTACCCCTAGTTTTTTTAAATCATTCTTGAGGTCTTCACTACCTCCTCTAACTTTGTCATTGGTACCTATGTGTACCAAGACCGCTGGGTCTTCCCCAGCCCCTCCCAATAATCTGTCCACTCATTCCACCACATGCCGAACCCTAGCACCAGGCAAGCAGCAGACTGTTCCACCACATACAGAACCCTAGCACCAGGCAAGCAGCAGACTGTTCCACCACATGCAGAACCCTAGCACCAGGCAAGCAGCAGACTGTTCCACCACATGCAGAACCCTAGCACCAGGCAAGCAGCAGACTGTTTGGCATGCAGGGGCCTTACGACAGATTACCCTATCCACCTTTCTAATAATTCAATCCCCTATAACTATAACCTGCCTTTCCTTCCTTGCACTCCCCCCACCACCAGTATTAGAACCACTGCCTCCCAGGGTGCGCTGAGAGTCAGTCTGCTCCATACACGCCAGTTCAGAGTTTTCCTCCCCAGCATCTTCAGCCAAAATTGTTAATTTTCTATTTTGGACAAGCTGTAGACCAGCCACCCTACCCTTCTGCCCCCTACTTCCCCTCCTGACTGTCACAAACCTTCCTCCCTCATTAGCCTCTTCTCCTCCCCCCGACTCCACTAGCCCCTGCCAGTGGTTGCTCTGCGAGCCTCCTTTCTTCCCCCTCATTTGCCGCTGCTCTCAGTGCTGCAAGTTCACCCCTAGAGTCTGCAGTTCAGATTCCAAGATGAAAACCCAAGACATCTCTCACATGTAAATACTGCCTGGAACTGCTGCTCCAACACCACATACATGTGACACTGACTGATACCAGCAAACCCACTTGCACTCATATTTACACTGGTACTTACAGTCTCCCAAATGCAATTCCTCACAAACGCCTTTTCAGTTTTAAACGCCTTAAGGTTTTTAACGCTGCTTAACACAATTCACATGCAACACTTAGATCACATGCAACACTCACTTAGCAGCTCCCACACTGGCTTTGAATTCCCAAAGTTAAGGTTTCAACCAGAGCACACAAAGCCTGATCAGACTTTACCTGATTAACTCCTCCCCCTTAATTAGAAGAAAGAGGGAATAAAAATGTTGTTTGCTACCAGCAGTAAAATAACAACCCCTTATTAACTTTTTTAAAAATGCTCCCCTTAGAAACTCTAAAGCACTTGGTCATAAAGCTGTTGCCTTGATCTAGTGCCTGGTTCTTGTGATCTTGTGATCTTGTTCTCATTACCCCCTTCTCATACCTCCCAACTGTCCCATTTTGAGCGGGACAGTCCCACTTTTGACAGCTCAATCAGCAGTCCCGGATATGTACTGATATGTCCCAACTGCTGCACTGAGCCATCAGAAATAGACACAAAGTTTCTAACTTAATTAAAAGTGCTTCAATGAGGCAGCAATGATCTTCCCTTTTCACTACGGGCTACTTGGTACAATCCTCCAGACACCCCCCAAAAAAACAAGAAAGCCAGCCAATCCTAATGCTCTGCAATTCGGGACCCTTTCTGCCTCAGGTGCCTCTGACATAATCACACAGCTCATCAGATCATGCGATATCATCAGCCAATAATCATCATCGGCAACTATAACCAGGGAGCTCAGGAGGGAGACTAGGAACTGGAAAGCCGTCGGTGCGGTGAGAGTAGAATCACGGGGAGCTGCTGTAAGAAAGAAGCAGAGGGAGCGGGGGGGCTCAGAAGTGACAGAGGAGAAGCGCAGGGAACAGAGGAGGTGTGTGAGAGCTGGAGGAGAGGAGGGAGCAGAAGAAGAATGGAAACCGAAGGAGTGGGAGATAGCCAGAGAGAGATAGCAGAGAGGAGGCAATGTAGAGAATCGGTATGAAAAAAAAGACATTTCAGCTTTACAAATAACTCACACAGAGCAATCAATAATGGAAAACTGCTGGTAAATGAGCTGTGGAGGGAAAAAAAGGCATGTGGTAAAGTCACATTAATCTGCATGCTGACTGCAAGTAAGGGAAAATCTAAATTTGGCATCCTCACACTTTATGAGTCAGATTTTAAAAGACCGCTGCAGAATATACAGTCGGGTTACGGATCTTCAAAAGGCTCTACTTGGAAATATAAACAGTTTATGAAAAAATGGCAACATGACCTAGGACCTAGGTATATTTTCATGTAGATTCTTATTTTGAGAAGTATAATTCTGGGTGTCAGTATCACTTTAATTCACCTTCATTAACAAGACTGTATTAACATATTAAAACCATAGAAATGTGTTCAAACTTTCATAACCTGCCAAATGTTGTAAAATGGACATGGTAATCAGGCCACAAAAATGGGCATGGTCAAAAAATTTCACTGCATTGCGCGCGCCAGATCTTTTCGTCAACCTTTCTGTTTCCAGAATGTTGGGAGGTGTACCTTCTGGTTCCTTGTTCCTGATTCCTAGTCCTGTTCCAATTTTCTGCCTTGGTCCTGGTTTGTGTCTCTGCCTGCTCATTTCTGCTATTAAAGTTTGTATTTTCATTGTGAGCACCGTTACTTGTATAACTTTTCTTAGTTATTAAAGGATTCTTCACTGTTTATCATGAAACTCAGTACTGCTGTATGTGGCTATATTCCTGTATACTCCTGTCTTTAGGCTGCCAACTTCCTGGTACTTCATGTCGCCTCCCCAGGAAAGATGTTTCAAGTGTTCTATGGGATAGAGCAATTAATAAAAGGAATTTTTTGAAAGAATGTCTTGATTTAAATACAGAAAAGCTAACCCTAACCCTAATACAGGGCCGCCATCAGAAATCAGGGGGCCCGTTCAGCAAAATTTTCTGGGCTCCCTGACCAACCCAGATTCTGCCCTCCCCACACTACAGTAAAAAGTCCACACAGACACCAGCGCTAAAAACAGTAAACACACTCACAAGCCCACTCCAGATCCCACCCACACCAAAGTAAAAAGTCCACACAGACACTAGTGCTGAAAACAGTAAACCCCCGCACTCACAAGTTAGAAAAAGCAATTGGTGGTCAGGGCCCCCTTATAATTTCAAAAAAATTATTGACGGCCAGGGTCACACAGAAAAGTTTTAAAAAACATTGGTGGTGAGGGCCCCCTACAAGTTAAAAGAAATCATTGGTGGTCAGGGCCCATCCTATAAGTTAAAAAAAAACATTGGTGCCAGGGCCCACATTAAAATTTAAAAAAAAAAACATTGGTGGTCAGGGGCCCCCTACAAGTAAATAAAAATCATTGGTGGTCAGGGCCCCTCCTATAAGTTAGAAAAACATTGGTGCCAGGGCCCCCTTTAAATTTTTTTATAAAACATTGGTGGCTTCAGGACTTCAACTTTGGGTCTTTTGTGGCTTTGGGTCTTTTGTGGCTTTGGGTCTTTGGCGCGGCTTTGGGTCTTCGGTACAGCTTCGTCAAAGACAATATTATGATTATGTAAAAAGAAGGTTTCTGTAAGACGCGCTGGGAGATTTCCTGGAATTCTTACCTCCCGCTACCTCTCTTCTCAACTGATAGGGCGCAGATGCTTGCTGACATTATACGCATCGGCGTGAGTGATCCAGACTTAGGTTCGCTTGCGTTTCATGCTGAGCGTTGTGACACTCGAGTTTTGAAGGCCGAGCATCATGACGTTATCTTTCGTCACGGATTTCAAATTTTGTTGCCAAATTCCCCTTTAAAAAGGCCTTTCCCCAATTTTACAATGCCCAAGCTGGCTTCTGTTTACAGACCCTGCTGAAGCGTTATTTTGCTATTGGTTTTTGACTTCTGCCTGTTTTTGACTTTGACTTCTGCCGCCTGCCGGTTTTGTGACTATGATTTGCTTGATCCTTGCTGGTACCTTTTTTACAGACTTTACACTACCAAAAGCATGAAATCTTTGTTGGTTCCGCAGCAGAAAGCCCAGTGCCCCAAAAGGGCGTTGGTGAACATCGGAATCCACAGGGTTCTACTTGTGCATCTGAGTGTACCAGCTGCCTTCAAGGCTCCTAAATGACGAGTATGTTACAGTTTCATTTCTGTTGTCAGTATCTCTTTAAGGTACATCATTTGGACAGGGCCCCTCTGGAAATTCCAACCTTTGGTCAGAACCCCCATAGTTCATGAAATGAGTATAGCTATAGCATTACATCAGTAATTCTGTCATGCTTAATATCTAGGGCAGCAAATACATATTTCCCCCTTTCCTACCTTAACTGACCTTCAAGGTAGACTTTTTATTTCTTTAGTAACGCTGCTTATGGTTCAGTTACTAAATTTTAATTGTAAACTTTTTTAACTTATAGAATCAGCAAGCACTAGAACACTATAAAGATTTGCATCTGCCAAATAATTACGTACCAACAGACCTGCTATGATAGAATGAGAGCAACACAGTAGCTGCCTCTTCTTAACAGCTCAGTCTGGAGTCACAGGGTTAAAAGCTTATGTTAGCTAGTTTCCCTACTCTCTCCTTCTCCTCCACTCCCACATCAGTCTTAGCCTCTGTATCAGCAGCAGCATAGCCGGGCCAGGCCGGCCAAACGCCCTTGACAACCTGGGCGATCAAAGCACCAGCTGGGCATGCGCTCATGCGTGGATTGGTGCTTACGCGCATGTGCAGAAGCCCAAGTAGACTGTAATGTAGCACAGACAGTCAGGGAGAGAGGGGACCAGAAATGGGGTAGGCGATAGTGAAGGTACGTGCCTGGCATCCCCCCAACTTTGCACCCTAGGCACGTTCCTACTCTGCCTACCCCTAGTTCTGGCCCTGAGCAGCATCACCAGAAGAATTAAGCAAGAAGTGAGCAGCAGAAGCAGCAGAAGCAGCAGGTCTTTGGCGCGGCTTTGAGTCTTTTGGTGTAGCTTCGGGTCCTCGGCAGCACATGAACTTCGGAGCTAAGGGGGGCCCAGCTAATTTGAGAACTGAAACACAGCTAGCCCCCCCTTCAGACCCGGGCCCAGTACAGCTGTACCCCCTGTGCCCACCTGATGGTGTTCCTGTCCTAAAATATAAACAATCCAAGGCTATATAATGCACAACAATACATCAGAATTGTAAAATGCAAAAAGCATTCATTCTATAAAATATCTTACTGTATAATGACATCAAATTATACACTTGTGTAATATCCTAATGCAGCTGTTGCCCTGATAACACACAGGTACAGTATGCATGTGCAGAACTGTTCCTGCTGGAGGCTATTAAAGAACTGGACTTATTTTAGGAAATGAACAAGAGTTTTGTTATGGGGGGCAGAAAATATTCTGTCTACCATGCCCTTAGCCGGGGGCAGGGCATGTAAATAGGTATAGGCAGACTCAGTGAAAGAAACAATGTGGCAGAACAGCTCGAGATAACTGAGTTGAGTGTGGTCTATGGCACAGGTGCCTTATTGGTTATATTTTTACAATAACACCTTCAAAATTTATATAACTTTTCCCGCTCATATTACTTTTCTCTCATTCTTAGAGTGTCTACGCTTCATAATTTAACATCTTAAAACTGTTAAACACAGCAACTTTATCTAAACCTTTATTTATTCCTACTTCATTGTATATTGCCCATCACATACAAATGCTATCTTTACAAGCAAACCAGCAAACAATATCTTATTTTTAATACCCGAAAAAGGGAGCAAACTTGCCACAGTTTCCAAAACAAAAGCAGTTATACTGCAAAATATCCACATGTTTGGTTTCTTATTTACATAGCCTAAATCACATTCAGAAACTTTCTGCAAACCTTTAAGCTATAGTTCACAATGCCAAAAATTCAACCTACTCTTTGCAACTATACTTAACCTATTCACACACTTAATGTTTTCCCTTGCATTTGCACATAATGCTTTTAATCAAATAATATCACATTCTATTGAAAAATTTGTATCTGATATACATTGTATCACAGCATTATGCTAAACATTAGCAGACATAACATTATTAGACATAACAACTGATACTTCATTATTTAAACCAGTATGTTCAATATACATTTTAGAAAGAATTTTAGAAAGGTTGAATTAAGCAGAGGGGGATGACTATAAAACACAGAGAAAAGATTTGCTTATCAGTTTCTGCTTCAACACATTTAAAACATTTAAAGGAGAAGGAAATCCTGTAGAAAAAACCCTGTACCCCCACCCCACATAGACCTCCCTACCCCCTCCCCCCAAGCTAACTGACCCCCCGGGGAAATGCCCCATACTTCATAGTTACCCCTCGTCGCAGATTCTGGCAGCAATGTCATAGTATCCATCTTCCGGGTCCCTGGGGGGGGGGTCTATGTGGGGTGGTGGCTATGTTGCCCTTGTGGATTGAGATGCAGCTCCATGCATGTTGCAAACATAAAAATGTGGATATTGTATTGTGCTATTGCCAACATAAAAACAAATATATTTCCTTTTTGAGCAGCCAGGGGCCACACAGTCTGGCCTCAATGTTACCCATCACTGGCTAAAAGATCACATTATTACAATTATTACATATTTTCACTCTTTACTGTCATCTGATTTCATTTACTTTTTCACTCCACATAAGAGTGTGGGTATGCCCCCTAAATTCCCAAAATATTAACAGGAAAAAGTCTGTGCACAATGCTGGTCAGTGAGGAAACTAAGCACCTTCACCAGTGGCTCCACCAACACCACCAGTGAATTGAGGGGGGGCTTCACAAATACACCATATCTGCGGCCACTGCAATATTTCAAAAATACAACCTAATGTTGTTACAGAAAGGCTTATGTCACGTGAATAAACTTGGAAGACATTGTCTTAAATGTAGCTTTTAGGCATCTACAGTAAGCTTTATGGCTGCAGTCAGATATCCCAGTGCACACAAAGGGGAGATTGCTACAATCAGAGATGGCCAGTCCAAACGTCATGTGGGGTTCTGAGCAAAAGTCTCTGGATTGTGGGGCATATTTCTCAAGATTTGGGATTTGTCTCACCCCTGGGATAATTAATAAAGCTGCTCACACACCGGAAGATTTGGCACTTTGGTCCTCACAAGTGGATCTTATCAAGCTGAGCTGGAAAAATTCACTTGCTGAAAAATTACTTTGTGTAAAAAAATGTTACTGAATGTTAGAAAAGCATTTATTTGTGGATTTCTTCACCTTTAATGGGGTCCCCTTACATGGAAGATAATAAAGGATAAACAGATTGCCTTACCTCTGTCTGCACCATAGACATTCTGTAAGACCGCAATTCACTCACAAGTCCCAAAGCATCAACAAATTCATGATCTCTGATGTGTTGCATTAGCCAGTCCAGCGCTATGAAGGTTCCTGTCTGGCCCACACCAGCGCTGGCACAGAGAGAAACATGCGTCATTGGCACAGAGACAAACTTGCACCATTGGCACAGAGATAAACATGATATAAACATGATACAAAAAGCAGATATTCAGAATAGAGAGAAGAGTTTTATTGGCAAAGCCCTAAGGGCTCATTAGTGAAAGTGAAAAACTTGCGCAAATCACAACTTTTTTTCTTACAAATTGCAGCATAATGACAGGGATAGAATTGCAACAGCAGTAACATTTCTGCTTAGTCAATAAGAGTGTCAATTTTGGGTGCACCAATGTGCGTATGCTAGAAACAAGTATCCCACAAATGAAATTTATGCATCTCCATTGCATGTGTAGGTGCAACAGACTAGGAAGTCATGTCTCCTGAAGGCATGGGGTCACTACATGGTAGCTGCATGTCTGTGTGCCCTGTGCTACACCTTGCACATCATTCACAAGAGCAAGTTGCAGTGGGTGGATGGAGCACCCACATATATGCTAGTATCTATCTGTAAAAAAAAGCACTCAAGTCTGAGCACAGCAGAACTGGTATTTTCACCTAATAACCGGGGAGACGAATATCCACATGCTAGAAATAGGAATGTTCACTATTTCTTAATGTCCTAAACTGTTGGGAATTCTGGTTTACTCCAGCAATGGAAGAGTTAACCCTTCCCGGAGAAGTAACCAATCAACTTTGAGGGGCAGCTATAACTATCCCTTGGTCAGGTGATCCCACTGCCTGAGTTACAAGTTATGGAGAGAGTGAGAGGTGATTACAGTTCTCAAGACTTTTCTTATGTATCTTGAGAGATTTTAGGTTACTGATATAAATTTATATATTATATTATATCATTAATAATAATATCAATATACCTCAACCCACTTACTAGGGTTTTGGTTCTTTTGAGCAAGCAGACAATGAATCCACACCAATGAGCGTATAGTATGTGATGTATTGTAAAATAAATCAATTGATTGTTCTACATAAATGATTACACTTATAGACTAAACAAAAATTACAATATTTACAATTCCACATTACACAAGTCTACATTGTTGTTACCAAAAAGGTAGGGAAATAGAGTTCAGCTTCATCTCTGCCTTCCCCTCTGGTCTTCATTCCTCACATGTTGGCTTGTCCTAGGCTCCTCTGGCTTCTCCAGCTCTCTAGCTGCCTTCTCTCAGCTGCCCAGCTCCCTCACATTTGTCCAGCGTTCTTTTATCCTGGGTTCTCAAATGCCCCCACAGAAACCCTCCCAACTGCCAAGATGCTGTGAT
Source organism: Xenopus laevis (assembly GCF_017654675.1). Lineage (NCBI taxonomy): Eukaryota > Metazoa > Chordata > Amphibia > Anura > Pipidae > Xenopus > Xenopus laevis. The sequence goes on from NC_054381.1 coordinate 164,184,770, forward strand.
AAACCCCCAACTTGCCTACATCCTGTTGAGCAAGTTTTCTCGCATACAAAATCCATTTTATGGTCCCCACAGCAGACATAGGCCTTAGCAGTCACAGGAAAACCTTTGTTATGATAATCAGGGCTTCATGTAAGTACCCTGAACAACAGCTTTCATATTAAATAACAAAATCAAGATGGCAATTTCTTACACTGAGTCTGACTCCTGAAGTTGTTATTTCTTGCAGTTCTGTCTGTCCCAGCCCATTTGTGCGGCTGCATTGAAAATTTCCTGAGCTTTGTCTGTAAATACATAGTTACATAGTCAAATTGGATTGAAAAAAGACAAAGTCCATCAAGTTCAACCCCTCCAAATGAAAACCCAGCATCCACACACCCCTTTCTACTTTAAATTAAATTCTATATACCCATACCTATACTAACTATAGAGCTTAGTATCACAATAGCCTTTGATATTATGTCTGTCCAAAAAATCATCCAAGCCACTCTTATTAATGTATTAGTCATTAACTGAATCAGCCATCACAACATCACCCGGCAGTGCATTCCACAACCTCACTGTCCTGACTGTGAAGAACCACCTATGTTGCTTCAAATGAAAGTTCTTTTCTTCTAGTCTAAAGGGGTGGCCTCTGGTACGGTGATTCACTTTATGGTTAAAAAGGTCCCCTGCTATTTGTCTATAATGTCCTCTAATGTACTTGTAAAGTGTAATCATGTCCCCTCGCAAGCGCCTTTTTTCCAGAGAAAACAACCCCAACCTTGACAGTCTCCCCTCATAATTTAAGTCCTCCATCCCTCCAACCAATTTAGTTGCACTTAGTCTCTGCACTCTCTCCAGCTCATTTATATCCCTCTTAAGGACTGGAGTCCAAAACTGCACTGCATACTCCAGATGAGGCCTTACCAGGGACCTATAAAGAGACATAATTATGTTTTCATCCCTTGAGTTAATGCCCTTTTTTATGCTAGACAGAACTTTATTTGCTTTAGTAGCCACAGAATGACACTGCCCAGAATTAGACAACTTATTATCTACAAAAACCCCAAGGAAACTCCCAACACACTGCCATTTAGTGTATAACTTGCATTTATATTTTTTTTGCCAAAGTGCATAACCTTGCATTTATCAACATTGAACCTCATTTACCAACACTATTTGTAGTCTGTCTTTTAGCCAGTTCTCTATCCAGGTACAAATACTATGTTCCAGGCCAACATTACTTCATTTAACCAGTAACCTTCTGTGTGGCACTGTATCGAGGTCTCTACTTACCTTCTTATAAAAAGAAATTAAGTTAGTCTGGCAAGATCTATTACGCATAAAACCATGCTGGCACAAACTCATAGTATTATGATTTGCTATGAAGTCCAGTATCTTATCCTTCATTAACCCTTCGAAAAGCTTTCCTACCACTGACGTCAGACTAACTGGCCTATAGTTTTGAGGTTGAAACGGGATCCTTTTTTGAATAGAGGCACCAATTTAGCAATTTGCCAGTCTCTCGGCACTATGCCAGATCTCAATGAATCCTGAAAAAGTAAGTAAAGAGGTTTGGCAATCACAGAGCTAAGCTGGCTAAGTACCCTGGGATGAATACCATCTGGCCCCGGACCTTTGTTAATCTTAACATGTTCTAGTCTCTTTAGAATTTCATCATGTGTGAACCATGCATCATTAGTTGTATTACTAGAATTGGGACTATTAAGAAGGAAACCTTCACTTATTGGTTCCTCATTTGTGTAGACAGATTGTAAGGAACGTACCTGGTGGTCTAGTGGGGGGACGGCAGGGACGCCTGCCGCCCCCTCGGCGGGGACGACCACCGCGACTAGCAGCTTCCTTTAGGCCGCAGACGCCGGCGTTTTAGGGCGCGCGCGACGTGCTCTTGTGTAATTTAAAGGCGCGCTGACATAATTCAAACACAATTTAAAGCCCATTAGGGCTGTGGGACCTTGCCCGTGATAGGTTTATACCTAGTGCTTTTGAGCTTTTGCTATCTTGTATCCTGAACCTGTTTGATTCCTGTTGTGACCCCTGCCTGGCTTTTGACTATTCTGACCTCTGGATCCTGACCCTCGCCTGTATACCAACTACCCCTTCTGCTAAATCCCTTCTGATTGACTTCCTGGTTTGAACCTTGCCTGCCTGATAACGTTTATTCTCTGCCTGCCTCGACCCGTCCTGATTTGACTACTCGTTTGCTTAACGCCTTGTACTACGATCTTCTGTCCAAAGACTTTGCTTTGCAGTCGTGCCCCTCTGCCTATCCAGAACCCTCATCTTGCACCTCTCATTTAAGTCCAGGTGGCATCCAAGTAAGCCGAGGGCTCCTCCCCCAAAGGCGGTCACACTACTGGTTAAGCAAGAGCCGAGACCAGGGTGCCTGGTGTTTGTTCTGGTGTTGGGTGCCGACCGTGACATTATCACGGGCCTAAGATGGACGAAGAAGGTCGAGCTGCCGCTGCTCCTTCCACCACTGAAGCGCTATTTACCACACTGTTACAGCGCCTGGAAGAACATGAGCAGAGGCAAAATTACCTGATGCAAGGTTTCCACAGTTTCACCCGTCGACTGGATGCTTCTGTTCAGTCTCCAGCTCCAGTAGTCACCCCTCTTGTGGCCACTCCTGTGGGTTCTCCTGCTCTGTTGGGTAATGTATCCAAAACCCATGAACCCAAAATTGTGTTTCCTGATGAATTCAATGGGGACAGGTCAAAATTTTTCGTGTTCCAAGAGGCATGTAAATTATACCTCAGCTTTTTCCCCCACTCATTCACTACTGGCGAGGAAAAAGTGAGGTTCGTAATGACCCTATTACAGGGTGATCCCCAAGTTTGGGCTCTCAGATTGCCCCTCTCAGATCCTGCCCGTTTCTCCCTTGATTCATTTTTTAAAACCATGGCTGTACTTTATGATGCCCCGGATCGTGCATCGTCTGCCAACTCCGCAATTTGAAAATTGCGCCAGGGGAAACGGGATGCAAAAAACAAATAAAAACAAAAATATACTGGGGCAACAAAAACCATGAATTTTGCAAAAGCTAATTTTAGTGCCTTGAGGGCTGCCCTACAGAGCATTGATTGGGGCATTAGGTTTTCAGCTAAAAACACAGAACAGAAATGGTTGTCCTTTAAAATGATATTAAATCATTACTGTTCTCAATTTATTCCCTTAAGGACTAAACGTAGAAGCTCTAAGAATCATCCTGTGTGGCTTAATACAGAAGTAAAGAAGTTAATGCTTTAATACAAATTAATGTAAACAAGGCTCCAGGGCCTGATAGCATACACCCCCGGGTTCTAAGAGAGCTTAGTTCAGTTTTAGACCAGCCCCTATTTCTGATTTTCTCAGATTCACTATCATCTGGTATGGTGCCTATGGATTGGAGAAAAGCTGATGTTATTCCAATATTTAAAAAGGGATTACGATCTCAGCCTGGCAATTATAGGCCAGTAAGCTTGACATCTGTGTGGGCAAATTATTTGAAGGCTTGTTAAGGGATCACATTCAAAATTTTGTCCTAATGAATGGCATTATGAGCAACAATCAGCATGGCTTTATGAAGGATAGGTCATGTCAGACGAATTTAATTGCATTTTATGATGTGGTAAGTAAGATTCTGAATAGTGGGGGGGGGGCAGTAGATGTGATCTATTTGGATTTTGCCAAAGCATTTGATACTGTGCCCCACAAACGACTGCTTTCTAAACTAAGGTCTGTTGGGCTTAATGAAGTCGTTTGCACGTGGATAGGAAACTGGCTACAGGATCGGGTACATAGGGTGGTTGTTAATGGGACATTCTCTACTTGGAGTAAGGTTCTTAGTGGGGTCCCCCAGGGCTCAGTATTGGGTCCACTTTTATTTAACTTGTTCATTAATGACTTAGGGGAGGGTGTTGTAAGTAATGTATCAGTGTTTGCAGATGACACAAAATTATCCAGCCCAATTAATTGCATCCAGGATGTGGCATCCTTGCAACATGATCTTGACCAACTGGCAATCTGGGCAGCTAAGTGGCAAATGAGATTCAATGTTGATAAATGTAAAGTCATGCACCTGGGATGTAAAAATATCCAAGCCACTTATACCCTTAATGGGACTGCACTAGGCAAATCCATTATGGAAAAGGACCTTGGAGTCCTTGTAGATGATAAACTTGGCTGTACCAAGCAATGCCAGTCAGCAGCATCAAGGGCAAATAAGGTCTTGAGCTGTATTAAAAGGGGCATAGAGTCAAGGGAGGAGGGGGTCATTCTTCCACTGTATAGAGCACTTGTAAGGCCCCATCTAGAATATGCCGTACAGTTTTGGTCTCCATCACTCAAACAGGACATTATTGTATTAGAGAGGGTACAGAGAAGGGCAACTAAGCTGGTAAAAGGTATTGAAAATCTTAGCTATGAGGAAAGACTGGCCAAATTGGAGATGTTCACGCTGGAGAAGAGGCACTTAAGGGGTGATATGATGACTATGTATAAATATATAAGTGTCAGGCTTACCGGTGTGATCCAGGCGGAGAAGGAGCTGGAGCTGAAGATTTCGAACTCACAAGCGCCTCACACAACCACTACCCACCTGAGATGGAACAGGGAGCAGGGTTGTGGAGAGTAGCCAATGAGACTATCAAACGCGGTACAGAGGATGAGGCAATGTCGTAGTCAGGAAGTCCGAGGTCAAGCGAGGTTCGTAATGATAAGACAAGCAGAAGAGTCGAGGCAGGCAGCAGAAAGCATAGTCCAGGTTCAGGCCGGGTCACAACAGGAAATTCAAGTAATAAGCGATGCTAGGGTTTCAGTAATTAACCTAATAACCAGGCAATGCATGTTAGTCTGGATCTGGTTTAAATACATGTTTTTTGGCGCCAAACTAGCGTCCTCATGCTGACGTCGCGGAACTGACGCCATCACATCCGTCACAGGCGTTTCCGCCTACGTCCCTGCGCCCGCGACCGTCGCCGCCGCGTCCCGCGCTGGCGTGCATTACCGCGCCCGCGCCTGCGCCGAACAGGACGCATGCGTACATTCTTACATTGCCCCCCATCAAGGAGCGGCCTCAGGATGCGACAACCAGCAGGCTTACCAGGATAGGTTCCATGGAATCTGTCCAGCAACTCAGAAGCGTGGATGTTGGATGCCGGTTCCCAAGAATTTTCTTCCGGACCATAACCCTTCCACCTCACCAGGTACTGGAGCCGCTTGCCACTTAATCTGGAATCCAGGATCTCTTCCACCTCAAATTCCTCTTGACCGTTAACCACCACGGGAAGCGGCGGAGGAGCCGAACGCCCAGGAAATCGGGACATCGAGACCGGTTTTAAAAGAGCAGCATGAAATACAGGATGTATTTTCCAGGAAGCTGGAAGTTTAAGCTGGAAGGTCACAGGGTTGATTTGGCGAATGATAGGAAAAGGACCCAGGAAACGTTGACCCAACTTCCTACTGGGACAAGAAAGCTTAAGGTTAACAGTTGATAACCACACACGGTCACCCACCTTGAACTCTGGGTCGCCTCTCCGCCTCCGATCAGCGTAAGTCTTGAAATTTTGTTGCGCCTTCCTCATGTTTTCTTGGAGCCTTTGAAAATTATTCGATAGAAAAGTTAATCTGTCTTTGACAGCAGGAACTAAAATATCAGAAACAATGGCAGAGGGAAAAGTTACTGGATGAAGACCATAATTTGCGAAAAAAGGGGACTGATAAATTGATGAGTGATGGGAATTATTATAAGCAAACTCCGCAAAAGGAAGAAGATTGACCCAATCGTCTTGGAGGTAAGAAGAATAACACCTCAGGTATTGCTCGAGAGTTTGATTAGTTTGCTCGGTCTGGCCATTGGACTGAGGATGAAACGCGGAGGAAAGAGACACCGAAATCTTGAGTGCTTTGCACAATGATTTCCAGAACTGTGATGTAAATTGTGGTCCCCGATCAGACACTACTTCATCTGGAAGTCCATGGAGTCTTACCACTTCTTTAATGAAGGTATCGGCAGTCTCGGAGGCGGAAGGAAGTTTTGGTAGAGATTTAAAATGTGCCATCTTGGTTAACCGATCAACAAAAACAGCAATGGTGGAACAATCACAGGACAGTGGTAAATCGGAAATGAAGTCCAACGAAACTGATCCCCATGGACGGGAAGGAACTGGCAGAGGTTGAAGAAGACCAATAGGTCTAGAGTGAGAGTCCTTAGATCTAGAACAAATTTCACATGAAGCAACAAATTTAAAACAGTCCTTAGCCATCCCAGGCCACCAAAATGATCTCTTAGCCAAGACAATAGTCTTCTTTATACCTGGATGACCTGCCAATTTAGAATCATGACTATTTTTAAGAACCTCCAAACGCATTGATTCTGGAACAAAAATTTTGCCTTGATGAAAACGAAGACCTTCCTTAGGCAGTAACGATGGTTTGGAAATGTTTAAAGAAGCGTCTTTAATTCTATCCACCAGAGTTGATTGAAGCAGAAGAAAGTTATTAGAATTTAGAATTGTCTCAGGGGCCAAGGAAACCTCGTTTTCAGAAGAAAACATTCGGGATAAAGCATCTGCTTTAACGTTTTTTGATCCAGGTCGGTAAGTAAGATGAAAATTAAATCTCATGAAAAATAACGCCCATCTTGCTTGTCTGGGTCTAAGCCTTTTGGCTGAACGTACGCAATATGTTGGCGCTATATAAATACATGTTAATAATAATAACGTAAATATTCCAGATTCCTGTGATCAGTAAAAATGAGAATCGGATGTTTAGACCCTTCGAGGAGGTACCTCCATTCTTCAAGTGCCAGCTTGATAGCGAGTAATTCACGGTCAGCCACATCGTAATTACACTCACTCTTGGCCAGTTTACGAGAAAAGAAGGCAACAGGATGAAGATCCTCTTGAAACCCAGTTCTCTGAGACAACACAGCACCCACCGCAAGTTCTGAAGCATCTACCTCCAGAATGAAAGGAAGGGAAACATCAGGATGGTGAAGAATTGGACCTGAAGTGAAGAGTGTCTTCAGTTTCTCAAAAGCCTCCTGAGCCTGTGTAGACCAAACAAACCTTTGATTATTGCGCGTCAGTTCAGTGATTGGAAGGATGACTTGATAATTTTTTTTTATAAATTTTTTATAAAAATTTGCAAAGCCGATAAAACGTTGAACGGCCTTCTTAGAAGACGGAATCGGCCAGTTAAGAATTGCAGAAATCTTCCTTGAGTCCATCTGGATACCCTGAGGAGAAATACAGAACCCCAAAAAATCTACAGATGATTGCTCGAACACACATTTCTCAACTTTAGCATATAACTGATGAGTGCGTAGACGGGCCAGAACCTTCTTCAAATGAAATCTGTGTTCTTCCAAAGAATTAGAAAAAACAAGAATATCATCTAAATAAATGATGACAAATATATCGAGGAAGTCTCTGAAGACGTCGTTAACGAAATGTTGAAAAGTTGCAGGAGCGTTGCAGAGACCAAAGGGCATGACCAGGTATTCAAAATGCCCGTAACCAGTACGAAAGGCTGTCTTCCATTCATCGCCCTCTCTTATTCTGACCAAATTGTAAGCGCCCCGAAGATCCAGTTTAGAAAAGATCTTAGCCTCCGCCAATCATTGAAAAAGTTCAGGAATGAGAGGAAGTGGGTAACGATTCTTAACTGTGATCTTGTTCAAATCCCGGTAGTCTATACACGGCCTTAATGAATGATCTTTCTTCTCGACAAAGAAAATCCCGGCTCCTGCTGGAGAAGAAGACTGTCTAATGAACCCTTTAGCCAAATTTTCATCTAAATAAGAGCGAAGTTCCCCAAGTTCTGACTCAGATAAAGGGTAAACTCGACCAAACGGAATCTGGGCCCCAGGAAGAAGATTAATAGGGCAATCATAAATGCGATGAGGGGGTAACTTGTCAGCCCCTTTCTTATTGAAAACGTCCAAAAACTCCCAATTAACCTGAGGAAGAAGTTCATGAATTTCTGAAGTAGAGGATAAAAAACAGACCTTTTTTGAAGAAGAAATACAACGAGAAGAGCAAAAATTTGAAAGGAATTTTACTTCACCGGTAGCCCAATTGATGGATGGGTTGTGATTCTGTAACCAAGGTAATCCCAGAATAACGGGGAATAAAGGAGAAGAAACCACATCAAAGTTCATCATTTCAGCATGCCCTTTATTCAACAAAACGAAAAGAGAGACGGTCTCTTGCACCACAGGGCCTGAGGTAATCAGAGACCCGTCAGCCACCCGGAGAGCTACGGGATTCTTTTTGGCTTGAAGCGGTATCTGGAACCATAGTGCTACTCTATTGTCCAGAAAGCATCCGCTGGCCCCAGAGTCAAGGATTGCTTGGAGTTCTACCTGTTGGTCTCCCCACTGTAAAGACAAAGAGACTGTCAGGAGAGAAACAGGAACATGGCAGGGGGTAAAGTCTTTTTCGAGCAACTTCTTACCCGCTGGGCGGACCGGACAACCCCGAAGCAGATGGCCTGCTTGACCACAGTAAAGACAGAGATTCAGTCTGCGGTGTCTGATGCGTTCCTCTGGAGATAAAGCAGATTTAATAGCACCAATCTGCATAGGCTCTGGGGCTGTACCGAAGACAGGTGGAGGCATGGCTGAAGAGAAGGTGGACGGCATCCGAACCGGAGGAGGAGCGGATGGTAAAATCCAGGTCTGAGGTGAAAGACCTGCTTTCTCCGCCTTTTCTTCCTCTCTATGCTCTCGGAGCCTCTGATCAAGTTGAATAGCGAGAAGGATGGGGTCTTCCAAACTGTCCGGAATGCCAGTATGGGCCAATTCGTTCTTTAACTCAGAGGAAAGTCCGAAGCGGTATTGGTTTTTTAGAGCGGCAGGGTTCCATTCTGTGTCGTCCGCCCACTGCCAGAACTCCAAGGTATAATCCTCAGCAGGACGGACCCCTTGCTTCAGGGCACGTAAGGCAGCCTCAGCAGTAGCGACTCTGTGGGGATCATCGAAAATGACCGCCATTGCATCAAAAAAGGAATCCACCGAAGCCAAGACTGGACTGTGGCGGTCCATGAGACGAAAGGCCCAGGTCTGTGGTTCTCCCGTAAGGAAAGAGATAATAACCCCGACCCGGGTTTGCTCAGTAGGGTAAGTGTGGGGCTTTAAGGAGAACAGCAGTTTGCAGTTGCTCCTGAAATTTCAAAACAGCTTCCGGTCTCCGGCAAACTTCTCTGGGAAAGCCACCTTGGGTTCATAGATTTCCGATGTGATAACTTGAACCTCTGTTGGCGCAGGAGGAGTGGCAGCAGAAGTGGAAGGCAGAGCCGCTGGCGGATGAGATCTGATATGCTCCTGTAGCTGAGCATATCCACTTTGCAGCTCCCGGACCGCTTGCGTCAGTGAAGACAGCTGCTGGGTTAGAACAGCAAACGGAAAGGCCCCTTCAGCTGGATCCATCTTTGGGCCTGGTTATACTGTCAGGCTTACCGGTGTGATCCAGGCGGAGAAGGAGCTGGAGCTGAAGATTTCGAACTCACAAGCGCCTCACACAACCACTACCCACCTGAGATGGAACAGGGAGCAGGGTTGTGGAGAGTAGCCAATGAGACTATCAAACGCGGTACAGAGGATGAGGCAAGGTCGTAGTCAGGAAGTCCGAGGTCAAGGCAGGCAGCGAGGTTCGTAACGATAAGACAAGCAGAAGAGTCGAGGCAGGCAGCAGAAAGCGTAGTCCAGGTTCAGGCAGGGTCACAACAGGAAATTCAAGTAATAAGCGATGCTAGGGTTTCAGTAATTAACCTAATAACCAGGCAATGCATGTTAGTCTGGATCTGGTTTAAATACATGTCTTTTGGCGCCAAACTAGCGTCCTCATGCTGACGTCGCGAAACTGACGCCATCACGTCCGTCACAGGCGTTTCCGCCTACGTCCCTGCGCCCGCGACCGTCGCCGTCGCCGCAGCGTCAGCGACCGTCGCTGGCGTCCGCGTCACGCGCCGGCGCGCATTACCGCACCCGCGCCGAACAGGACGCATGCATACGTTCTTACATATAAGGGGATCATATAATAATCTCTCTAATGCTTTATTTACCAGTAGGTCTTTCCAGCTGACACGAGGTCACCCATTCCGATTAGAAGAAAAGAGGTTCCGCCTAAATATTCGGAAGGGGTTTTTTACAGTGAGAGCTGTGAAGATGTGGAATTCTCTCCCAGAATCAGTTGTACAGGCTGATACATTAGATAGCTTTAAGAAGGGGTTGGATGGCTTTTTAGCAAGTAAGGGAATACAGGGTTATGGGAAATAGCTCATAGTCCAAGTTGATCCAGGGACTAGTCCGATTGCCATTTTGGAGTCAGGAAGGAATTTTTCCCCCTCTGAGGCAAATTGGAGAGGCTTCAGATGGGTTTTTTGCCTTCCTCTGGATCAACTGGCAGATAGGTAGTTAATATAAAAAAAAGGTTGAACTCGATGGACATGTGTCTTTTTTCAACCTTACTTACTATGTTACTATGTTACTATGTTACTATGATGCGGAGGTGTATTGCACCGAGTTCCGCCGGTGGGCAGTGGAGACTGGGTGGAACGACATGGCGCTTCACAGCCAGTTCCGTATTGGGCTGTGTGATTCTGTCAAAGATAGCTTGGTAAATTACCCTTTATCTTCCAACCTGGATGATCTCATGTCACTTGCCATCCAGGTAGATAGGAGGCAGAGGGAAAGAAGGGGTGAAAGGGGTTCTCCTTTGCATTCTGGGTTTACCAATGTTAAGTATAACTTTTCTAATATGGTGTCCAATGTTAAATCCCCTAACCCTTCCATGGTTCAACCTCAGGAGGAACCCATGCAATTGGGCATATCCCGTCTAACCCCTGAGGAAAAAACCCGCAGGCATTCCCTTGGTCTTTGCATTTACTGTGGGGAGAAGGGTAATTTCCTGAATTTATGTCCTAAGAGGCTGGGAAACTTCCAAGCCTAAATGGAGAAGGGGAGCTCCATTTGGGTGCAGAAGTTTCCTCTCCCCAGTCTACCTCTAGGATTTTGATACCTGTTAAACTCACCTGGTCTACGGGCTCTGTCAAGGTGTCCGCTTTTGTGGATTGAGGGGCGGAGGGGAATTTTCTGGATGCCACCTTTGCGGCAAGATTTGGTATTCCCTTAACCCCTCTAATTCCTCCTATGAGGATTTTGGCAGTTGATAAAAAACCCTTAGGGTCGGGTCTGGTAAATAAAAAATCTGTGTCCCTTTCCATGTGCTCTGATAATCATCACAGTGAGAGGTTAGCCCTTTTTATCATTGAGGGTGCGTCTTCTCCTCTTATTTTGGGGTTACCTTGGCTTCAGACCCATAATCCTCATATTGACTGGGTATCGGGGAAGGTTCTTCAATGGGGTCTTAAGTGTGGTGGTTCATGTATTCCTCAAGTGGTGGCAACTACTTCTTTAGAAGGTTTACCTGCAGCATATGCTGAATATGCTGACGTATTTTCTAAGAAAGCCGCAGAAACCCTACCTCCACACAGGCAGTATGATTGTTCTATAGATCTAATTCAAGGGTCTACTCCCCCTCGGGGTAGAACATACCCTCTTTCCTTGCCGGAGGCCCAGGCAATGAAGGAATATATAAAGGACAACCTTGAAAGAGGGTTTATCAGGCCTTTTAGTTCCCCTGCGGGGGCGGGCTTCTTCTTTGTTAGGAAAAAGGATGGTGGTCTATACCCCTGTATTTATTATAGGGGTCTCAATAAGATCACCATAAAAAACGCTATCCCCTGCCTATCTTGACGATATTTTAGTTTTCTCCTCTAACTTGGGTAAACATAGAAATCATGTTTATCAAGTCTTGTGCAGACTCAGGGAAAATGAACTTTTTGCAAAACTGGAGAAATGTATCTTTTTAAGACCCCAGCAAGGGTCTTGAAATGGATCCAGGCAAGGTGAGAGCTGTACTGGATTGGACCCAACCCCAATCATTGCGTGCTACGCTACCCAAAGGTTCCTAGGGTTTGCAAATTACTATCGTCAGTTTATTAAAAATGTTTCCCTAATTGTGGCCCCCATTACTGATTTAACTAAGAAGGGTGCTGACCCCAGCATCTGGCCTCCTGAAGCTGTACAAGCTTTTGACTTCCTCAAGAAGGAATTCAGTTCTGCCCCCATTCTTCGACACCCCGACACTGCACTTCCTTTTATTGTAGAGGTAGATGCTTCTGAAGTTGGGGCAGGAGCAGTCCTTTCTCAAAGGCATCCAACAACCAACAAGGTGCATCCCTGTGCATTCTTCTCTAAGAAATTTTCCCCTGCTGAGATCAACTATGATATCGGGAATTGAGCTGTTAAATGGGCCTTTGAGGAATGGCGGCATCTGCTGGAGGGAGCAAAACACATGATTACGGTTTATACTGATCATAAGAATCTTCTGTACATTGAGTTGGCCAAGCGACTAAATCCTAGGCAGGCCAGATGGGCGCTATTCTTCACCAGGTTCAATTTTTCTTTAACGTTTAGGCTTGGTTCCAAGGATACTAAAGCGGATGCACTCTCTAGAAGCTTCGAGTCCAAGTCCTCTGAGTCTAGCGAGTGCATTCTCATCGTCCCCAGGGAGGTAATTGTAGCAGCACTTGAATCTGACCTTTCCTCTTTATTGTCCCCTGTACAATCATCTGCTCCGGTGGATACTCCCTCTGGGAGGCTGTTCGTTCCACGGGAGTTAAGGGAACAAGTATTGAAGGAGGTTCATGATTCTAAGATGGCAGGGCATCCTGGCATTTCTAAGACGGTGTCTCTGTTATCCCGTTATGTCTGGTGGTCTTCCTTTAAACAGGATGCAAAGGCCTTTGTTAACTCCTGTCCGATCTGCCAACGGTCAAAATCATCTTATAACTCTTCCCAGGGTCTGTTAATGCCTTTACCAATTCCTGTGAAAATTGGTCCCATCTTTCAATGGACTTCATTGTAGATTTGCCCTCATCCCAAGGGAAGACTGTGATTTGGGTGGTGGTGGATAGGTTCAGTAAGATGGGTCATTTTATTCCCCTTCCACACCTCCCTTCTGCTAAAACCTTGGCTGATCTGTACATTACTCACATTTTTAAGTTACATGGTTTTCCTGAAAATATTGTTTCTGACAGGGGGGTTCAGTTTGTCTCGAAGTTTTGGTGTGCTTTCTGTTCTTTAGTAGGGATTGAGTTATCCTTTTCCACTGCATATCACCCCCAAACAAATGGTCAAACCGAAAGGGTAAACCAGTCCCTAGAACAATATCTTAGATGCTATGTGTCCGATAATCAGTCTACATGGTCCGAACTGTTACCCTGGGCGGAATTCGCATACAATAATGCTACCCATTCCTCCTCAAGAGAGTCTCCATTCTTTATTGTCAATGGGTTACATCCCAAAGGGATGTACCCTCTGCCAATTCCTCTGTCGTTAAATTTTCTGAAATTTGGTCTCAGGTGCAAAATTGTCCGCAGCTACCCTTGCTCAGAAAAGAGCTTGATAAATCCCGTAGGGAAGCACCCCAGTGCAAGGTGGGGGACTTAGTATGGTTGTCTACAAAGAACATCAAGCTGAAGGTTCCCTCTCCCAAATTGGGTCCCAGGTTTATAGGTCCATACCCCATCACTGCAATAATTAACCTATCCTCTGTTCGTCTTCAGTTACCTGCTAATTTTAAAATTTCTAATTATTTTCATGTCTCCCTCTTGAAACCTGCCACTCATGTTCGTCATTTGTCTGTTCCTCCCCCAGTATTGGTTAAAGGTCAGCCTGAATTTGAGATCCAAGAGTTCCTAGATTCCCGTCTCGTATGAGGTAAACTTCACTATCACACTAAGTGGAAGGGCTTTGGTCCTGAGGAGAACTCTTGGGTCTCAGTAGAGGACATCAAGGCTGACCGCCTCAAGAAGCAATACCATGCTAAATTTCCCGGTAAGCCTAGAGGTCCAGTGGCCCCCCCTAGAGAGGGGGGTAATGTAAGGAACGTACCTGGTGGTCTAGCGGGGGACGCCCGCCGCGACGAGCAGCTTCCTTTAGGCCGCAGGCGCCAGCTTCTTAGGGCGCGCTCTTGTGTAATTTAAAGGCGCAGGCGCGCTGACGTGGTGACGTCAGCTGTGGGACCTTGCCCGTGATAGGTTTATACCTGGTGCTTTTGAGCTTTTGCTATCTTGTATCCTGAACCTGTTTGATTCCTGTTGTGACCCCTGCCTGGCTTTTGACTATTCTGACCTCTGGATCCTGACCCTCGCCTGTATACCAACTACCCCTTCTGCTAAATCCCTTCTGATTGACTTCCTGGTTTGACCCTTGCCTGCCTGATAACATTTATTCTCTGCCTGCCTCGACCCGGCCTGATTTGACTACTCTTTTGCTTAATGCCTTGTACTACGATCTTCTGTCCAAAGACTTTGCTTTGCAGTCGTGCCCCTCTGCCTATCCAGAACCCTCATCTTGCACCTCTCGTTTAAGTCCAGGTGGCATCCAAGTAAGCCGAGGGCTCCTCCCGAGGCCCAAAGGTGGTCACACTACTGGTGAAGCACGAGCCGAGACCAGGGTGCCTGGTGTTTGTTCTGGTGTTGGGTGCCGACCGTGACACAGATGAAAAATATGAGTTCAGAATCTGCACTTTTATTTTGTTTTTATCAACCAGCTGACCCTCCTCTGATAGTAAGGGTTGCTGCTGTTACTGATACTGTTCTGCCAATTGTTTCTTTCCTCTTCGAACTTTTATTTTTGAGCAGCAAATTTTGTTTCTCTCGAATTCTCCATTACCATTACTGATGTTTTGTTGCAGATTTATCAGGACTAGTTGTGTTCTGTGTGACTTCAGAGTTTGATTCATTTGTCTACACTCAAGTCACTGCTAGTGGGTGCTTAACCCTTTCAGCTCAACTCCTACCAACCACTTGCTAGTTATTTGTATACAATATTACCACAACCAATTGCTCCTTAATCATTATTAATCTGGAGCTAAAGCAACTTGGCTTTCATTGCTGAATTACCTTATCTGAAGCAAAGTTAAATCTGCAGAAACCCTAAATCTCTCTTCAACTTTTTTTAAGAAAACAAACACAAGGTGCTGATTTACTAAACTATTAACAATTAACTATTAACCAAACTATAAACCATTAACAGAGCCAGTAAGCTGTAAGGGAGGCGGGGCAGGCTTTAGCTCACTAACCACATTAGAGGACATTATAGACAAATGGCAGGGGACCTTTTTACCCATAAAGTGGATCACCGTACCAGAGGCCACCCCTTTAGACTAGAAGAAAAGAACTTTCATTTGAAGCAACGTAGAGGGTTCTTCACAGTCAGGACAGTGAGGTTGTGGAATGCACTGCCGGGTGATGTTGTGATGGCTGATTCTGTTAATGCCTTTAAGAATGTCTTGGATGATTTTTTGGACAGACATAATATCAAAGGCTATTGTGATACTAAACTCTATAGTTAGTATAGGTATGGGTATATAGAATTTTAATTAAAAGTAGGTAGGGGTGTGTGTATGGATGCTGGGTTTTCATTTGGAGGGGTTGAACTTGATGGACTTTGTCTTTTTTCAACCCAATTTAACTATGTAACTATAACTATGTAACTATGTAACTATGTAACTATGTAACTATGTAACTATGTAACTATGTAACCACACCTCCTCCAATCAGTGCCATTCCCTCTTTTTTATTTGAATTCATCAGCAATGTAAGCTAGGCAGGAAATAGAAACTGGGGAGGCGGGCGGGCCCTGAATCTCCTCCTCTCCTGCTGAGGAACAGAAGATGGAGCCGGAAGGGGAAGAATTTTTATGTGTCTAAACTGCTTTCTCAATGGACAGAGGCACCCTGTTAGTATTGCTACTTCTTTACATGTACAGCTACTTCCCAGTCACACATTACAGCAGCACTACTAACTAATAGAACCATAGCCCGACATGTACTAGTACTACCACCAGGGTTGCCCCTTTTCCTAATTTTCATTTGGCTGGTGGGGGGAGGGAACAAAAAAGGGGCTGGGTGTGATGTCAAAAGGGGGGGGCATGACATAAAAGGGGCCTGGTCACGGCACAGAAGATTTCAAGGAGGAGGACATAAGATAAGTTTACAGGGGATTGGGGGCAGGCCGAGGGGTCTTTTTAAGGGTATTACAAATTTACCGGCAGCTACATTGCCAGTAAATTTGTAATACCGGCCCCGGCCTTGGCAGGGTGGCAACCGTAACTACCACTTATCCACTGAATTACAGAGCATGCTGGGAAATATTGTTCAAATTATTCCACCCTTTCCCATTATCTTTTGGTTTATGGAGCTTGCTGGGAAACATAGCCAACTTGTATTACTTCTTTGTATCAGCAGTTCCCATGATCCTTCCATTAATAGAGATTTCTGGGATGGCTAGCCCATCACTTCCCATTATGCTCTGCCCTGTTGGGCATAGTGGAAAATAAAACCCATATTGTCATACCCATATCATTGGGTTAATGGAGTATAGGGAAGTGTTATTTGCCCTTTACCTAACTGCATAACCCTGTGACTTTAAATCTGGAGCCACCAAAAACATGGCTGCTGCTTGCACTGCAGTGAGACAGTTTTCTGCCACAGCCTGGCCAATCAGCAAGAAGGATTTGCTTCTGACCTTGTGAACTCTCTGAAAGAAGTTTGGAGCCAAAATGAAAGTGAGGCTGAGGTTAAGCAGGAAGAAGAGAAGAAGAAAGCATGGTCTCTGCACAGCAGCCTGAGATTTCTTCTCTCTGCTGTAAGTGTTCCTGCTGATTTATCTGAGTAGGAAGCCAGGGATTTCACCTATAGAATATTTACCCATATAGGGAATCCCATAGTCAGAGCACAGGGAGTTAGTTAACCCTTTCCAGTCAGCCATCATAGTGAGTGGAACTAGTGCAGCTGAGCTATTGCTAGGGGAGTAATCCCTGTAGGATAGATAGGACTTCAGCCCTGTAGTGAGTTGCCAGCGTGTACACCCGATCTGGACTGTGGATTTCCCATCAGCCTCTGTGACACGTACAGTGGATCCTCAGGAATTCAGGAAGCCTTTCCCTACACCAGCATTCCAAGCTCAGTGTGGATTAAAGCTGCCAGACTGCTTCCCTGTATCTGCTCTGCCTCACAGGATCCTTCTTCTTTCACTATCACTGGGAGTTGGTGAGACCTTCACTTTACACATCCCGGGGGCATCAATCTGGTGTTGCAACACATAATTCTCATCATATTACTGTAGGGTTAGGGTTATATCCCCTCAGACCCCTAGTGTGCACACTCACCATTCTTAAAGTGACAGTGGACATTTTCATACAAATGGTGATACTTCTTATATTGTCTAATATTCATTGTATTATTGTTATTTCACTGTTCTTATTGCATTGCATATATTACATTACATATTACTGCATATCTGCTTATTGTGTGGTTTATTGTCTGCTACAATTGGTACCAAAATCACTGCTATTGCAGTTCCCAGTGAGTTATATGCCACCAACATCTGGTTTTAGCCCTGGCTGGAGGCACTTAACTTATCCAAACCCCTAAATCTCCCACTTAGCGGAGGCTTGGGATCTATATTGTTAGCGCCACAGTGTGGCCCTGGATATTCCTACCAAGAAAGGGTTACAGGAGCATGCTGGGAAATGTAGGCCCAGGTTCATTTATATTCCTTAAAAATAAAATCATGCCTGCATTCTTCCAGTCAGTGTAACTTGTGCCCCTGTGTGCATTGGTATCAGCAACTAGTGGTGTATAATACATACTCCAGCAGGACAGAGAATACTCACTGCTTTTATTTCTTATTTATCTTTTTGTACTAAGCACCACTCATTTGCTATGTGTATAATGCATAATACAGTGTGTCTCACCCCACTTGTACTGTACTGGCTCAAGTTATACTAACTGCCTTTATTATACTGAGCACCCTCATATTATATGTGTATTATCCATGCTACAGTGTGTCTCACCCCACTTGTACTGTACTCGCTCAAGTAATACTAACTGCCTTTATTATACTTAGCACCCCCATATTATGGGTGTATAATACATTCTACAGTGTGTCTCACCCCACTTGTACTGTACTGGCTCAAGTAGGGCCGCCATCAGGTGTCACAGGGGGGACAGTTGACCCGGGCCCGCAGGATTTTGTGTCTTAGGGGGGCCCGGCCATGCTTCACTTACTTGATTAGCCAGGCCCCCCTGTCTTCCGCGTGCTGCACAGCAGGTCTGTGCACAAAGCGTTTCTCCTATTAAAATTTCCTGTAACCTCATTGGTCCTTTAAGAATAAGTCCTGGTAAATCTGCATTGGGATTGATTCCCCTTATCCAATCCCTGTACAGCTTTACTGGGACTTATTCTTAAAGGACCACAAGGGTACAGGAAATCTTAATAGGAGAAACGCTTTGTGCATACTGTGCAGCACGCTGAACACAGGGGGGACCGGCTAATCAAGTAAGTGAAGCATGGCTGGGCCCTTAGACACAAAATCCTGGCAAGCAATTTTTTAAGAAAATTGGGGGGATCTGGACAATTGTTTTTTTATACTTGCAGGGGGGCCCCTGATCACCAATGTTGTAAAAAAAAAAAAAAAAACTTTTATGGGGGGCCCTGGTGCCAATGTTTTTTTATTTTTAACTTATAGGGGGCCCTGATCACCAAAGTTTTGGATTTTTTTTTATACTTGCAGGGGGGCCCCTGATCACCTATGGCTTTTTATAACTTGGGGGGGCAGGACATAATTTTTTTTTTACTTGCAGGGGGGCCCCTGATCACCAATGTTTTTTTTAAAAAAACAAAAACTTTTATGGGGGGGCCCTGGTCAACAACTATTATGTTTTTAATTGCAGGGGGGCCCCTGATCACCAATGTTTTATTTTTTAAAAACTTTTATGGGGGGGGGCCTGGTGCCAACTGCTTCCCTGTATCTGCTCTGCCTCACAGGATCCTTCTTCTTTCACTATCACTGGGAGTTGGTGAGACCTTCACTTTACACATCCCGGGGGCATCAATCTGGTGTTGCAACACATAATTCTCATCATATTACTGTAGGGTTAGGGTTATATCCCCTCAGACCCCTAGTGTGCACACTCACCATTCTTAAAGTGACAGTGGACATTTTCATACAAATGGTGATACTTCTTATATTGTCTAATATTCATTGTATTATTGTTATTTCACTGTTCTTATTGCATTGCATATATTACATTACATATTACTGCATATCTGCTTATTGTGTGGTTTATTGTCTGCTACAATTGGTACCAAAATCACTGCTATTGCAGTTCCCAGTGAGTTATATGCCACCAACATCTGGTTTTAGCCCTGGCTGGAGGCACTTAACTTATCCAAACCCCTAAATCTCCCACTTAGCGGAGGCTTGGGATCTATATTGTTAGCGCCACAGTGTGGCCCTGGATATTCCTGCCAAGAAAGGGTTACAGGAGCATGCTGGGAAATGTAGGCCCAGGTTCATTTATATTCCTTAAAAATAAAATCATGCCTGCATTCTTCCTGTCAGTGTAACTTGTGCCCCTGTGTGCATTGGTATCAGCAACTAGTGGTGTATAATACATACTCCAGCAGGACAGAGAATACTCACTGCTTTTATTTCTTATTTATCTTTTTGTACTAAGCACCACTCATTTGCTATGTGTATAATGCATAATACAGTGTGTCTCACCCCACTTGTACTGTACTGGCTCAAGTTATACTAACTGCCTTTATTATACTGAGCACCCTCATATTATATGTGTATTATCCATGCTACAGTGTGTCTCACCCCACTTGTACTGTACTCGCTCAAGAAATACTAACTGACTTTATTATACTTAGCACCCCCATATTATGGGTGTATAATACATTCTACAGTGTGTCTCACCCCACTTGTACTGTACTGGCTCAAGCAGGGCCGCCATCAGGTGTCACAGGGGGGACAGTTGTCCCTGGCCCGCAGGATTTTGTGTCTTAGGGGGGGCCCGGCCATGCTTCACTTACTTGATTAGCCAGGCCCCCCTGTCTTCCGCGTGCTGCACAGCAGCTCTGTGCACAAAGCGTTTCTCCTATTAAAATTTCCTGTAACCTCATTGGTCCTTTAAGAATAAATCCTGGTAAATCTGCATTGGGATTGAATCCCCTTATCCAATCCCTGTACAGCTTTACTGGGACTTATTCTTAAAGGACCACAAGGGTACAGGAAATCTTAATAGGAGAAATGCTTTGTGCACACTGTGCAGCACGCTGAACACAGGGGGGACCGGCTAATCAAGTAAGTGAAGCATGGCTGGGCCCTTAGACACAAAATCCTGGCAAGCAATTTTTTAAAAAAATTGGGGGGATCTGGACAATTTTTTTTTTATACTTGCAGGGGGGCCCCTGATCACCAATGGCTTTTTATAACTTGGGGGGGCAGGACATAAATTTTTTTTTACTTGCAGGGGGGCCCCTGATCACCAATGTTTTTTTTTTTTCTTTTAAACTTTTATGGAGGGCCCTGGCGCCAGTTTTTTTTTTTTAACTTATAGGGGGGCCCTGATCACCAAATTTTTTTTAGCCTGTAGGGGGGCCCCGACCACCAATTTTTAAAAAAATTTGGGGGGATCTGGCCAAATTTTTTCTTTATACTTGCAGGGGGGGCCCTGATCACCAAAGGCTTTTTATAACTTGGGGGGGGCAGGCAGGCCATCAATTTTTTTTACTTGCAGGGGGGCCTCTGATCACCAATGTTTTTTTTTTAAAAAAAAACTTTTATGGGGGGCCCTGGTCACCAATTATTATTTTTTAAATTGCAGGGGGGCCTCTGATCACCAATGTTTAAAAAAAAAAAAAAAACTTTTATGGGGGGGCCCCTGGCGCCAATGTTTTTTTGTTTTGTTTTTTTTAACTTATAGGGGGCCCTGATCACCAATTATTATTTTTTTAAATTGCAGGGGGGCCCCTGATCACCAATTTTTTAAAAAAATTTGGAGGGATCTGGCCAATTTTTTTCTTTATACTTGCAGGGGGGCCCTGATCACCAAAGGCTTTTTATAACTTGGGGGGGCAGGCAGGCCATCAATTTTTTTTACTTGCAGGGGGGCCTCTGATCACCAATGTTTTTTTTTTTTTTAAAAAAAACAAACTTTTATGGGTAGGCCCTGGCGCCAATGTTTTTTTAACTTATAGGGGGGCATTGGTCACCAATTATTATTTTTTTAAATTGCAGGGGGGCCCTGATCACCAATGTTTTTTTTTGTTTTTTTTAAAAACTTTTATGGGGGGGCCCTGGCGCCAATGTTTTTTTTGTTTTTTTTAACTTATAGGGGGCCCTGATCACCAATTCTTTTGTTTTTTAAATTGCAGGGGGGCCCCTGATCACGAATTTTTTTTAAACTTGTAGGGGGGCCCTGACCACCAATTTTTTTTAAATTTGGGGGGATCTGGTCAGTTTTTTTGCCGGTAAATTTGTAATACCGGCCCCGGCCTTGGCAGGGTGGCAACCCTAACTACCGCTTATCCACTGAATTACAGAGCATGCTGGGAAATATTGTTCAATTTGTTCCACCCTTTCCCATTATCTTTTGGTTTATGGAGCTTGCTGGGAAACATAGCCAACTAGTATTAGTTCTTTGTACCAGCAGTTCCCATGATCCTTCCATTAATAGAGATTTCTGGGATGGCTAGCCCATCACTTCCCATTATGCTCTGCCCTGTTGGGCATAGTGGAAAATAAAACCCATATTGTCATACCCATATCATTGGGTTAATGGAGTGTAGGGAAGTGTTATTTGCCCTTTCCCTAACTGCATAACCCTGTGACTTTAAATCTGGAGCCACCAAAAACATGGCTGCTGCTTGCACTGCAGTGAGACAGTTTTCTGCCACAGCCTGGCCAATCAGCAAGAAGGATTTGCTTCTGACCTTGTGAACTCTCTGAAAGAAGTTTGGAGCCAAAATGAAAGTGAGGCTGAGGTTAAGCAGGAAGAAGAGAAGAAGAAAGCATGGTCTCTGCACAGCAGCCTGAGATTTCTTCTCTCTGCTGTAAGTGTTCCTGCTGATTTATCTGAGTAGGAAGCCAGGGATTTCACCTATAGAATATTTACCCATATAGGGAATCCCATAGTCAGAGCACAGGGAGTTAGTTAACCCTTTCCAGTCAGCCATCATAGTGAGTGGAACTAGTGCAGCTGAGCTATTGCTAGGGGAGTAATCCCTGTAGGATAGATAGGACTTCAGCCCTGTAGTGAGTTGCCAGCGTGTACACCCGATCTGGACTGTGGATTTGACAGTGGACATTTTCGTACAAATGGTGATACTTCTTATATTGTCTAATATTTATTGTATTATTGTTATTTCACTGTTCTTATTGCATTGCATATATTACATTACATATTACTGCATATCTGCTTATTGTGTGGTTTATTGTCTGCTACAATTGGTACCAAAATCACTGCTATTGCAGTTCCCAGTGAGTTATATGCCACCAACATCTGGTTTTAGCCCTGGCTGGAGGCACTTAACTTATCCAAACCCCTAAATCTCCCACTTAGCGGAGGCTTGGGATCTATACTGTTAGCGCCACAGTGTGGCCCTGGATATTCCTACCAAGAAAGGGTTACAGGAGCATGCTGGGAAATGTAGGCCCAGGTTCATTTATATTCCTTAAAAATAAAATCATGCCTGCATTCTTCCTGTCAGTGTAACTTGTGCCCCTGTGTGCATTGGTATCAGCAACTAGTGGTGTATAATACATACTCCAGCAGGACAGAGAATACTCACTGCTTTTATTTCTTATTTATCTTTTTGTACTAAGCACCACTCATTTGCTATGTGTATAATGCATAATACAGTGTGTCTCACCCCACTTGTACTATACTGGCTCAAGTTATACTAACTGCCTTTATTATACTGAGCACCCTCATATTATATGTGTATTATCCATGCTACAGTGTGTCTCACCCCACTTGTACTGTACTCGCTCAAGTAATACTAACTGCCTTTATTATACTTAGCACCCCCATATTATGGGTGTATAATACATTCTACAGTGTGTCTCACCCCACTTGTACTGTACTGGCTCAAGCAGGGCCGCCATCAGGTGTCACAGGGGGACAGTTGTCCCTGGCCCGCAGGATTTTGTGTCTTAGGGGGGGCCGGCCATGCTTAACTTACTTGATTAGCCAGGCCCCCCTGTCTTCTGCGTGCTGCACAGCAGCTCTGTGCACAAAGCGTTTCTCCTATTAAAATTTCCTGTAACCTCATTGGTCCTTTAAGAATAAGTCCTGGTAAATCTGCATTGGGATTGAATCCCCTTATCCAATCCCTGTACAGCTTTACTGGGATTTATTCTTAAAGGACCACAAGGGTACAGGAAATCTTAATAGGAGAAATGCTTTGTGCACACTGTGCAGCACGCTGAACACAGGGGGGACCGGCTAATCAAGTAAGTGAAGCATGGCTGGGCCCTTAGACACAAAATCCTGGCAAGCAATTTTTTAAAAAAATTGGGGGGATCTGGACAATTTTTTTTTATACTTGCAGGGGGGCCCCTGATCACCAATGGCTTTTTATAACTTGGGGGGCAGGACATCAATTTCTTTTTACTTGCAGGGGGGCCCCTGATCACCAAGGTTTTTTTTTTTTTTAAACTTTTATGGAGGGCCCTGGCGCCAGTTTTTTTTTTTTAACTTATAGGGGGCCCTGATCACCAAATTTTTTTTTAGCCTGTAGGGGGGCCCCGACCACCAATTTTTAAAAAAATTTGGGGGGATCTGGCCAAATTTTTTCTTTATACTTGCAGGGGGGGCCCTGATCACCAAAGGCTTTTTATAACTTGGGGGGGCAGGCAGGCCATCAATTTTTTTTACTTGCAGGGGGGCCTCTGATCACCAATGTTTTTTAAAAAAAAAAACTTTTATGGGGGGCCCTGGTCACCAATTATTATTTTTTTAAATTGCAGGGGGGCCCTGATCACCAATGTTTTTTAAAAAAAAAAAACTTTTATGGGGGGGCCCCTGGCGCCAATGTTTTTTTTTGTTTTTTTAACTTATAGGGGGCCCTGATCACCAATTATTATTTTTTTAAATTGCAGGGGGGCCCCTGATCACCAATTTTTTAAAAAAATTTGGGGTGATCTGGCCAATTTTTTTCTTTATACTTGCAGGGGGGGCCCTGATCACCAAAGGCTTTTTATAACTTGGGGGGGCAGGCAGGCCATCAATTTTTTTTACTTGCAGGGGGGCCTCTGATCACCAATGTTTTTTTAAAAAAAAAACTTATGGGGGGCCCTGGCGCCAATGTTTTTTTAACTTATAGGGGGGCCCTGGTCACCAATTATAATTTTTTTAAATTGCAGGGGGGCCCCTGATCACCAATGGTTTTTTTTTAAAAAAAAAACTTTTATGGGGGGGGCCCTGGCGCCAATGTTTTTTTTGTTTTTTTTTAACTTATAGGGGGCCCTGATCACCAATTCTTCCTTTTTAAAATTGCAGGGGGGCCCCTGATCACCAATTGTTTTTTTAACTTGTAGGGGTGCCCTGACCACCAATTTTTAAAAAATTTGGGGGGATCTGGTCAGTTTTTTTTATACTTGCAGGGGGCAAGTTCCAATGGCCAATGGCTTTTTATAACTTATGGGGGGGGCGGCCATCAATCTGTTTTTTACTTGCAGTGTGGCCCCTGATCACCAATGTTTTTTAAAAAAAACTTTTATGGGAGAACCTGGCAACAATGTTTTTTTGTTTTTTTAACTTGTAGGGGGCTCTGACCACCAATTTTTTTTAAAAAAATTTTTTGGGGGGCCCTGGCTCCACAGTTATTATTAATTTATAAGGGGGCCTGACCATCAATAGCTTTTTATAACTTTTGTGTGTGGGGAGGGGCTACCTTTTTTAGCACTGATGTCTGTGTGGTCTTTTAACTGTAGTGTGGAGTGGGCTGGATCTGGGGTGGGTGGGGCCCAGGATGCCCTGAACATTTTGTTGTACGGGGCCCCGTGATTTCTAATGGTGGCCCTGGGCTCAAGTAATGCTAACTGTCTTTATTATACTGAGCACCTCCCCTATATTATATGTGTATTATCCATGCTACAGTGTGTCTCACCCCACTTGTACTGTACTGGCTCAAGTAATACTAACTGCCTTTATTGTACTGAGCACCCCCCATATTACAGGTGTTTAATACATGCTACCGTGCGTTTCACCCCCACTTGTACTCCACTGGGTCAGGTGATACTAACTCCATTTATTGTACTGCACACCCCAATATTATGGGTGCATAATGCATGATAAATTAGGGGTGCACAATGCATGTCTTGCCCCCTCCTTGGGTCATTTAGTATTAATATTTTTTATTCTTCTCATTGCTACAGTGTCTCATCCCCTCCTTGGGTCAGGTAGTAGTAATTATTTTTATTGTTTTGAGAACCCCATTATTATGGGTCCATGATGCATACTATAGCATGCCTCATCCCCACTCACACTCTACAGGGTCAAATAATGCCAATGCCTGTATTGTACCGAGCACCCCTATATTATGGACACATAATACATGCTACAGTGTGTCTCATCCCCTCATACTCTACTGAGTAAAATAACAAGTGAGTTTGTACTGAGCACCCCAATGTTATTGTAGTATTATGCATGCTACAGTGTGCGTCACCCCCACTTGTACTCTACTTGGTCAAGTAACACTAACTTCTTTTATTGTACTGAGAACCCCCTTATTATGCATGTATAATACATTCTACAGCTTATCTTACCCCCACTCTACTGGGTATAGTAATCAGAAATGGCTTTCATTGTACTGGGCTTCTCTATATTATTGGTATATAATACATGCTACAGTGTGTCTCATCCTCTACTGGGTCAATTTGTACTAACTGTTTTAATTGTACTGGGCACCCCCATGTTATGGGTGTATGATGCATGCTGAAGTGGGTCTCACCCTTACTTGTACATTAACCCTAATATACATGCTACAGCGTGTCTTAACCCACTTGTACTCTACTGGGGCAAGTAATACTAACTCCATTTTTTGTACTGCTCGACCCAATATTACGGAGGCATAATGCATGATATAGTTGGTCTCACCTCCCACTTGTACTCTTCTGTTTAATGTCATGCTAGCTGCTTTTAATGCATTGATCACCCCCATGTTATGTATGTTTTATACTACAATATGCCTCACCCCCTCCTTGGGTCAAGTAGTACTAATTATTTTTAGTTAATTGCTAGATTGGTTTATTTTACTCAAATTTTATTGGTTTAGAATTTATACTACAGCATCTCACCCCCACTTGCACTCTACTCTGTCAAGTAATGCTAACTGCCTTTATTATATTGAGCACCCCCCATATTTTGGGTGTATATATTACATGCTGCAGTGTGTCTCACTCCCACTTGTACTCTAATACCTTTATTGTACTGGACACCCCATCATTTGGGTGTATAATACATGATGCAGTGTTTCTCACCCTATTTGTACTCTACAGGGTAATTTAATAATAAAGTGGCTTTGCTTGTAGTGGGTACCCCTTATTATTGGTGTTTTGTGCAAGCTACAATGTGTCTTACCCCCTACTTGGGTCAATTAATACTAATTGCTTTACGGTACTGAGTTCCCTGATATTATGGGGGTATATTATATGCTATGGCATGTCTTATCCCTACTTACTGTTTGAATTCTTTATACTAAAGTGTTGCTCACTTGTTTTCTTATTCCAGTTTATTTATGATATAACACCCATAATAAATACAAGGTATAATGAGGACACTGCCCTCATTTGATTTTGGATTTAATGCAGATGCGTTCCCACACTAAGCCACAAAGTAATTTTTTAAGTTGCCTTGTGGCACACCCTTAAACCTGTGTAAACAACAATCAATAATAATAATAAATAGCCATGCTTGCAAAAACTGCTGCCCTTACAAACATCTCAGATTAAGTGACAGGATGAAGTTAGCAAGCCCAGCCTCCCCGCCCACTTTGCAGCACACCAATGAGCTCATTCCAGCTGACATCATTTCTGTGTGCCATTAACAGAGCCAGTAAGCTGTAAGGGAGGCGGGGCAGGCTTTAGCTCGCTAACCACACCTCCTCCAATCAGTGCCATTCCATCTTTTTTATTTGAATTCATCAGCCAATGTTATTGCTGCCTGTGTGTATTCTGTGCATGTAGAGATACTTCCCAGTCACATGTAGCCCAGTCTGTAGCAGCACTTTCCATTTTCTACCAGCTATAGCCCAACTTGTACTAATATTACAGTCCATTGAATAGCAGAGCATGTTGGGAAAAGCAGTCCAATTTGGTCCAGCATTTCCTATTATACTTTGGTTGATGGAGCTTGCTGGGAAACATATCAAATGTTTATTAGCTCCTACAGTTACATGCTGTGTATAGAGCATGCTAGAAAATATAAACCAGTATGTACCAAAATTGCTCATCATCCTCTAAGTTATGGAGTTTGCTGGGAAACATATTCAACTTGCATTCATTTATATAGTGATTTATAGAGCATGCTGGGAAATGTGATTCAATTTGTACCACCATGTCTCATTATCCTTCCAATAATAAAGGTTGCTTGGAAACACAGCCAACTTGTAGAAATTCTTCCATTTGTGTACTGATTTATAGAGCATGCTGGGAAATGTGGTCCAATTTCTTCCACCATTTCACTTCTGATTATGAGTGAATTGTCTTTAATGTTTGTGGTCGTCCAGTCTCAGTACACTCGCCCCACTCCATTCTCTGTGCTCTTATAGGCGACTGTTCTGTGACTCCTCCACCCCAACCACACACGGGCATGTCTCCATAATGCAGTTATGTAGCAACATATACCTTTGCATTATAGCATGTTTGGTTAAAACAAACTCCCATTTGACTTAAATCATTATAAATCCAAACAATAAAATGCATGTTTAAAGTACCACTTATGGGACAGAGCTGTCCCTATCACTACATAAAATATTTATATATATTTATCTATTGATATGAATAGAGTTAGTCGTGCCAAAATCAAAGCTTGCCATTCAGTGACAAGATTAGTAATATTTTTGTGTAAAGTTATTGTTTACTGTGAATCTGTATTATGAGGAAAATGTCATTAATGGCTGTGGTTATCAAAGGCCAGTACACTCACCTGACTCCATCACTTACCAGCATACCTCCATAATCCAGTTCTGTACTAATGTATACATTTGCATTCAAGTACTCCGAAGTTGTTCTGAATCAAGAACAAATCTTTAGAAAGCAAAAATAATATCCATTGTAAAAATATCAATCATGGGACAGATGTCCCTATCCATACTTTAAAATATGGTAAAGTAAATAGTGAAGTTTTTGCCAGAAGGTTGCAGGGAGTTCAAGGGGTTAGGTTCTGTTGGCTCTTTTGGCAGACAAATAGGGTAACATAGTTTTTCAATTTCAAGGAGTTTAGCATATAGGTTTTGTGTATCTTATTTTTTTTTCTACCTTTCCAAGTGCTGGAGTAGTTTTACTAGAAGTAAACTTTCTTTTTATGGCTACAGGTCATACTATGAAATTCCTTTTTTTTTCTTTATTTGTCCCTCTGTTTGTGAGGTTTTTAGACTAGGGTATATATAGAGTATGTTTGTTGGCAGCATGGCCAGAAGGTTTTCTTCAGTTGAAGATGGTGCTGCTCTATGCATGGCATCTAGCTCAGATGAGTTTAGTGACTCTGATTCTGAGTATGTGCCCCCTGCATCAGACAGTGACTCCTCTACTGATGAGTCAACGTCTGGCAGCTGTAGTACTGTTACTGCCCTTGAGGAGCCAATGGAGCTTGAGCAGGATGTGGTTGATCAGGGTATTGAAGATGAGCAAGAGGGCAATAGGGCTGATACTGCAAATGGAGGAGAGCCTATGTGGGGGCCTCTTTTATAATTTCTCCCCTTAAATCCCACCATTTACTGCAGTCTTAGGTGTAAAGGTGGACGCTAGGAATTTTGATCCAGTTGATTTGTTACAGTAATTTTGACTGATGACATTCTACAGGATATGGTCCTCTATACAAATGTATATGCAGAGTAATATCTTGCCCAAAATCCTGCTCAAGCACATGTGTGTGGGCCTCACTTAAGCAATGGGTAAAAGCAAATTCTTTGGAGACCTACTGGGATACCATTACTGCAATGCATATCCCTATTTTTTCAGCCACGATATCTAGAAACCAGTATCAGCTACTGCTCTGGTTTCTACATTTTAATAATGCTGCTGCTGTACCCCCTAATAGGCCCAGATATGGCAGGCTGCATAAATTGAGGCCCCTTATACACATCCTGTCAGAGCGCTTTGGAGAAGTGTACATCCCCTCCAAAAACATTTGTATAGATTTATCACTTCTCTTCAAAGGGCGCCTAAAATTCCAGTAGTACATCCCAAGCAAAAGCTCTGCAAAAGCTCAGGGTACACCAGCTATTTTATGATTTATGAGGGCAAGGACTCCAAATTAGACCCCCCTGGTTGCCCCCTTGACTTGACTGTTAATACACTGCAAAATTGTGTGGGAGCTCATCACTTCTGGGCCAAGGTTACCACTTATATGTGGATAACCTTTATACAAGCATCCCCTTATTCAGAACCCTTTATTGTTTATACCCCCCCAACCTGTGGCACAATAAATCGTAACCGAAAAGGAGTCATGGAGAACTGGACAGGATGAGCCCAGAGACAGGATGAGCTCCTTACCAGGCCCCAAATTATCCTATTACAAATACCAGTTGCAGATACTCTCTGCCCTGTAGTTTTGTGGCACTGAGATTCCAGAGATGCCTGCATGTAACAATGTGGCCCGATTGATGGATGAAGCATTTCAGAGACATGCTTCCATCCATTCCTGGCAAGCGATTCACCCAAAAAGCTTGCAAAGGGGGTATCAGACAAGATACACTGTACTTTTGGCCAAAGTGCCCTCGCAACCTTGGGTTATGTTTCAAACCATGTTTTGAAATATACCATACGCAGCTACACTATTGAAAGATACATTGTTGTGTGTACTGATTGGCTATACTGTATAACAAGAATTGTTGTATTGTTTACATCTGGTTTATATGTGTTCAGGGCAATAATAGAATTTTTCTGTTGTGTTTAGTTTGGTATTTTTTCCCCCACTGCACTGGAAGGCGTAATTATTTGAGGTGTAGGTGAAGGACAAGGGCGCCTAAAAGTGTGTGGTGCATGAGATAATTTCATCTTGCCTACTGATGATTTCATCTCTCTGATGCCAGGATTTTTTTTACTGACACCTCATCAGCTCTAACCCTTTCACTACAATTGCTAAGTCGGTATTTCTGGGCCAAATTTTCAAGTTTTACTAGTAAATTAGGTCTCCCTAGAATTTTTTTTAGTAAGGGCTTCAGTCTGCTTTGGAAAGTGTTCTTGGCACATGGGGATATTTTTCATTTCAAACATTTAGTCTAGATTTAGGTTTTAGGATCAGCTTCCTCTACAGCCACTTTACTCTTTCATTTACCACTTTGTTATACTGCCAGAGCACAAAGATACCCTGGAGACATCCAGTTGGAGGGGGAATGAAGGCAAAGCACGCAGTGTGGATGCCCATTCCAGCCTCAGTGAAGGAATAAGAATAAATAAATAATAAAATAAATAAAAGAGAAAAACAAAAACTCAAAACTGATCTGGCTCTGCCTGGGAGCTGGGGTATAGCAGGAGGAGGAGGGGTTAGTTTCTTTTTTGTTGTGTCCTGCCTCCTAGTGGTGTTAGCTATACCCCATTGTTCCTGTGTCCCCCAAGCCACTGGAGAGAAAGAGATTTAATGGTGAGTTCACAAAATCTCCTTATTGCTTGAGAGTCCACACCTTTAGCTATTCAGTGGGCACAGTTCTCATTGAAAGTTTGTGGTTTGACCTGAAATAAAGAAAAGAAAATTCCAAATTTCTATGAAGAACTGTGCCTACAGATCAACATATAGGAAAGCAAAGATGGCTCCGCTGAATAGCTACAGGTGTGCAATTTCAAGCAATATATAGTTTGTGGGGGGTATTTCACAGGTAATGGGGTGTTTAGACTGAAGAACTGCAAGGTGTGCACCTAGAGCACAGCCCAATACTTTACAACTGAAATGGCTCGTATATTGACCCAGTTTTGGGGTGTTTGGAGGTCATGTCTTTAGGTGCACCCATACATGCAGGGCGTCATATTGTTCTTGTCATGACAATTTTGGTGAGAAATCTAACTTTGGGAACCTTTTTTTCTTTATTTTAGGTTAAACCACAAACTGCTATGGAGAACTGTGCCCACAGATCTGCATGTAGGAAAGCAAGGATGAATAGCTGAATAGCTGCAGGTGTGCACTTTCAAGCAATATATCATTTGTGGGTGGTATTTCACAGGTAAGGGGGTGTTTAGACAGAAGAACTGCAAGGTGTGCACCTAGAGCACAGTCCCAAGCTTTCCAGCTGAAATGCTCTTGTGTATTGACCCTGTTTTGGGTTGTTTGGAGGCCGCATATTTAGTTGCACCCATACATGCAGGGTATCAATTTGTTAAGGAGAAGTTGGATATTGATTCTTAGCAGGTTGTTTTTAGTTTTCATGGCAATTTTGGGGAGAAATTTAACTTTGAAACTTTTCTTTATTTTAGGTCAAACCACAAACTTCTATGGAGAACTGTGCCTGTAGATCTGCATGTAGGAAAGCAAGGATGGCACCGCTGAATAGCTACAGGTGTGCACTTTCAACCAATATATAGTTTGTGGAGGTTATTTCACAGGTAAGGGGGTGTTTAGACTGAAGAACTGCAAGGTTGTGCATCTGGAGTGCAACCACAAACTTTCCAGTTAAAAATGCTCTTGTGTATTGACCCTGTTTTGCAGTGTTTGGAGGCCGTTCCTTTAGGTGCATCCGTGTGCACTTAAAGCACAGCCCTAAACTTTTCAGCTACAATTGCTCTTGTGTATTGACCCTGTTTTGGGGTGTTTGGAGGCCGTGTCTATAGGTGCACCCATACATACAGGGTATCATTTTGTTCAGGAGAAGTTGGAGATTGGCAGTTTTTTTTTTCTTGTCATGACAATTTTGGGGACAAATCTAACTTTTGAACTTTTTGTTAGGTCAAACCTCAAATTGCTATAGAGAACTGCGCCCACAGATCTGCATGTAGAAAAGTAAAGATGGTGCCTCTGAATAGCTACAGGTATGGAGTTTCCAGCAATATATAGTTTGGGGGGGGGTATTTCACAAGTAAGGGGGAGTTTAGACTGAAGAACTGCAAGGTGTGCACATGGATAGCAACCCCAAACTTTCTAGCTGAAATTGCTCTTGTGTATTGACCCTGTTTTGGGGTTTTTTGAGGCTGCATATTTAGTTGCACCCATACATGCAGGGTATCATTTTGTTAAGGAGAAGTTGGAGATTGATTCTTAGCAGGTTGTTTTTAGTTGTCATGGCAATTTTGGGGAGAAATTTAACTTTGGAACGTTTCTTTATTTAAGGTCAAACCACAAACTGCTACAGAGAACTGCACCCACAGATCTGCATGTAGGAAAGCAAGGATGGCACTGCTGAATAGCTACAGGTGTGCACTTTCAAGCAATATATAGTTTGTGGGGGTATTTCACGGGTAAGGTGGTGTTTAGACTGAAGAACTGCAAGGTGTGCACCTTGAGCGCAGTCCCAAGCTTTCCAGCTGAAATTGCTCTTGTGTATTGACCCTGTTTTGGGGTGTTTGGAGGCCGCGTCTTTAGGTGCACCCATACATGCAGTTCTACAGAGAACTGCGCCCACAGATCTGCTTGTAGGTAAGCAAGGATGGTGCCACTGAATAGCTACAGGTGTGCACTTTCAAGCAATATATAGTTTGTGGGGGATATTTCACATGCAAGGGTGTGTTTAGACGGAAGAACGGCAAGGTGTGCACCTAGAGCACAGTCCCAAGCTTTCCAGCTGAAATTGCTCTTGTGTATTTACCCTGTTTTGGGGTGTTTGGAGACCGCATATTTAGTTGCACCCATACATGCAGGGTATCATTTTGTTAAGGAGAAGTTGGAGATTGATTCTTAGCAGGTTGTCTTTAGTTGTCATGGCAATTTTGGGGAGAAATTTAATTTTGGAACTTTTCTTTTCTTATTTTTAGGTCAAACCACAAACTTCTACGGAGAACTGCGCCCACAGATCTGAATGTAGGAAAGCAAGGATGGCACCACCGAATAGCTGCAAGTATTCACTTTTAAGCAATATATAGTTTGTGGGGGATATTTCACAGGTAAGGGGGTGTTTAGACTGAAGAACTGCAAGGTGTGCACCTGGAGTGCAACCAAAAACTTTCTAGCTGAAATTGCTCTTGTCTATTGACCCTGTTTTGGGGAGTTTGGAGGCAGCAGCTTTAGGTGCACCCATACATGCAGTTCTTCAGAGAACTGCGCCCACGGAGCTGCTTGTAGATAAGCAAGGATGGGTGCCGCTGAATAGCTGCAGGTGTTCACTTTCACGCAATATATAGTTTTTTGACGGTATTTCACAGATAAGGGGGTGTTTAGACTGAAGAACTGCAAGGTGTGCACCTGGAGCGCAACCACTAACTTTCCAACTGATATTGCTCTAGTGTATTGACCCTATTTTGGGGTGTTTGGAGGCCGCATCTTTATGTTCATCCATAGATGTAGTTCTACAGAGAACTGGGCCCACAGAGTGCATGTAGGAAAGCAAGGATGGTGCCACTGAATAGCTGCAGGTGTTTACTTTCACGCAATATATAGTTTTTGGGGGTATTTCACAGGTAAGGTGGTGTTTAGACTGAAGAACTGCAAGGTGTGCACTTTGAGCGCAGTCCCAAGCTTTCCATCTTAAATTGCTCTTGTGTATTGACCCTGTTTTGGGCTGTTTGGAGACCGCATATTTAGTTGCACCCGTACATGCAGGGTACCATTTTGTTAAGGAGAAGTTGGAGATTGATTCTTAGCAGGTTGTTTTTATTTGTCATGGCAATTTTGGGGAGAAATTTAACTTTGGAACTTTTCTTTTCTTTATTTTAGGTCAAACCACAAACTTCTACGGAGAACTGCACCCACAGATTTGAATGTAGGAAAGCAAGGATGGCACCACCGAAAAGCTGCAAGTATTCACTTTTAAGCAATATATAGTTTGTGGGGGTATTTCACAGGTAAGGGGGTGTTTAAACTGAAGAACTGCAAGGTGTGCACCTAGAGCACAGCCCCAAGCTTTCCAGCTGAAATTGCTCTTGTGTATTGACCCTGTTTTGGGCTGTTTGGAGACCGCATATTTAGTTGCACCCATACATGCAGGGTACCATTTTGTTAAGGAGAAGTTGGAGATTGATTCTTAGCAGGTTGTTTTTATTTGTCATGGCAATTTTGGGGAGAAATTTAACTTTGGAACTTTTCTTTTCTTTATTTTAGGTCAAACCACAAACTTCTATGGAGAACTGCACCCACAGATTTGAATGTAGGAAAGCAAGGATGGCACCACCGAATAGCTGCAAGTATTCACTTTTATGCAATATATAGTTTGTGGGGGTTATTTCACAGGTAAGGGGGTGTTTAGACTGAAGAACTGCAAGGTGTGCACCTAGAGCACTGTCCCAAGCTTTCCAGCTGAAATTGCTCTTGTGTATTGACCCTGTTTTGGGGTGTTTGGAGGCCGCATCTTTAGGTGCACCCATACATGCAGTTCTATGGAGAACTGCGCCCACAGATCTGCATGTAGGAAAACAAGGATGGCACCGCTGAATAGCTGCAGGTATTCACTTTCAAGCATTATATAGTTTGTGGGGGTTATTTCATAGGTAAGGGGGTGTTTAGACTGAAGAACTGCAAGGTGTGCATCTGGAGGGCAACCACAAACTTTCCAGCTGAAATTGCTCTTGTCTATTGACCCTGTTTTGGGGATTTTGGAGGCCGCATCTTTATGTGCACCCATACATGCAGTTCTACAGAGAACTGCGCCCACGGAGCTGCTTGTAGGTAAGCAAGGATGGTGCCACTGAATACCTGCAGGTGTTCACTTTCACGCAATATATAGTTTTTTGACGGTATTTCACAGATAAGGGGGTGTTTAGACTGAAGAACTGCAAGGTGTGCACCTGGAGCGCAACCACTAACTTTCCAACTGATATTGCTCTAGTGTATTGACCCTATTTTGGGGTGTTTGGAGGCCGCATCTTTATGTTCACCCATAGATGCAGTTCTACAGAGAACTGTGCCCACAGAGTGCATGTAGGAAAGCAGGAATGCTGCCACTGAATAGCTGCAGGTGTTCACTTTCACGCAATATATAGTTTTTGGGGATATTTCACAGGTAAGGTGGTGTTTAGACTTCAGAACTGCAAGGTGTGCACTTTGAGCTCCGTCCCAAGCTTTCCAGCTTAAATTGCTCTTGTGTATTGACCCTGTTTTTTGGGGTGTTTGGAGGCCATGTCTTTAGGTGCACCCATACATGCAGTTCTATGGAGAACTGTGCCCACAGATCTGCATGTAGGAAAGCAAGGATGGTGCCGCTAAATAGCTGCAGTTGTGCACTTTCAAGCAATATATAGTTTTTGGGGAGTATTTCAAATGTAAGGGGATGTTTAGATGGAAGAACTGCAAGGTGCGCACCTAGACCACAGCCCCAAGCTTTCCAGCTGAAATTGCTCTTGTGTATTGACCCTGTTTTTGGGTGTTTAAAGGCCGCATATTTAATTGCACCCATACATGCAGGGTATCATTTTGTTAAGGAGAAGTTAGAGATTGATTCTTAGCAGGTTGTTTTTAGTTGTCATGGCAATTTTGGGGGAGAAATTTAACTTTGGAACTTTTCTTTCTTTATTTTAGGTCAAACCAAAAACTTCTACGGAGAACTGCGCCCACAGATCTGCATGTAGGAAAGCTGAATAGCTACAGGTGTGCACTTTCAAGCAATATATAGTTTGTGGGGGGTATTTCACAGGTAAGGGGGTGTTTAGACTGAAGAACTGCAAGGTGTGCACCTTGAGCACAGTCCCAAGCTTTCCAGCTGAAATTGCTCTTGTGTATTGACCCTGTTTTGGAGTGTTTGGAGGCTGCGTCTTTAGGTGCACCCATGCATGCAGGATATTATTTTATGAACTATATGATGCCCTACATGTATGGGTGCACCTAAAGTCATGACCTCCATATGCCCCAAAACTGGCTCAATTCACGAGCCATTTCAGTTTCAATGTTTGGAGCGGTGCTCTTGTGTATTGACCCTGTTTTGGGGAGTTTGGAGGCCGCGTCTTTAGGTGCACCCATGCATGCAGCTCTACGGAGAACTGCGACAAGAAGATCTGCATGTAAGGAAAGCAAGGATGGTGCCTGCTGCAGGTGTGCATTTTCAAGCAATATATAGTTTGTTGGGGGGTATTTCACAGGTAAGGGGGTGTTTAGACTGAAGAACTTCAAGGTGTGCACCTAGAGCGCAGCCCCAAGCTTTCCAGGCTGAAATTGCTCTTGTGTATTGACCCCGTTTTGGGGGTTTTGGAGGTTGGCGTTCTTTAGTTGCAGCCCATACATGCAGAGTATAATTTTGTTTGGAAGAAGTTGGAGATTGATACTTAGCATGTTTTTTTTCTTTCCGTGGGAATTTTGGGGAGAAATATAACTTTGTAACTTTTTTTTCTTTTTCTTTTGGTCAACCACAAACTTCTACAGAGAACTGCACCCACAGATCTCCACGTTGGAAAGCAAGGATAGCGTCCCTGAAATAGCTGCAGGTGTGCACTTTTAAGCAATATATAGTTTGTGGGGGTAAGGGGAATGTTTAAACTAAAGAACTGCAAGGTGTGCACATAGAGTGCTGCCCAACTTTTTTAGCTAGAACTGCCCTTCTGTATTGCCCTTGTTTTGGGACATTTGGAGGCCACTTCTTTAGGTGCACCCATACATTGGGGCAATTGTTTCTCACCAAAAACTTGTTTTTTGATATTTGGGTTAATTTGAAAATTTTTTATTTGAGTATTTTCCCAAATTCACTTCTGTCTTTGAGACTTTGGGTGATATTTAAGAAATAAAACTAAATTCCAAAAAATTATGTTGCGTTTTAGGTGATCTGTAGGATGGAAGCTACAATTTATAGCAAAACTACACCACATCTAAAAACCTAGACGTATGTGGTTTCTGAAAAACTTAAGGGGGGTATTTCAGGTTTCTATCGTTAGATATGCTATGTTAACCAAGAGATGCCCTATCTATTTGTGTTCCTCAATGTAAAATTGTACAAAATGCTGTTTTATATTGGGGTGTCTTCTGGACAAGAAAAGGGGGATACCAATACATATCTGGTATCCCGTTAGTCAATGTAATTCTTCTTGAAAATAAAACACACA
Source organism: Xenopus laevis (assembly GCF_017654675.1). NCBI lineage: Eukaryota > Metazoa > Chordata > Amphibia > Anura > Pipidae > Xenopus > Xenopus laevis. Next base: position 164,222,007 of record NC_054381.1, read on the forward strand.
CTATAAAATACTTTATTCGTTATATTTCACTTTTTTTTTTTTTTTTACATATTTCACTCCAGATGTTTGCTACATGCTATACCTAATGCTTGATGTGTTTTCAGGAGCAGAAGATTATTGGAATGAGAGAAGGGTTTTCTGAACCTGTGAATGATGAGGTATTTTATGGCTTTTTGTTATGTTAGGTTCTGGTCCTGTCAGCACCCCAGAGACTTTCCTATAGGAGTCGAGAGGATGGAGTGGGGAGACCCCTCTTGTGAGTTAACTGCACAACTGCTCACAACAATCCCATCATAATAAAGCTGCATTTTTAAGCATAGTCAACTGCAAAACTACCGGGGGTTGTGATCACACCAAGGCCTGCACCCTCAACCTGGGTCTGACAGATGCGCTGACAGGAAATCTGGGCTCTAAACTTCATTCAGAAAGGTTAGTTACATTACTGTAGCATATTGATTTCTTATGATTAAAATATTTCAATATTTTTCTTAATTCTGTTGCTCTACTTAACTAAAAGTAATGAAAACATTTTAAAATATATAATTGTCATTCTAAAATAGGTGTGCTCTAAGAAGGGATCAATACTGAACCCACTTTAAAATTTCCCATTATGCTAAAGTGATGAAAATGACATGGAATAAACATTTACTTGTGATCAGAGGTCTGTATTGAGATTAAACAGCCCTTTTAAAGAGCAGCCTTCTTCTAGACTAACGATTTATAAAATTTCAGGAACAGGAGATGATTTTTTAATTGGCTGTCATTTATAGTTTTACATTTTTTAAAAATATTTTACTCTTTTCAGCTTTCCAATGGGGCTGGCTGACTCCATCTAAAGAACAAATGCTCTGTAAGGCTCTGTAAATTAGTAAGGAATGAAAACCAACTGTCACTGTCTGTCAATACTTAAAGTTAACTCAAAGGGTACACAACCCCATTTATTAAACTAAGGTTCGATTAAGATTGACTATTTTTCAGTGGCTCTGGTGCAAAATACAGTGTGTCTCACCCCTATGTGTACTATTTTGGCTCAATAAATACGAACTACCTTTATTATACTGATCATTCACTTATTATAGCTTTATAATACACAAAAGCCATGAATATCTTGTAAATTATATCCTTATAAATAGTGAGTTCTGATGTCATCAGTTATAAACGGTGAGTTCTGATGTCATTTCTGTCACATGACTCACTGAAATTTGTGTATTATAATAAATAAAGTACACCCAGTTGTAAAATATGAGGATATTAGAAGTTAACTCTGAGTTCCATGACCTGTATAAAAATACTCGGCCTTCGGCCTCGTGTTTTTATATGGTCATGAAATTCCTCGGTAACTTATAATATCCTTATATTTTACAAGAGGGGGTACTTTATTCACTATATAATATATGTTACTGTATGCCTCCCACTCCCTGTACTCTACTGGGTAATTATAAATGTTTTTTTGTTCTGGGCACCCCAATATTATTGTTGTATTATGCATCCTACATTATGTGTCACCCCCACTTGTACTCTACTACCTTTATTACACTGGACACCCCATAATATGGGTGTATAATACATGATACAGTGTTTCTTACCCAT